>NC_064620.1:389097921-389401046 GCF_023898315.1 Schistocerca nitens
CTGCTCCAGAGGAGACAGGAAATCCACTCTCTCATGACCCGTTCCAAGTCGCCTTTTACGGGAGTTGCAAATTATGGCGAGCTAAACTCGCTGACCTTGTTTAAACTTTCTGATACGGGTTAAGGAACTGCATGTACTGTCATTTGTTTATCTACAATACAGGGTGATTTTTCTAAACGGGAAATGCATTCCAAGGCAGAACTCCCGGCTAAGGTGACATTGAGCCTCGGTGTAGGTCCTTTTTTTATTCAAGGGTGAGGGGAAAGGTGCATCAGTAATGCATGGGGGGAGGGGGGCGGCGAAACAGGAAAAACTCTTCGTGACCCATTTTCTGTGAACTCTCTCTCTCTCTCTCTCTCTCTCTCTCTCTCTCTCTCTCTCTCTCTCACTCTGCTAAAACCAAAACTATTCTTTTCCGACTGGTCCAGAGGGTTTATATCACTTCAAAATCTCAAGCTTAAACTTCGCTGTTGTCAGGACAGCCGCATTTCATACTATTCGCCTTCTGCCTTTCCATTAAAGAGGCGATTGTTCAACAGTTTAAACAGGAGAGGAAGACTTAATAATTTCCTTCACAGTTTCATAGCAACTTCTTTAAAAAAATAATAACAAATAATAAAACAAAATACCTTGACTCACCGGGAATGCTTTATATTTCCATTAGAAGACAGAGACTGGAACTTCTATAACTATTTACCGTGTAGAAGAGAAACCAAATTAAATAATTTCTGAACAGTATCAAACGTTCCGTGCGTAGTAATAACCTCCGTTTCATACACTAGTGCCCATTAAAATTGCTACTCCATGAAGATGACGTGCTACAGACGCGAAATTTATCCGATAGGAAGGAGATGCTGTGATATGCAAATGATTAGCTTTTAAGAGCATTCACACTAGGTTGGCACCGGTGGCGAAACCTACAACGTGCTGACATGAGGAAAGATTCCAACCGATTTCTCATACACAAACAGCAGTTGACCGGCGTTGCCTGGTGAAACGTTGTTGTGATGCCTCGTGTAAGGAGAAATGTGTACCATCACGTTTCCGACTTTGATAAAGGTCGGATTGTAGCCTATCGCCATTGCGGTTTATCGTATCGCGACATTGCTGCTCGCGTTGGTCGAGATCCAATGACTGTTAGCAGAATATGGAATCGGTGGGTTCAGGAGGGTAACACGGAACGCCGTGCTGGATCCCAACGGCCTCGTATCACTAGCAGTAGAGATGACAGGCATCTTATCCGCATGGCTGTAACGGATCGTGCAACCACGTCTCGATCCCTGAGTCAACAGATCGGGAGGTTTGCAAGACAACAACCATCTGCACGAGCAGTTAGACGACGTTTGCAGCAGCATGGACTATCAGCTCGTAGACCATGTCTGCGGTTACCCTTGACGCTGCACCACAGGCAGGAGCGCCTGCAGTGGTGTACTCAATGACGAACCTGGGTGCACGAATGGCAAAACGTCATTTTTTCGGATGAATCCAGGTTCTGTTTACAGCATCATGATGGTCGCATCCGTTTTTGGCGACATCGCGGTGGACGCACATTGGAAGCGTGTATTCGTCATCGCCATACTGGCGTAACACCCCGCTTGATGGTATGGGGTGCCATTGGTTACACGACTGGGTCACCTCTTGTTCGCATTGACGGCACTTTGAACAGTGGACGTTACATTTCAGATTCGATACGACCCGTGGCTCTGCCCTTCATTCGATCGCTGTGAAACCCTACATTTCAGCAGGATAATGCACGAACGCATGTTGCAGGTCCTGGATACAGAAAATGTTCGACTGCTGCCCTGGCCAGCACATTGTCCAGATCTCTCACCAATTGAAAACGTCTGGTCAATGGTGGCCGAGCAACTGGCTTGTCACAACACGCCAGTCACTACTCTTGATAAACTGTGGTATCGTGTTGAAGCTGCATGGGCAGCTGTAACTGTACACGCCATCCAAGCTCTGTTTGACTCAATGCCCAGACGTATCAAGGCCGTTATTACGGCCAGAGGTGGTTGTTCTGGGTACTGATTTCTCAGGATCTATGCACCAAAAATGCGTGAAAACGTAATCACATGTCAGTTCCAGTATAATATATTTGTCAAATGAGTACCCGTTTATCATCTGCATTTCTTCTTGGTGTAGCAATTTTAATGGCCAGTAGTGTATATTTAAAACCACCAAGGCAACAAAATTAATGAAATGAGTGTTGTATCCACGGACCCAACCAAACAACCAAACAACTCGCGCACGCGCGCCCTGACCGTGACATCGCTGGCCACAGTTCCTGTCGCGGCCGTCGGCGTCTCAGGCGTTACCGCCGACGGAGGAGGTCGCTCCAGGGCTGAACTCGGGTCCGTAGCGCCCTCTGCCTTTTGCATATAAGGAGGAGCGCTGGCCCCGAGACGGACAGCCTATTGTCGATTGTCTATAGCTAGCCTTTTGTGGAGTTTATAGCGAAGCCATTGCAGTGTGATATTTGCTATTGTATTCGACTAGGCTCAGTACACGGATTACTCTTGGATATTACTTGGACTTGTATTGCTGGTGCACGTTTCGTCAGAAATGAAGATAAGTTATCTCTTCATTCTAGCTGGCGCAATTCTTGTCATTAATTATTTTTCGGCCAACAGACATAGCTACATCCTGGTCACTACCCACGCTTTATACAATTTGTGGTGGCTGCCCCAAAACTACCGCGGAGGACCTTGAGTTTGGGAGCCGTCACAAAAATGAGATATCTGAGACAACTTCGGAGTGTACTCTATGAACAAAAATGGCGCGCCCCGGAGCTGCGACCCGCCTCCAGAAGAGGCCAGATATCCGCGTCGCTCTTCGCCCCGACGATGCGCCATGCCTTGCCCCTCACTAACGTGGTATGTAACATAAATGTTCACTGTTTGATGAAAAAAAGCCGCACATACTCAAGACCAAAGTCAGTAACAAAGAACAGCACACCAGCACTTGTCCTCATCTGCCCTTCAGAGTTCAGACGACTCATTAATCCAGCAAAAAATAACACTGCAACCTTCAGTGGCCAACTGAAATTAATGGCATACTGCTTGGTCTGATTAGATGCGATAATGGAGCGAACACATTAACATGTACTTTTTCCCGTGGGTTACCCTTTAGAATGGAGTAGAAAGTAGCTAATACTGATTCGAAGGACCCTCCGCCATGCACTTTACAGTGGCTTGCGAATTATGTATTTGCATGTAAACAAACATTCGTTTCTGGACAATCAAGATAGCAAACATAGCGTCATATAGCTTATATTCACTCGAGAAAACAGACTATTTGTACTCGTATTTCAGTGAGACTAGACCACCTGTAGTCTACTGAAGCAGTGTGGTGGCACATATCAAATGTCTCATTGATTCTATATAATGGTTCACTGCACTCACCTTTTTGGCTTACGTTTTCCTCAGTTGTAGATTTTTCCTCGTGAAATTTAAAGGACCGAGAAAGCTTGCATTGAAATTACTTGCGCTACTATGTAAGGTGGTCAAGAACGCTGAGCATTTGAAAACTGATCATCACCAAATAGAGGGGAAAGGAAATGTTAAAAATTAAATAAATCATGTATACATATCTTGTAAACTGACGCGTTCCGCGTCATTTCGATAAGAGAATCGTTAAAATGATCGATGGAGCCTGTAAATAACTAACTTGGACAACGTCACTCCTCTCGTATGAATGACGCACGATTATAGCGCTCACGTATCTGTGCACGTTTGTCGCATCGCCCGTAGAAGCTCGCTTCATACAAACTGCGAGGCGCCATAACTCAAAACTTTTACGGAACCTTCCGCCGTCAGTAGGATATAGAACTGTATATTTTTAGCAATCACTATTTCTGTATTCCGAAAAATAAATATTTGATTCCGGATTTCACACGCCTCTATTTCCAAATATGGATCGTATATTCTTGTTTCTGTCTCTCTGCGTAGGTTTCTTTCGTTTAATATGAATGAAAACAGAGGTGGGAGAGCAGGCGCGGCAGGACGCAGAAATTACGTAGCGCCCTGGGCGAGGACGGGCTGCGGCCCACAATTAGCGGGGGAACTCCGTATCCGGCGTCCCCTAACGGCCGGACGCGCAACGCCCCTCAGCTGTTCGCGCTCCTTAGCTGTGCTCTGGTCACGATACGGAGACACCGATCGCACTGTGTCCTCCTTCGTAGACCACGTTTGTGGTTTCAGCTTTAGGACTCACAAGATTGATGCCTACAAGTTTTGTGGAAACTGTACCCTCCACACTGGCCGGGACTACGAGGGTTGGAACTTTAATAGTGGCAACTATTTATTTACAGCTCGTACAAAATAGATACGTGTTTCAAAGTTTTACTGACCTTCAAAGTAGTCACCAGCATTGTGTATAACTCGTTGCCAGCGATGTGGAAGTCGTAGGATACTCTTAGCAGTGCCAGTTGTGTTGACAGTTAGAGCGGCGCGGTCTATTGCCCGATGAATTTGTAGCAGTTGTGAAGCGAATGCCGTGAACTGTTTCCTTCAGTTTAGAAATCGAGTTGAACTTACGAGGGTTTAAGTCAGGGGAGTGCAGTAGGTGGTATAGCAGTTAGCAACCCCATGAGTCAAACAAATCAGAAACAGCTTGCACTGTACGTGCTTGAGCATTGTGCTGCAAAATGATGGTCAGGCCCTGCAGAAAGCTTTTTGAAAGCTGCCCAAATCGACTGTTGGTGACGTACTTCTGATGTGAAAACGTGAAAGAACCGAGACCAGATAGATCTTGTGTACTGACGGACAGGTAGCGTCGCGGAGGGTAGTTGTTAAAAATCGTGTGAAATCAATGTGGGGAATCATTCGTGAGTTTCAAAGTGCTACAAGCAGTCCAGGTAACACAATGACTGTGTGTAGAGAGTTGAAAAGAAAGGGGGTCCGATAATCGAGCAGCTTCTGACAAGCCACACAGTTTTGTAATCATTGCGAAGCGACACTTGATGTGATGTGGAAAGCGACGCCAATGGGCAGTGGATTACTGGAAACGAGTGGATTTGTTATGATGGAATCACGCAACACGCTGTGGCAATCCGATGGAAGGGTATGGGGTTGACAAACGCCTGCCATCGTGTGTAGTGACAACAGTGAAGAGTGAAGGAGGTGGTGGTACGATACGGGAGTGTTTCTCGCGGTTAGGATGTGTTCCTCTTACTGCCCTTAAGAAAACGCTAAATGCCGAAGGATATGATCTTAGTTTACAGCACTGTGTACTGCGAACTGTAGAGGAACAGTTCGAAGACGATTATTGTTTGAATCATCATGACAACGCAGCCTGTCATCACAGAGCGCGATGTGTGCGCCAATGGTTTTTGGACAGTGACATTCCTGAGAGGAACCGGCCTGCCGAGATTCCTGACCTGAATCCAGTGGAACACGAGGGATGAGTCAGAGCGTCGATTTTGCTATACACATCAACCTCGAAGATCACTATCTTCTCCCATTTCGTGATTAAGAATGGGCTGTCATTCCTCCAAAGGCATTCAGACACCTCATTAAAAATGTCCCCAGCAGAGTTCAAGCCGTCATAAAGGCGAAGGTTGGACACACCCCATGTTAATATTCACGAATAGGTGTCTGGGTTCTTTTTATCGAATGGTGTATATCATAAGTTACTCCTCAAAGCTCTATGTTGCTTATCAGTCAACAATGTGATGAAATGTACCGAATACCTTTCGAAAATCTAAGAAGGCAAATTCTGTCTGTTCACCTGCATCACCTGCATCTCACATTCGAATTAAGTGAACTGTTTTTTATACTAGTGGGTTTTCGTGAAGTCGTGCTGACTCACTGAAAGTAGCTTCTTTTGTCCCAGGAACGTTGTAATATTTGAGCTTAAAGTATGCTCTAGGATCCAGCAAGCGATGGTCATTAGCTATATCAGCGTTTCATCCCTGTGCCTTCTTTCTTTTCCCTTTTTGTAATAAGCAGTTGTGACCTGCGCTCTTTTCCTGCCTCATAGAAACGTAGCTCTGTGAAGGATTCTCTATACATATGAGCTTGGAAAGTATCTAATTCCTTAGCGTCTAAAAGAAATTTCTTCGAAATCGGATGACTCATCGCTCAAAATGAACTGTAAACTTTTTATCTCATTATAGTCCGATGCTGTGGATACGTTGGAAATTCAAATGTACTGCCATACGCTGACGTCGTACTTCTCTGTAAGACTCGTGGTTGGGAAAGACAACTTTTGCGGTTGTGGTAATAGCTGAGAAACTGTCCTAGAAACCATAATTACTCTTCCCTAATACGGCGCAGTCAGCGCGAAAGACCGGCACGTATCGCATCTGCGCAGCGTGGTCAACGCGCTGTTGAGTGCCACCGCTCGGAAAGAGCAAGCTCTAGTCGTGAAAAGATGCCGGCCGAGCAATGCGGCCTCCGGGCGAGGTCGGGATGAAGAGGGTGGACAAAAACAGGGATACACCAAAAACACAACACATTACCACGCCTAATATGGTGTAGGAAAACCGTTGGCATTCAAAACAACTTCCAGTCGTCTCTGAATGGATAAATACAGGTCCTGTATGGTTTTCAAGGAAATCTTATACCATTTTTCCTGCAAAATGATGGCGAGTTCAGATGACGACGATTGAGGTGGATAGAGATCACACACAGACACACACTTCTCTCCAAAGTAGACTACAGAGACTCAGTAATATTGAGATCTGGTGACTGTGGTGGACAGGGGAGTTGCGACGATTCATCCTCGTGCCCACAGTACTGGACGATGCAAGCTGTGCCAACAAGGGCCCTGTCGTCTTGGAACACAGCATCACCATTGGGGAACAAACATTGTACCATGGGATGGATCCGATGAGCCAAAATGGTCACATAATTCTTGGCAGTAGCGCAGCCTTGCAGAGTACCCATGAGGCCCACGGAAAACAACGGTATGTGTGCGCAAATCATCACCGAACCCCCGGCGTGTTTGACTATTGGGACGTATACTGAGCCAGTAGTTGGGAACAGTTTCAAGCAAGACTCGTTCGACAAAATGACTTTCTTCCTTTGCACCATAGTCCTGGTTTTCTGGCTTCGGCACCTCGCTGTCATGTTACTGGCCTTTGCGTCACTGACAAGTGGGTTTGGAAATACAGATCGCTCTGCAATTCCCTGCTGATGGAGTTACTTCCGTGTTGTTTCGGTGCTGACAGGGTTCGCGAGCGCGACATTCAGTTCTACAGTGGCTTTTGTAGCTGTTGTCCTCGTATTTTTCGTCCAAATCCTCGTCAATGACCCTCTGTCACGATCACCCAACACACACTTTCGTCCGCGCTGTGACTTAGCGGATGATGTTTTTTTGCTCTCCCTGTATGCGGTATAAATCTTCAATACTGTGCCTCTTGAAACAATAAACACTTCGTCAACCTTGGTTACGGACGTACCCACCATACGAGCACGAACAATTTGCCCTCGTTCGAAGTCACTCATCTCCGACATAATGCACTCACAGTTCTGACCACGACTGACACTTGACACTTGGAATGTATTGAGGACAATGCACAGGTGCCACTCGTGATGGAATACAAACAACACATCCTGCGGTCTTGGCTAGCATTTGCAATTATGTTCAAGCATACATTTCTCGCCGTGTTTCCACTTTTTTTGTCCAGCTGCTGTATTTTCAATAGGCATCACGTCTGCGGAATACACTACCGTTCATTCTTGTACCGTATCGCCCGCAACTAAGGCGAATTGGTAAGAGCATTGCCGTTCACAGGACGAATTATCAGAGGCACGACGGTAGGAAAGAACTAAAAGGAGCAGACTCTAGTCTCCAAATTTTTGAGCTGTCAGAAACTTTTTCGAAAGGCGTGGAGAGTAGTGCTGGCGATGGAGCAGTTTTTCCGGAGGTCGAATATCGCGTCATTTCAGTGTTGTGGTCAAATAGAGACTGAGGGAATTTTATTGCCTCGAAGTAGCGTAGCTTCTACTTGCAGTGTGAGGAACCTATTTACCCTTTCATATCGTTTTATATAGTAGAGATAGAGGTAATGTTTTCACTGTGACGAATAATCACTTTGGCCGCATTAAATATCGAACAGCGTGTTAATTTACTAACCACCGTGAAGCAGGCATCAAATTATTTTATTTTCAAATTTAGCTACGCGGTTTTTAGTTCAGGACTAGTAGTTGTAGATGAACTCAGCTGCTGTTTATGCATTTTCCATAAGTTATTACATTGTCAGCTAGTCCTTCGTTACTAAAAATCATTGTAGACACTAAAAAGTTTTACGGATTGATAACTCAACGATACTATAGGGGGAGCAAAGCCAGATGAAACGAATACTCACCAGGAGACTTCAAAAAGTAAGTAACACGTTATTATGGCAAGCCAAGTATCTTTTATTGAATGCTGCACTGCTCTTGAAAGTGACACTAATACAGGACACTATTTTTCAACATAGTCACCAAATCTCTCTAAACAACTGTTGGAATGTTTTACCGATCATTCAGTTCCCCGAAGATAGAAATCAGCTCCTCGGTCGAGGAGCCATTCGAGAACTGCTGTGTGTACGTCCTCATCGCCGGAAAGTCTGCGATTGTTCCGAATCAGATAATCGGTCGCCTGGACATAGTCGACTTGGTTGGTGTCGATGGCCTTGCTTTCCGATTAGTATCACCCAAGTCTGGGCGATCTTCGACACCATTTGACTAGGACCCGACACTGCATTTGGTGCAGAAGCCGCCAGAATTTCGCGGTGAATCTGTGTGAAATTTAGACGAATTGCTCACAAGAGTGGTACTGCCTCGACAACTCCAACTGGAGAATACTTTTCCATATGGCTCGCCGCTTCACTACCACGCTGTTATGCCCCTGGTATCCGTACCGCACAAGAACTGCGACTGCGGAAAACCCAGAACTTGTAATCTCTAATGACAGGCGATATTCATGTTGCGCAGTGCTCTTAGCGTATGACGATATGTGTGACACACTTTTTGAAGTCCCCTCTTACAAACACCCTTGCTCCTGTTAGAAATTTTCAGTGTGTTTCCAAGTGTACCTTTGCTTTTTGTATATCAAGAGTGCCTTATTTTTGCCCCTCATCATTATAATAATCTTTGTATTGCGGTTTTAAGTGATTGTACGGATTAGATATTCCACCATCTATGGTCTAAACCCCCCACGCAAGTCCTATATAGATTGTATTTGGTCCTCCGATCTTTCAAAAAACCGTCACACAGCCGATTTCTAATTTGAAATATTTAAAAAAAAACAATCACAGTTAAAAATTAATAATATTATAATCTTCATTGTGGCCTGCAACTACGATGAATTTTTCAAATAATTTTGTGAAGCTTTCAGATGTCACTTCCTTTATTTGAGGTACGATAATACAATTTCGACCTTAGGCGATTTTCAAGTATTTAAAACGCAGACTTCGAATATTGAATGCATTCTTATCACTTATTAATTTAACACAAGAACAAGTAATATACGAAGATAAAATAGGAGGATTATAACTTACTTTATAGAAGATTCGTTGGCGGTACGTTATGCCATATGTGAAGGGCTTATTTCAATAGTGGTGCAAGTCAATTTTTGTTCATTATGAGATACAGAGTCCTAAAGTTAAATGAGCGCTGAAAAATCTGCAGTTGAGGTACCAGAAATATCCAAGTACATATACTTGAATATTTCTGGTATCTCAACTGCATATTTTTCAGCGCTCATTTAACTTTAGAACTCTGTATCTCAGAATGAACAAAAATGGACTTGTACCACTATTGAAATAAGCGCTTCATATGTGACTGGTCCTATGTTGTAATTATGCTAGTACGTAATAGGCATAAATAAAATGGAAACATTTTCTCGTTATTATGGGGGCACACTACTTTTGTGCTATTGTTGCAAAGCTCTTACATATAAAGTCGATATTTTTAACGTACATATACTACGAATAGTACTTTTCACACAAAATTCATTAATGCTACATTGAGCCGTCAGGGTCTTTCCTGTTATGTATTTTTAATTAGCGTTCATCGTTGTTGTAAATATGACTGCATGCAATTTCCATAAAATAAGTTGAAAATATTTCTTCTGTTTTGTAAATAATAGATTTCAGCTATCAGTCGTCCTTTTTAAATTTTATTGGCAGATCTTGGTTTGAGCTAGAAACTAGCCTTTATAAATGCACTATCATTTTTGATCAATGCGTGTAATGCCTGTTGGTCGGGCTTCATCCACAGTTCACGAACTGTCAACGGCCGTGACGCAGTAGTGACACTATTTCTCGTCTCAGCACCGAAATTAAGCGCTGTCGACCTCGGCTAGGTCTCTGATGGGTACCGCTGGGTCTGCCAAGAGCTGTTGGCAAACGGAGTGCACTCAGTCCTTGTGAGGCCAACTGAGGAGCTTGACTGAGAAGTAGCGGCTCCGGTAAAGAAAAAAGGCAACGGCCAGGGAGCCGTGTGCTGACGATGATACGACTGTTGGTCGGTACCGACGTGTCTTCCGAGGCCTGTCCGGACGGAGTCTCTGGTGACATTGTAATTCTGGTAGAAACAGTTAAGTACCTGGAAGAGCAGTTGAACGGAGTGGGAAGTGTCTTGACGAGAGTAATAAGCGTAATCAGGTGTAATCGAATTCTGAGGGAATCACATTAGGAAATGAGACACTAAAATTAGTTGATGAATTCTGCTACCTGGGCAGTATAATAACTGAAGAAGGCCAAAATAGAGATAATTTAAATCGCAGTCTTTCATTGTCGAGATAAGCATTTCTGAAAAAGTGGGTCGTCTTAACGTATAATATCAGCCGGCCGGTGTGGCCGAGCGGTTCTAGGCGCTTCAGTCTGGAACCGCGCGATCGCTACGGTCGCAGGTTCGAATCCTGCCTCGGGCATGTATGTGTGTGTGATGTCCTTAGGTTAGTTAGGTTTAAGTAGTTCTAAGTTCTAGGGGATTGATGACCTCAGATGTTAAGTCCCATAGTGGTCAGAGCCATTTGAACCATTTTTGTATAATATCAATTTAAGTGTTAGGAAGCCTTTTGTGAAAGTATTAATCCGGAGTGTAGCATTGTACGTAAGTAAAATGTTGACAATGAGCACTTTAGACAAGAAAATAAGAGAAGATTTTGAAATCTGATGCTACAGAAGAATACTGAAGGTTAGATGGGTAGGTCGAGTAACTAATGGGGAAGCACTTTGGGGTAAATGAGAAGTTTATGCCACAACATGAATAAGAGAACGTGTCGGTTGATAGGACATATCGTGAAGCGTCAAGGAATTGTCAGTTCGGTGATGGGAGTGCGAGGATCAGAACTGTAGAGGGAGACCAAGGCTTAAAACACTGTAAGCAGGTTGCAAGGGACGTAGGTCGTAGTAATTAAGCAAACATGAAGAGGATTTCACAAGATAAACTAGTATGAAGAGCTGCATCACACCAGCCTTCCGACTGGAGATCACAACTTCAAACAACACTCATTTCCGTTTTATAAATGACCCTAATTCGCAATCCTCTGAGTACAATATATAACTCCATTTAGAGTAACTCAACACAAGCTGTTCCTGCGCTCAACATCTTTCTGGCAGGATGCCGTTTTGTTAATGGCTCACGAACCATCAGCCTACAGCCGTGGATATCACATACACGAAGAAGATTCGGACAGTTTTGCTTGCTAGTCTGCAGACTATAGTTGTTTGCAAAGCTCATTGGAGTCTACTTGCTTCAGGGCGCATATCTCAGCGAACTGTGATCAAGACGTTCTTCCTGGACGATTTTTCTGTGAGCTGCTTGAAAGCAAGACCACAGTGGTAAACTCAAACAGTGGGACATTTCTGTGGCCTTTGTTACCTCACGCTGAGACCGAACAGCCACCAGCGCTTCTCTTTGTCACAGATTACAATAAATCACTTAGCTGACACATCGCGTGATGTATGGTAACACGACTGCTGGACCTCTAAATAGAAATGACTCTTGTATTAATCATGTCTTTGTTGATTGTAGTTTTCATGGGTTCTATCACGAAGAAATGAACAAGTAAGAAGCTCGGGCTCAGAAGTAATTCAGGGCAGAAGTTGGCGTGCGACGAGCGGTTCCGTTACTGCGGGCTTAATGACCCGTTATCGTAGCCTCCTGATAGCCAGCAGAGTGGCTCCTTGTTTCAACCAGTCTTTTGTGTCAGTCCACGATAGGCAGTCGTGAAAGTGGTCGCCACTCTTTCTTGTAAATATTGAACGGCAAATCGTAAAAACTGCGGTGCAGGATACATCGCGATAGTCAGTGAGTCCTCCTCTTTTGTTTGTGCTTCCTAGTTGTGTGTGTGTGTGTGTGTGTGTGTGTGTGTGTGTGAAATAAGAAGCTTCTCATATGAACAGCAACTTGTGTCACCGACCGATACAAAAGTAAGTAGGTTCTTGAATAAGTACAAAGTAAAATTTGAATTTTGCGCAGAAATGGCTCATTTGAAACAGCAAATGTCTAAAAATATTTTTTATCAAACTACGGAAAACTGCTACAGAAACGCAGAAAATGTTGCAAAAAATTTTTAGAGACAACTAACTCAGACACATATTGACGACTAGCGTGGGCGTTTCGAAAACGAGCGACCATCGACTGCTGATGACGACAGTCCTTGGCGTCAAGTGGCATCAGACCAGGAAAGGTTCATTAAGTGAGGGGGTCTGATTCAGCAAGATCGTAGACGGATTATGCAAGGTCAGTGCAACACCTAAGGAGTGCTTTGTGGTACATTTGAAAGTATCTGGCAGAAGAACTGAACATGAGAAGGATTTTCCTGAAATTTGTGCCACGAATGCCTGAAGACATCACATAAAAGTCTGCAGGGACCTTACAAAACTGACCTAAAAGATCAAAGCTTTCTTGAAATAGCTGTAATTGGTGACGAAAATTGGGCTTATTGCGTTGACGGTAAAACCAGGCAAAAATCGCAGCGGAAGTGTCGTCCTTCACCTCGGCTTACAAAAGCACGACAAGTATGCATTTTCTTTTTTTTTTTTTTTTATATTAACGGGATTGTTCATATAAGATGCTTGAGGGAGGACATGCGGGCACAGCCTCCGCAGAAAAGTCGTACCAGCGACTGGGAATTCCATCTTGACAATGCAGGACCGTACTCGGGCTACATTGTTCGGAAATTCTTGACTAACGTGATGTCAGTTGTTTCCCACTCGCCTTGTCACCTAACTTAATATTGTGTGACTTCTTCCTCTTCCCCAATATTTAGATCAAGTTTAAGAAGCGAATATTTGATCCAGGGGAAGAGATTAAAGCGGACTCGCACAGGGCAGTAAGCTCCCTAACAAAAACAGACTTACGGGATGCGTTGAAAAAGTGTCTGGGAGAATGGCATTGGTGAATTCGCTACCAGGCGAACTATTTTGAAGGTAAAGGAGCAGAATAAGACGTAATAATTTCAATTAATATACATCGGAAATTTTTTGATACCACCTTATGTTAATATATTTCATATTAAATTGTCGCGAGCATAAAAATCTACATGCAGCCCACCACGAATAATGAAATGGAGTTTGAAGTAATAGTGCAACACGATTACTGCAGTTACGTTGCTGATTCATGGAGTTTACACGCTAACACTAGTATCAAAATACCTTTACAGATAACTCTAAACCTTTAGGGTAAAAATTGTACGAACGATAGAGGACCCTAAACAGAGTATTTGGGATAAGGGACCAATGGTCGGTAATGAATTTTAGTTGGTACGAGGTCGTGAGTGTGTGTAAGGCATCAATTTGTAGCGCCATAGATGCTACGTATTAGCTCTCAAAGATAGTACAATGTGAATTAAGAAATTACTACTATTCCGACGTTCCGAGCAAGGCCTCAAGGGATAGGAAAGATCCCTCGTGGTTTAATGGAATGTTAAAAACAGCTCCGTAAACAAAGAAGAGCATTATCACAGACTCAAGAGAAGTCGAAATCTAGCTCACAAACGAAAGTTCAACGAAGCGAGAAAAAGCGTAAGGAGAGCAATGAGATAAGCGTTCAATGACTCTGAAAGTTGAATTTTGTCAACCGATCTGTCTAAACACTAAGAGATTTGGTTTTAGGTAAAACAAAAAAGCAGTTCGACATCATCCATTCAGTCACTCAATGAACAAATGGTATTGAAACGCAAAAAGCCAGATAGATGGTCGACATACTGAATTCGGTCTCAGAAATTGTTTCACTGCGGTAGATAATGACGGTTCCGCCTTTCAATCATCGTGCGAACTCCGAAATGGCAGTAATTGAGGTAACTGGTTGCAGACTTTGTAGTGGAAAGGCATCAGGTCTAAGATGGTATATCTGTAAGGTTGTACAGAGATTAAGTGAAAGAATTAGCTCCCCTTCTAGCAGTATTTTATCGTAGGTCGCTGGAGCAACGAAGAGTGCCTAGCAACTGGAAAGAGGCGCAGGTCATTCCAGTTTCCAAGAAGTGTCGTAGGACAGGCCTGTATCGTTAACGTCATTCTGATGAAAATGCTTTATGCTTATGTATTCCGACGTTTTTGAAGAATCTCCTCTGTAAAGATCAACGTAGTTTCCTGAGAGCTTGCGGAACTTAGCTCGTTCTGTTCCCCCGTGAGACAGCGCTGTAGACCTAAGCACTCAGGTTGATGCCGTTTCTCTTGACTACAGGAGGGCATTCGACGCTGTCACGCACTGCCATTTAACGCCGAAAAAAATTCGAGCGAAGAGAGCATCAGACCAGATTTGCAACTAGATTCAAGACTTCGTTGCAGGTAGAGCTAAATACGTCGTTCTTAACGGAAAAATGTCGACAGATGTTAAGATAATTTCGGGAGTACACCAAGGAAGTGTGATAGGACCGTTAATATGATAGGGCCGTTACTGTTTACTGATCTAGTGGAATGCGTCGGAAGGCCTCAAGGATATTCGCAGATGATGCGGCTGTCTATAAGAAGTCAGCAAAGCCATAAGGAAGTAACGATTTGTAGAAAGATCTACAGATAATTGATAAATGATGCAGGGACTGCCAGTTGATCCTGAACGTAAATAAATGTAACACATTGCACGTACATAGGAAAATAAATCCACTACTTTACAACTACACTATTTATCCACTAAAGAAGTGGCTTACAAGGCACTTGTTCTTCCGATTCTTGAATATTGTTCATCAGTACGGGATGCTTACTAGGTAGGGCTGATAGGAGAGACAGAGATGTTCCAACCAAGTTCGGCGCGTTTCGTCACGGGTTCGTTGAGTCCGTGCGACAGCGTTAGAGAGGTGCTCAACAAACTCCAGCGGCAGCCGCTACAAGAGGCGTTTTGTATCACAGAGAAGTGTACTACTGAAAATTTGAAAGAGGTCTTTCCGGGAAGAGTTAGGCAACACATTACTTCCTCCCAAATATGTTTCGCAAAATAACCACAATGAGAAAATTCGAGAAATTAGTGACAATCGTTCTTCCCACGCACCATTCGCGATTGGAACAGAGGGGGCAAAACAGTTATAGGTACCAAAAGCACCCTTCGCAGCACACTATCAGTTATTAATGTAAATGTAGAGTATAAAATTTCAAGTAGTTTTTAGTATTTAAAGTACACTCACAAATTTATTAACCATCATCTTCATTCCAATACTGTGTGAAGTAGTTCCTCAAATATTTTATTTTATAAGGCTTCTGATGTTTGGCGAATGGATATATAAATATCATTCTCAGTCGAAATGTTCACACGGAGGCAAAAATATTAGTTCGGACTGAAAGAAGAGACATGGGAGTGACGAGAAGAAAGTTACGATAATGATAACAAAATTTTTTAATCTCTTCGTGAACGCAGCTTGATTTTGAATAAGACAATTACTAGTTCTAGGGTAGGGTTAAGTGCAGACGAAGGGCTTATTTTCAAGCGTGTGTACAACCTAGATGCTGTGTTTTTTTCAGTGACATAACAACATAACGATACCTTTTTACATCTACATCCCTTAGGGAAAAGAGCTGCAGTTTGTAGGTCGGATCCTTGAGTGCGCAGACGTTCAGTGTAACTAAATAGATCTACGAGTGTATCAGTAACATTCTAGGAAACAGAACGTTTGGAATGAAAACGTGAACAGTCGCAGTGAAAGAGAAATATCAAAGCTTTGTGCATGCTTTGTTCCTCTTTTCGGTATTCAAGATATTTGATCCAGCTTACATATGTTAGCGGCCAATGTTCATGTGAAACACGAATCAACAGTCGAATGCGAGAAGATGTTACTCTTAAATCTATTTCACTGTATCTCCACTGGGTCTGACTCTATCTGTCTGTTGCGGTACTAAGTAGAAGAACAGTCCCTTGAACTGCGCACCGTGGTAGGCGGCAACAAGAGGACATCTCGTTGATCTTTCACGGCGCACCAACTGTTTACGACAGCCATTGTTCTCTGCACAGAGCACGGCTTCATTCGTACTCGAGTGTCGCGTGGGCGCATTCGCCCGCGCATCGCGGGCGGGAGAAAGTGCCGGCCGAGAAGGTTACGGGGCTCGTGCAGCGCGCAGCACACCTTGCAGCCTTTTAATTGGCTGTGCAGAAAATCCATCTTTATCAACATTAGTTTCTCAAGCGCGTATTTGTTGGCCCTAGGAATGATGCATTCAACGTCACTGTCTCTCTCTCCATCATTTCCATCCGACCTACAGTAACCCAGTCACTATTATCCCAACCAAAGTTACCATGCAGTAATAGAGGCCCATTTAGTCGATGTACATATCACCAGCACCTTCCCTTCGTCCGTACTAACGGGCAACCATCCTCCCCCCCCCCGTCTCTCTCCCTCTCTCCCTCCCCCCTTCTCTCTCTCCCCCTCCTCCCTCCCTCCCTCCCTCCCTCCCTCTCTTCCTCCTCCTTCCCCCCCCTCTCTCTCTCAACAAAACTGCTATTCCCAATAGAAAATAAACACTATCCCCTTCTACAACCGACAAATATTCCCGTCCGAAAGGAAACACTACTCCCCACCTTCTTCCAGAAATTCACCATTATTCATCCCAAACTTCTCCTCCAAAGTGATCATCTCTCCACGAAAACTGACCGCTACATCCAAGAAACAGGTAAGACTTTCCCAAAACGGGCCACTGACTATTGTGCCCGTCCACCTGTGATGATTACTCTCCCTTCTCCAAAAGTTAACACCCCTCTCCAATTGGCTACTACTCCCCCCAAACTGAGTTCTACTTCCCTAACAAATTGACAGCTAGCCTCCCACCCTCGACGATAAACTGATGACTACTCGTTCAACCATCTAGTCACTACTTTCCCCGCATGTACTCCTCAAGGAAAATGTATTTACTTTGTAATGAGTCACCGGACACCATAGATCCTTTGTACCAAAATACAAAATATACCTGAAGAATCTCCGAAATCTATAATAATAATAAATGCGTAAAATTGTCGTGTGCCGGCCGCGGTGACCAAGCGGTTCTAGGCCCTTCAGTCCGGAACCGCGCGACTGCTACGGTCGCAGGTTCGAATCCTGCCTCGGGCATGGATGTGTGAGATGTCCTTAAGTTAGTTAGGTTTAAGTAGTTCTAAGCTCTAGGGGACTGATGACCTCAGATGTTAAGTCCCATAGTGCTCAGAGCTATATGAACCATAGTTGTCGTGTCTGTCTGTTTTCCTGTTTGAACATGCTTCTCCAAAACTGGTAGACGAATTTTCATGAGGTTACCGCAGCTAACTTGAGCGTAGCTTGGGGCACCGTATAGTTTTTAGTTCATTACAATCGAATCACGGAAAAACGAGATCACATTTGACAGTTTTACCCATACTAATATCATAAATGCGAAAATAACTGTGTCTGTTACTTTTTCACGACTAACCTGCTGAGTTGGTTGCGATGAAAACTGGCGTGGAGGTAGCTTTGAACTTTTTCACATTTGTGAAATGCTTTTGTTCGTTGATATGTGCTACATGATACGATTCAAAGTAATGAATACAATGGTTATATACTCTTCAGTGTGCTTAATCCATACTTCGACACTATTTTTTGCATAATATAGACGCTGTAAAATGTGTAGCTACTTCAATAGCGCGATGCATAGATGAGCTCTCCTGCGCATGCCCATCTGCACGCACGCGCACTGTCTGGCAGCGACGCTGCACAAGCCGTCGCATCGTTCACTGGGGGAGTGGGGTGCACATCACGAGCAACGCTTACGCAAACAGGCACACATCTGACGGCAGCTGATGTTATTGCACGGGTAGTAGTTTACTTACTTACCGTCATTCATCATAAAAAAGCTACTGATATGAGAGCGCAGTCGCGGGTAAGAGATAATTTTGAATAAAAATAATCAGCAATGGCGGCCGAAGACGTCTGGTACAAGAAGTCATTCTCACCCTGCCAACGGCCTTGTCAAAGAGGGCGAACAAGCGGATGAGCTCAGGAGCAACCTCTTGCCCTTGCCTGAAAACCTGCCCCTAAACGCGGTGAATCATCAGTGGTCAAGGGCATCAAGGAAATGGGAACAACTGCGTGGAATTTTTGTAACCGTGCATATAAAATATAGTAGGAACAGTACATGATTAAATTAATCGATGACTTGGAGTTATAGATCTCTGGCAGCAACAGCAACTTTAACACAGCTGGGCATCAAGTGGAACAGAGAATGGATGACAGATGTGGATATGCCATTCCGTGCTGTTATGCCAGATTTCATCAACCGCAGTGATTGGTGAGTAATGGCATGCCCATCTATCAGGAACCCGTGACCAGTAGTCTGGAGAAAATTCTGGTCAGTGCTATAGTCGAAAACCTTCTGTTTCGAGCTAGTTTAGGACAGCACACGCAGCGGGTGGTCTTGGGTTATCTTGTTGAAAGATAATATGACGGATATCTCGAAGACAGGACACCACAGTCGAACATAATATAACGCCCGATAAAGTGACGGATTTCCTCGAAGATAGGACACCACCATCGAACGTAATGTAACGCCTGCTGTCTAATCTGTCAGCTATGAGAACCAAAGATGATCGTCTTATGTACAGTGCGTAAGAGTCACGTCAGGTGCTGGGCCCTTGTGACGATGACGAGTGGAATCTGGCAACATTGCTTCTCCTCTGAGACTCCACGTAAGGATACGTCCACCATGATGGTGTACAGAGAACCAGGACGTGGTGTCCTGTGTTGACTCTGGGCGTACTATTGTCGTCGTGCGTGTCTGTGTTGGTGTGTCAAGGAAAACTGCTACAATGGTCGCCGTGCTGGCAGGCCGTGGTACTCCACGCACAGTCCGCGTCGATACGTGTCTTGCTGGAAATAAGCCCATTTCTTGGCCCACCCGGTTAGCCGTGCGGTCTAACGCACGGCTTTCCGGACTGGGAATGAGAGCCTGGTCCCCAGCACGAAACCGCCCGGCGGACTTCTGTCGAGGTCCGGTGAGCCGGCCAGTCTGTGGATGGTTTTTAGGCGGTTTTCCATCTGCCTCGGCGAATGCGGGTTGGTTCCCCTTATTCCGCCTCAGCTACAGTATGTCGGCGATTGCTGCGCAAACAAGTTCTCCACGTACGCGATCACCACCATTACTCTACGACGCGAACATAGGGGTTACAATCGTCTGGTGTGAGACGTTTCCTGGGGGAGTCCACCGGGAGCCAAACCGCACAATAACCCTCAAAGAGTGGTTCGGTGTGGGGCGGCGGAGGGGTGAATTGGACTGCGGTAGTCGTCGTGGGGTTTGTGAACCACTGCGGCTGCGGCGGGGTCGGAGCCTCTCCGCCGTTTCTAGGCCCCCGGTTAACATTCATACAATACAATACAAACCCATTTCTTGACTCAAGATGCGTGACATGTCTGTAAGATCCTGTCTGTCCTCTTGGGCACTAATCATTTGGGGCCAATGAGATCCTGCAAGGCGTTAAGCAGAGCCTCCCCAAAACCATCGATTCCATATTGGCACGAATCCAGAGTGACGCAAGCAGCAACGTCGTCGAACAATAAGCTGTAGACTCGATAGTCTACTCTCCTTTCGCTGTCGAATTCCGACACATGCTGCTAGCAAACGAACTACATTAAAATGCAATTTCGGAATGAGGAACTCACAGATGAATCTTTCCATTTATACGCATTGCAGATGGCTTCATTACTAGGTACTTCGTGCGATTCTGCTGAAATGCCAATTATTTGCATATCTATGCGTATTGTGCACTCTATGTAAAACTGACGTGCACTTATCTGATCAAAAGTATGTGTCACCTACTAGTGAACATAATTACGGTGCGTATCCAGCCTTCTGCTTTATGGCGGCTCCAGCTCTGCTGGGGACTCTTCTTCCTCAAGAGCCGGAACCAGAAAAGGTAGCGATGTTGGACGCTGAAATCTGGAGAGAAGTCGACGTTCTAAGTCATCCGACAGGTCTTCCATTGGGTTCAAGTCGGAACTCTGGGCAGGTTCGCCTGTTTCAGGAATGCTGTTGTACACGAATCATTGCCTCACAGATGCTGTTTTGTGACAGGATAATGCTGATACAAATCATCAGTGTCTCAGAACTGTTCCTCTGTGCCAGCCGCTGTGACCTAACGGTTCTAGGCGCTTCAGTCCGGAACCACGCGGCTGCTACGGTCGCAGGTTCGAATCCCGCCTCGGGTATGGGTGTGTGTGATGTCCTTAGGTTAGTTACGTTTACGCAGTTCTAAGTCTAGGGGACTGGTGACCTCAGATGTTAAGTCCTATAGTGCTTAGAGCCATTTGAACCATTTGTTTCTCTGCTACTCAGTGTATAATGCGGTAAAATGCGTTCATATCGTTCCGCATTTAGCGTTTTCGTAAGCGCAATGTGAAGACCATATCCTGATCGCAAAATACAGCTGCATATCGTAAGAACCTCCTCCGTACTTCACTGTTGGCGTTACTCATGACGATAGGTAAATTTCTCCTGGCAGTCGCCAAACCGAAACCCTCCCATCGGTTTGCCACAGGGTATAACGTCATGCGATCACTCTATATTACTCGTTCCCAGTCGTCCAACGTCCAGTGGCGTCGCTCTTTGCACCACCTCGAGCTTCGGTTATCATTGACTACAAAAAATGTATAAGGAACTGCTTGAGCATTGTATCCAGTTCTTTTTAACTTGTTACGCAGAGTTACTGTGCTAGGTGGACGGCTAGCTGTACACCGGAATTGACGAGAAGTTCCTTCCTCCTGATATCATGCAATTTTTTTCAATCGCTCTCAGCAATTTTTCGATGGGTCCTGTCCGTCAGTACACGAGGTCTGGCCGGTCTTGGTTTAGCTGTTGTTATTCCATCGGATTTCCGTTTCATAATCGCATCACCAACAGTCGACTCCTTGGGCAGCTTTAGAACTGTTGGAAAGTGCCTAATGGATTTGTTACTCAGGTAGCATCCAGAAAATGGTAGACATTCGAAGTCGCTAAGCTCTCCCGAGCGACGCACTGAGCTGTTACTGCCTCTCTACTGACAAAACAGTAGTCCCACCTTCCTTGTATACCTGGAGGTCCGCCTCTCGCGACATCTGATATGGCCAAATTCTGCATTACATAGGGATGCCCAGATACTTCGAGTATTGATTTTTGGAGAGCTGAGGCTTGGTATGAGGTTCATTCAAATGAAACCTGGTCAGTGCGTCTACCTTTGCCTTACATGTAAGGTGGCACCACTTAACTGCGGGTTTGGTGGCGTCATCTATTGGTAGAGAGTCGCGTGCGCACCATTTGATGCTGCATAGTGCCAGTGTGGTTTCACGCCGAAGAGAAGGTGGTCGCGCAAGTTATCGTCCACTACCGAACATGCAGGCGAGTGAGCATGGACAGCCCGCCCGCCTAGCTGCGCGGTCTAACGCGCTGCTTCCCGAGTGAGAAGGCGTGCCAGTCCCCGGCACGAATCCGCCCGTCGGATTAGTGTCGAGGTCCGGTGTGCCAGCCAGCCTGTGGATGGTTTTTAAGGCGGCTTTCTATCTACCTCGGCGAATGTGGGCTGGTTCCCCTTATTCCGCCTCAGTTACGCTACGTCGGCCACATTGCTGCGCAAACAGTCTCCATGTACGTGTACACCATAATTACTCTACCACGCAAACAACTGGGGTTACTAGTCTGGTATGAAACGTTCCCGGGTGGGTCGAGTGGGGGCCGAACCGCACAGTAACCCTGGGTTCAGTGTGTGGCGGCGGTGGGTTGGGTGGACTGCTGTGGCCTGTTGTGGGGTTGTGAACCGCTGAAGGCTACGGTGGGACGAAGGCTCTCCGTCGTTTATAGGTCCCTGGTTCAATACTCAAGCAGGAACAACCAGGAGTGATTCGATTTTTCGCGGCTGAGGGAGCTGGAGGCCGTGAAATGTATCTATGGATGAGAGCTGTGTACGGTGAGTACAGTCTTAGTCGTTCAAGTGTTGTGGAATGGAGCAAACGATTCCTTGAGAGGCCCGAGTCACTGGAAGACGATGCTCGTCCTGGACAGGCTCATCGTGTCATCACATCGGAAATGGATGTTTTAGTCTTGGACAACCGCAGAATCACCGTGGACGAGATCCATCGATTACTGGGTATTAGCGTGGGCACCGCCCACACCATAATGCATCAACACTTGAACTTCCGAAAAATATGTGCGCAATGGCTCCCCACCAACTGACGACCGAACAGCGCAATACTCGAATGGCGCTGTCTTTGAGTCATCTGCGGCGTTATCATGAGAAGGAATACGGCTTTCTGTCGCGTATTGTCACAGATGACGAAGCATGGTGCCACCATTTTGAACTGGAAAGCAAGCGCCTGAGCAAGCAGTGGAAACATGCGACTTCACCTCCTCCAAAGAAATCAAAGGCTGTGCACATCAGTTCTGGTAAGGTCATGATGTGCTTCTTTCTTGACCACAAGGGCCCCGTTATCAAGCGCCTTTACAAAGCCTTAAACGAGTCATCAAGCCGAAACGCCGAGGCATGTTGTCCAGTGGTGTAATCCTCCAGCATTATAATGCCCGCCCATACACGGCCAATGCCGTGGAGACGACACTGCAGCAGTTTCGGTGGGAAACGCTGGAACATCCACCATACAGTTGCGACCTTTCACCGTGTGACTTTCATGTGTTTGGACCTCTAAAACAAGCTATTCGCAGACATCGATTCGCAACGGATGACGAAGTATGTGACTGGGTCCAGGCCTGGATACGACAGCAGCCTTCTTCAAGGATGGAATCGACTGGCCAGTATCGCAATGGGATAAATGTGCCAACAGTTTTGGCGACTATTTTTGAGTATGTCTACTGTGTATCACTACGTTTTTGAGTTAATAACATCGTTACCGTTACTTTATTGAACGGGTTTCATTTGAATGCCCCTTGTACATGTCTTTGTACGTGCTGAGGCGGCGGGCTTGAGAGTTGCCGCAGGTCGGTATGCGCCGACACAGGCGGCAGTAAGCCCGGCGTGCAGCGAGGCACGGCGCCCAGCCGACAGGGAGATAGCATCTCGACCGGCTGGGCTGGCTGCCGTTCGCGCCCAGCACATCTGAAACGCGGACGAGCGCCCATCGTGGCTGCCTCTCTGTGTAACACTTACACGCTCCGTGGACCGCACCCAAACACTTGCAGACAATCTATCCTCCCTAAGCAGTTTCCTTAAGAAGCTCGATTCTGTGGTGCTCTTTTTGTGATACTTTGACAAGCACAATGTACACCACTGTGAAACTCATATAGGCACTTCCGGTAACACAACCTTAGTTCGTTGCCAGGGCACTTGGAGCGCTGCAGTTTTATCAGTCCGTCATCCCGCTTTCTTATTGGCTGAGTTTTAGTCTTCCATGTTTGTTATCCTTTCGTAGTTAACAGCAGTTGGTTTCATCACATTGCGCATCTGATTACAACTTCTCGTGTTTATTGCGTTCTTTCAAATGCATTGTAAATATGTTGCTCGTTTTCTGATTGACTTCTGCTCGCATTCGTAATATTGGGTGGGGTAAAGTTTTGCAGATTTGGTTTTGTTTAATATAAAACAGTAGCTGGTTTCGTCACATGGTGTTCTGTGGACCTCTGTGTATTTGTTACTGCTTACAAATCTGTGTGTGAACTGCTCGATTTAATTATATTGCTTTTATTGTACCTTATATTTGTTTACATCCGTTTTCTGTACTTTCTTGCATTTAATGGAGAACGCCATGGCAGCAGGTTTTGGCAGTATTGGTCATGAAATAAATATTCTGCTGTGAATGATGTTGATCCTCGCCACTGAATGCCATGTGCATTTCACAGTGGCTTGCAGTGTATGGATGTAGACACAGATGAGTATGCTTTGTAGCCTTGGTGACTAGAGCATTCGTCCTTGCAAACGCTAAAAATGCGACAATAGTTACGCAAATGTTTTACACTTTATTAATAGGTACTACAAACGGTACATTTTAGCAGAAGTCAATGATGATTTTGGTGAGCCCCATCAAATGCGAGGATACAAAAAACGCACGGGAACAAAAATAACCTAGATTACGAGCAATATACTTACAATTCATTTAAATTGAGCAGTTCATACACGGAATCGTAAGCAGTAAGAAACAGACATGACTCTACAGAATACAATGCAACGAAGCGAGCTTCTGTTTCATATGAAACAAAAACAAATATGGGATAATTTACCCGCCGGCCCGAGTGGCCGTGCGGTTCTAGGCGCTACAGTCTGGAACCGAGCGACCGCTACGGTCGCAGGTTTGAATCCTGCCTCGGGCATGGATGTGTGTGTTGTCCTTAGGTTAGTTAGGTTTAATTAGTTCTAAGTTATAGGCGACTGATGGCCTCAGAAGTTAAGTCGCATAGTGCTCAGAGCCATTTGAACCATTTTTTTGAATAATTTACCCCAGCCAATATTACGAATGAGAACAAAAATTATGCACAATGTGAACAACATATTTACATTGTAATTCAAAGAGTGCAATTTGCACAATATGGTCGTAATCAGGAATATAATTTCCACTTGTTAAATGCCACACGATTGAAACTGCAATATTGTATTTTACTACCAGACCCACTCATAGACTATAAATGAAGAATATTATCGTCTAGTACCCGTATTTCACAAAGCGACAATACAGATTACTGCGCCATTTTTTCTCAATTCGAAGTTCACTGTTAGGCCACTAAGAGCGCTACTGTCGGTCTCTATTTCCGTATCATAACATGGACCTTGCACTTCTGATACTTTTGTGTTCTGTGTTGTGCACTCTACGCCAATTTGATATTCTGAAGATATAAAAGGGAATGAGAGGTTACTTAATCCTAACTGACACCAGACTGCAATTATAAAAGTCGAAGGGCAAGAAAGGGAACCGATAACTGAGAAGGAAGGGAGACAGGGCTGTATCCTACCCACGATGTTATTCAGTCTGTACACTGAGCAAGCAGTAAAGAAAACTATAGAAAAATTGGGAGTAAGAATTAAAGTTGAAGGAGGAGAAATAGAGAGGTTGAGGTTGTCTAATGATGTAGTAATTCCGTCACAGACTGCAAAGGACTTGGAAGAGCAGTGGAACAGGTTGGTCAGTGTTTGAAAAGAGAATGTAAGACGAACATAAACAAAAGTAAGACGAGGGTAATGAAATGTAATTAAATTAAATCAGGTGATGCTGAAGGAATTGTTTGAAAAAAGAGAAAATATAAGTAGTAGATTAGGTTTGCTGTTTGCGCAGCAAAATAACTGATGACGGCCGATGTTGAGAGGGTATAAAATGGAGACTGGCTGTAAAAGGGAATGACTTACAAAAAGAGGAATTTTTTAACATCTTATGAGAATTTAAATGTTAGGATACCTTTTCTGAAGGTATTTATCTGGCGTGTAGCCTTGGACGGAAGCGAAACGTGTACAATAAGCAGTCCAGAGCAGAAGATAATAGAATCTTTTGAAACGTGGGAGTAAAGAAGAACTCTGAAATTAGATGGTTGGATCGCGTACCTGATGAGGAGGTACTGAACAGAACTGGGGAGAAAACAAATTTATGGCACATCTTGACTAAAAGAAGGGATCGGTTGTTGGGACTCATTCTGAGACATCAAGGAATCATCAGTGTAGTTCTGGAGGGAAGTATGTGGGGTAAAAATTGTGGAGGGAAACTGAGAGGTGAACATAGTAAACAGCTTCAAATGGATGTAGGTTGCAGTAGCTATTAGAAGATAAAGGAGGCCTGCATTAGATGGTTTTGCGTGGAGAGTCTTCGGACTGAATACCTCGACGACAGCAAACAACTAAGATACTGGAGTCTGCGTTGACCCTGATCGAAATGACTAAAAGTGTAATCAGTTCGATTCCTTTCTCAGTGCTATTGCAGACGGTATGCAACTGTGTTCATTTGAACTTGAGTAGCAGGGCGTGTATGGGACCTACTTGTACCTTTCCGCGACATAGGAAAATACAGCATTTCAAATGTTTCCACCGACGTGACATCTTCAAATGATATCGTCGTTCCAGCACAGAGATAGGGCGTTTCTTTTTCTATAAGGCTTTATCGGAACTACTATGAAACTGGCCGAGCCTCTTTCTCACAGAAATAATGAATTTCGTAGTTTATAAGAATTCCTTACCATGCACATTTCTTCAGATAAAACAGCAAGCTCAACTATTATGTTGCGTAG
This sequence comes from Schistocerca nitens, assembly GCF_023898315.1. Lineage (NCBI taxonomy): Eukaryota > Metazoa > Arthropoda > Insecta > Orthoptera > Acrididae > Schistocerca > Schistocerca nitens. Next base: position 389,124,470 of record NC_064620.1, read on the forward strand.
GTCACATTAGGATTCTTTCTCGCTTTCGAGCTGAGTAGCAAATGTTATTTATCTTTTTAGAGCCAAATTACACTTATCTAAATGCAATAATCTCAGGAAATTAACAACCGAAGTAACTGTATAGCGCGTAGTTTCCAAGTGAAACGTTTGCTACAGTGATTTGGTCCGCTGTAGTTATTCAATGATCTAATAATAATAATAATAATAATAATAATCATACACAAGACTTCTTCAGCGCTCAGCCCACAGTTACAGCAGTCAGTCAGAAAACAAGTCGATTCAGTTTTCATATTTTCCCGCGAGTGCTGTAGCCGAAGAGCAGCATCTCACTCCACCCTATGACAGCACACGTCAGCTACTGTATCTTCGTTCAACTGAGATGTGATATGTGGACATAAAGCTATGGTTCTACGAGCCAGAAATGATACGAGTCCTATTTGAGGATATAATCCACATGGCTGTCTTTCAAAAATGTTATTTCGGTAACAATTACCGGGATATACGGTCCATTCACAGTAATATGACCACAGCCATGTTCGACGTCAACGTTCAATAACCACTCACAGACGGCAGGTGACAGCACTGGAAATGGAGGGTATGTAAACGCCGGGGGGGGGGGGGGGGGGGGTCGCGGAAAACAGTGCAGCCATTGTCGTAATGCGGAATCCAAAAGTACATGATCGTTGGCTTTCGTGCCAAGGACTGAAGCTTTTCCGAAACTGCTAAGTTTGTAAACTTCTCGCACGCTGCCGTGGTCAAAGTGTACAGTGCATGACAAAATGTGCCAAATGGTGCTGTCTAAGTCCAGCGCCGAGGCAACTGTGATGCACCATGGGCCACAGATGACAGGGGGAACGACGGCTGCGGAGATGTGTACGGGCGAACAGACGTGCAGCTGTTGAGCAATCGACCACTCAGATTAACCCAAGGGTGACCGATAGTGTCTCCTCAATGTTGCTGCGTATGGGCCTCTGCAGCAGGCGCCTGCGGACTGCTCCTCATCGGCGACGCAGGCTGGAATTTGACGCCAATACCGCAATTGGACGTCCACTGCGTGGTGACAAGTGGCCTATCCAGTTAAATTACGTTTTATGCTCCATCGGACAGAAGGCCGTTGGCGTTTACGGCGTGAAACATCTGGAAACAAACATCCATGCTGGGAGCGTTATGGTCTGGGGAATGTTTTCGTAGCATTCCCTGGATGATCTCGTCATTCTGGAAGTCATACTGGATCGACACAAGTATGCATCTATCACTGGGAACCATGTCCACCCTTACCTGCAGTTTGCTATTCCTCAACACGATGTCATCTACCAGCAGGACAATGCAACGTGCCACACAGCTCACAGTGTACATGCGTGCTTTGAAGAGCGCTAGGATGAGTTCACCGTATTCTCCTCGCTACGAAACTCTCCGGATTTAAACATAATTCAGAATCGGTGGGATCACCTCGATCGGGCTGTTCGCGACATGGATCCTCAACTGACAAACCTAGCGGAGCTGAGAAGGGCATTGGCGTTGGCATGGCTCCACATCTCCGTCGGTACCTTCCAGAACCTCATTGACTCTTTCCTGAACTTCTCGCGTAGGTAGCTATTCAGGCTTTTGACAGGTGGTCACAATAATGTGATTGGACATTAACAACCTGATTACGTGTAAAAAATCGACTCTTTGTGACTGATTGTTCATCACTAAAAAACCGTGGATTGGTTTATAATTTACTTATATTACTGAACACATGGTATTGTCACACTATGTTACAAATTTAAAATAATGGTCATAATGGAAATTAAGCTCAGTTCATTTGACTGTAGAAAATAATAATGCATTAGAAACGTCCACCTTCTTCCAAGAATAAATATATTTCACCACAGTTTAACAATCAAATACTAAGGAAGTAAAGCTCAGAACACATGAACTATGACAGTGGTAAACGTCGAAAGAGCAAAAACCAGCTTTTTTCCTGTATGTGTAGTTTTAAGGTTATATTCTACGCAAAATTATAATACCGAAGTTGCCTCAACATCCCTGTGTTGCAGAGGACATGCTGTATTAGCGTAGACTTGTGTTGCTTTCATTTGTCAGCCACAGGGCACAAATAATGTGGAAAAACTGTCGAAGTCCAACTAACGTATGTAATCTAAAAATGGTTCAAATGGCTCTGAGCACTATGCGACTTAACTTCTGAGGTCATCAGTCGCCTAGAACTTAGAACTACTTAAACATAACTAACCTAAGGACATCACACACATCCATGCCCGAGGCAGGATTCGAACCTGCGACCGTAGCTCTCGCTCGGCTCCAGACTGTAGCGCCTAGAACCGCACGGCCACTCCGGCCGGCACGTATGTAATCTAAACGAAAGAAATATCTGATATCAATGGGTTCCAAGGCTAAATAACATTTTGTATGCCTTGCTTTCAGAAGTAATGAGAGAAAAACCCACCGCAGGTGCCACAACTATTATGAACACGTTTGGGGAATAAAACAATATTGTACCGTAATAACTGGCAGTATCCAACGCTACGTTTCGAGAAATAATTTTCTTATCATCAGGTTGTAAAATTCAGTTCATGAGATCAAAACGCTAGAAAGTTTGTCAACACAATTAGAGAATGCATAAAATAATATGGTATAAAACGCACTGGACAATGGGTCTTCGTCTTACATTCAAGTCGAATACTTCTGTCAGTGGCCGTCCCATCTCACACAGCACACTGCTCACGGACGTGTTCTGTTGATATGCTGTGGGTTCCAAGAGTGTCAAGAGAGTACGCAACAGGATCATGCTCTTGTTAATAGCCATTGAGGTTGTTCTGAGTTAATGCGTTTCGAAAATCGAGAAATACTGCATCTACCCGACTGCCTTGACCGTAGTTTTCAGTGTGTTATGTGAGAAAACTGCGAATGGGGTTTCATGTTATCGATGTTTTCGGAATCCATGTTGGTTGACAGGAAAGAAGCAATTCTGTTCGAGTTACCTCGTTACTGCTGAGCTCAGAATATGTTCTAACATTCTACAACAAATGAACGCCAAGGATGTTTATGGTAGTTTACTGGATCACTTCTGCTACCCTTATTGCAGGCGGGTGTGATCTGTGCTATATTGTAGCTACTGGGTACGGCTTTTTCAACAAAAGATTATAGTTAAAAGAGGGGCGAACTCAGCCTCAAATTTAGTATGGAAACTGGTAGGTATTCTGTCGAGCCCTGGAGCTTTGTTCAATTTTAACGATTTCAGCTCTTTCTCAACGCCACTGACACAAATATCTATTCCACTCACATTTTCAGATGCACGATAATTAAATTGGGGCAATACTCCTGGGATTTCCTTTGTAAAGGAACATTTAAAGACGGGGTTAAGCATTTCTGCTTTTTCTTTGCTGTCCTAAATTTTAGTCCCTGTCCCGTTCGTGAGCCATTGGGCACCAACTTTCGTGGCACTAACAGCCTTTAGAGCTCAAATGGTTCAAATGGCTCTGAGCACTATGGGACTTAACATCTGCGCCCGCATCTCGTGGTCGTGCGGTAGCGTTCTCGCTTCCCACGCCCGGGTTCCCGCGTTCGATTCCCGGCGGGGTCAGGGATTTTCTCTGCCTCGTGATGGCTGGGTGTTGTGTGCTGTCCTTAGGTTAGTTAGGTTTAAGTAGTTCTAAGTTCTAGGGGACTTATGACCACAGCAGTTGAGTCCCATAGTGCTCAGAGCCATTTTTGGACTTAACATCTGTGGTCATCAGTCCCCTAGAACTTAGAACTGCTTAAACCTAACTAACCTAAGGACATCACACACATCCATCCCCGGGGCAGGATTCGAACCTGCGACCGTAGCGGTCGCGCGGTTCCAGACTGTAGTGCCTAGAACCGCTCGGCCACTCCGGCCGGCCTTTTAGAGTCTTTCAGAAACGCTGTTAAATGTAAATATCTTGTTGCACTTAGGGTTAATAATATCATTTGGAAATACTACACCAGAAAGCTAGGTACTGACGGGGCAGCTTTGACAACGAAGAGTATTGTAAGTTTCTCAATTGTTTGCGTACTTGTTTTCAGGTCCTGCGTTTTTTGTTTAGTTTTCATTGTTCTTAAAACACCTAGACGCATTAGAACGAAGCTAGGAGGACTCAAGTAAGAATATTATAATAAAATTATTATGCAACTCCCCGCCTCTTGTCATGGTTTGTAAGGAAATGAGCAGTGGAAAGTACAATATTCTGCCTAAACCATTGAAAAAACTTGATTCAAAATACCTCCTTTACATGGCACTAGGGCGCCAGACTGTACTGGGCAATAATGAGAGAGTAGAAAGCCTCAAACAAATCCATGGAGACACAGCGCTCGACAGATCATTTCTTCGAACAACTGTAGGGGGGAAAAATTATTTCCCAAACATACCTTGTGGTTCTCAATGTGCAAGACATTTTGTTTGTAACTGAATTTCATTACATTGAAATCCGGGAATGATCTGCCGTTTCTGTCAAAAATTCCAGAGTTTTCTTTAAAATCTGAGTGTGTATTGCATATTTTAATCTTTAGAATTTTTATATGTACGTATAATTCCCATAAAGATTTTTTAATAGGTAAATAACCTCCCCTCTCGTATATTTTGGTAGTTTCCACATGACTTGACAAAGCTGCCAAAGGTAATGACGTTTCTGGAGTAATTTTACCATCGCTGTTTCCACTGTTTTTCTCTTGTAAGTTTTGTGTGCCTCTAGACACCACGTGCAAATTTTTTTTAAATCTCTCTGTCGCTATGTGCAAACTGTTGGTCCTACAGAAATTACGAACAGGACCTTTTTGTAGAAAATTTAACGTAGTGAAGTATCGTACTGGGACACGTTTTCGCTAGAGGCTGTAGTTTTCGAATTATTCAAGAGAAACGTACAAAAGCGATCTAACACGTTTTCCTTGAGTAACTCGAAAACCATGGCTTCCAGTGAAAACACATTCAAATACAAAATTAACTTAATTAAATTTCCTACAAAAAGGTCCTGTCCACTTTTTGCGAGGGAGTAAGAGTTTGCGCGTAGTGAGTGAGAAAATATAAAAATCTCACTCATGGTTTCTAGAATGAAATTTTCACTCTACAGCGGAGTGTGCGCTCATATGAAACTTCCTGGCAGATTAAAACTGTGTGCCGGACTCGAACTCGAACTCGGCGGAAATAAAGCTGTGAGGACGGGGCGTGGGTAGCTCAGTTGGTAGAGCACTTGCCCGCGAAAGGCAAAGGTCCCGAGTTCGAGTCTCGGTCCGGCACACAGTTTTAATCTGCCAGGAAGTTTCATATCAGCGCGGACTCCGTTGAAGAGTAAAAATTTCATTCTAGAAACAATCCCCAGGCTATGGCTAAGCCATGTGTCCGCAATATCCTTTCTTCCAGGAGTGCTAGTTCTGCAAGGTACGCAGGAGAGCTTCTGTGAAGTTTGGAAGGTAGGAGACGAGGTACTGGCGGAATTAAAGCTGTGAGGACGGGGCGTGAGTCCTACTTGGATAGCTCAGTTGGTAAAGCACTTGTCAGTGAAAGCCAAAGGTCCCGAGTTCGAGTCTCGGTCCGGAACACAGTTTTAATCTGCCAGGAAGTTTCAAGCCTCACTCATGGTTTTTGAAGGTGTTGTAGGTTGCAGGAAACCTATCGGTAGGAGCAGCTGAATCACCCTGTATATGCAATGACACGAATCATTTAGTATATCGGATTTACTCAGGTCTGAATATGTTCATCGTTGACTGAAATTAATTCCCTGTTAATGAACTTTGTACTCTATAGTTAGTTTTATAATAAAATATTTCCTATATTGATTTGGAACCTTATTGCGAATATCTGTCATCTTACCACAAATTTTGAAACTTTAGATCAAGAGTAAAGGTTTACAATGCTTCTGAACCATTTTCGTGCATGTCTGTTAACACAGCAACTGAAAACGGAAACACGGTCAGTTGTCCATTTTGACAGTAATAAATTTGTCGATACTAAGGAAAAGGTTATTGACTTGGTCCGAGTATCTGCCAGCAAGGGCAAGAGGATGACCGAGAAAGAATTAAGTGATTCGATGGGTGACGGTGTCAGAAAATGCGAAGAGACTCCTCAACAAGGTGTTGCATAAGCGGGACGCCCACTTTTTCCGTATGAGTGATGCAGAACCTGGACACTGGTGTCTGGCGACTTCAAGGGCGCATATAGTTAATCTCTGACTACTTTTAATGGGAACCCCATTTGGTGAAAACATCTGAGGAGCGTGTTTGCGCGCTGTCATGTCCGTATCGTTGTCTGCTTGTGGCGCAGAAATTTCTACCTGAATGGGCGAGCGCGTTGTAAGCACTTTGTACCCGGTACGGGACGTATTTCAGCCTAAATGAGCCGAGAAGTCAAGAGCGGGCGTATTAAAACCCGATTTTATGGAGGACGCTGTCCGCCGTGTCTTTCCATTACCGCACGTCCGTAATTCTAGGAAACCCCGGCCTGCGATATTAACGCTGTTACAGGGCACGCTCGTTCATTTGCACTTTTCCTTCCAAATGAACATTAAAGACTGTTATTTACTCACTTTTTTGCCTTATCGAGGAAGTCGGCGTGCGTTTACTGAAACGCAAAGTGCCTAATATTCTTCGCTGGTCATAACCAATTACGGATCAGGGAGATTTCCTTTTTTGTTTCGTGAGCGTCCTGAGAATCTGTTAACAGGCAATGCTTTAAACACAAATACGCATTTACGGAATTGCTGGGGTTTCGAGCGAGGTAGTACACCATCGCTTATGGAACTGTTCTTTTTCTTTTCATCCGGGTAGCTTTGTCCAGCATTTGAAACCGCCTTCGAATCCTCGCACATTCCAGCGAACCAAGGTCGATGTACAGATGTTTTGCGGGTTGCGCTCCTCCAGGCGCTCAATGTTTCCTGCTCTGTGTGGCCATCAACGTGTCAGTCCCCGTACGGTCCACAAATTTGTCTTCCGGGAAAGCATGAGCGATTTTGTCTTCCGGGAAAACATGAGCGATTTTAACAACGACTGGAATTACCATTCAGTACACTGTGTACTGTTCTGCAAAAGTTGTTTTTAACCTTCAAATACGGCCTGTCGCATCATAGCTTAAAAACGCAAGACTCATTCATAACATTTCGAAAAAGTCTTTGGTAAAGTTCAGTGGATTAAGCCTTTGATAGAGTTCAGAGGATTATACTTCTAGATGTCCTTATCCTGAAGAATGTCGGAATTAACTGGAAGGAAAGAAAGACAAAGAGGTTTCTGCCTCTAATAATCTGACTTTATGCCACAAAAAAGTAAGGAAATCTTTACCGCCAATGTCTGCAATTGCTAGCAGTTAGCAGAATATGACCCACTGATAAATCTTCAGTTCTACCATTAACAGACACTTTTCCAGCTGTGACTATGCTTTGCCACAGGGAAACTATTTCCAGACTCCGGATAAATATGCGACTCAACACGGATTAATATCCCATATAATCTATGTTCTTACACTTCTCCCTTGGTCCAGATACAATGAAAGTACATCGATTGCAATTGAGCTTCTTCTAGCGAAAAAGAAGAGCTTCTTCTAGCGAAAAAGAAATTTCAAGAATCACACACACCAAATAAAAGAACTTCTTCATCTAAACAACCACAAAGTTTACAATATGCCACACGTCACAAATGTTACTTCACAAAGCGCAGAAACCAAAACGGTAAGCTAAGGGGAATTGTCATTCTCCGATCAGCAATTGTCATAACGTCACAAACTTGAAGCCAGTGTCCGCCATGTAAGTTGCCCTAAACATTAAGTTCTGGTGGAAGTGTTTTGATCACTAATGCCATTTACAGGTGAATCATTCCAATTATAGTCTAAAGTGTAAAGGAATCAGTTTCGTTCGTAAGTGTACTTGTTAAGCTATGTAATCTTTTATACAAAGGTACTTTGGTTGCACAGTTTATTTTTAGTGTAGTGGTTTTATTTATGTAATTTGACTTTATATTTCCTATCAGACCAGCTCGAGGATTCTCTGGGTGAACGCTGTGAGAAGGAAAGATTGGAAGCCGACCAAACATAACAAAGTATGTGTTCAGCATTTTCGGGAAAGAGACATAGACCAAACACCAGTTTCGTCAGTCTGCATGAAAGAAAATGCTACATTACGAAAGCAGCCTTTTCATATCACATACTTCCCTTCTTGGTGATCTGGAACGTATAAAACAAGGAAAGTTACTTTAACGAGGCCAAATGCGTCATATTATTGGATCAAATATGCATATCAGACCAGAAAAAGTCTGAAAATGCTTTGCTAACGCTGTACATTGTAACATTCTATATTTAAAACAACTGTTGCGTGAACACGATGGACCTTAAGAACAAGAAGCACTCGTAAACAGTAGTCTGATAATGTTTTGGAGCATTTAACATGGTGCCGTCGTCTTCAAAGCAGTGTACTGCTGAAGTTTGTAGCACATTCTCCCTTTATTATACGTCCGTTGTAAAAGCTAACGTTTATATGAGGTAGCTGATTTACTAAAATTACTACAATTGTTAAAAAATATAGAGAAACAACTGTGAATAAGCTGCAGGAAGTGGCGCAAAGCGTAAAGATGGCCAGACTGGATACTTTCAAAAGTACGCTAATAAGCAATAATATGTAAGACAAAGAATGAAAGTAAGAATATGAGACGAAATGACTGAAGGAATTAATATTAGGAGAGCGGTTAAACAAGGCATCTCTATTTCATCTGCTCTGTTTAATGTCTGTTTCAATGATTTTGATGACAACAGTTTCCGACGAAATGGTGGTGTGACAATGTGAGGAAGGATAGTGAAATGTATAAGTTTTGCTGATGACATGGTATTAGTATATGAGAATGAAAACGTTATTTACAATAAGTTGAAAGAACTGAACACCAGCTGTGAGAAACGTGGAATGAATATAAATTTGCCGGCCGTAGTGGCCGTGCGGTCCTAGGCGCTACAGTCTGGAGCCGAGCGACCGCTACGGTCGCAGGTTCGAATCCTGCCTCGGGCATGGATGTGTGTGATGTCCTTAGGTTAGTTAGGTTTAATTAGTTCTAAGTTCTAGGTGACTGATGACCTCAGAAGTTAAGTCGCATAGTGCTGAGAGCCATTTTTGAATATAAATTTGAAGAAAGCTACAAGCATTGGCTTCAGACGCCTAGGATACAAAATAAACAGTAATGTGGATGTAATTAAGAAATAAAAAAAGAGCAGTTACTGCAATCAAAGCGCTTTACAGAAAAAAGAATGTCTTATGTGGTCTGTTAAAAAACAATTAAGGGAAAAATTAGTGAAATATGGAATGTTGTCCTGTGTGGTGCCGAAACATGAACATTGCGATAGAGAGACGAGGAATGCTTGGAGACTTGAGATGTCGATCTGTAGAAAAGAATGGAACATGAGAAATAAAATGAGGAATGAGGTTGTGTTACAGAAGTTGAGCGAGAAGAGACAAAGAAATTAGCCAGGATAGTGGATGAGAGGAGACTGTACGAGAAAGGATGCAGTATAAGGTAATAAGGTATCATGGCTGGGAAGAGGAACAGAGGAGGAAGAAGATACCAGTTAACTGATGACATCAAAGTAAATGCCTCGTACTCAGTTACGAAAGAAATGGCTGAAAACCGCACCGACTACTAGAAAAAAGGGTTTTCGTAACGCACGCTACATTTTCACTTCTATCGCTTGCTTCGAGAATCACCGCGGGCTTCCGATTTCTCTCCAGTGTCTGAGACGATGAAAAGCATGTCCATCAAGGTAGTCGCATTACTGCGTTCGTCCAGATTAAAACTGAGTAATCTCACAGCACGGTGCGAAAATGTACCAGAATACATTTAGACAAATGAGAGGGTTTTAATGTGGGTGCAACGTTGCATAGACTGTCACTGGCTGAAGATTCCGACGAATTTAAGTATCTCGAGTTCTTCTGAGAGGCAACACCGTTCTCGAGAAGAAAGCGAGAGCGTATGAAAGGCTGGGGAATTCCCTACCCCCGTTTCCCCTGCCACTGTACCAGACATGCGTCTACATCTGTTCTGCAAAAACCACTTTATAATGCACGAAAGAGGTTACCTCGCACTGTACCACGTGCTATGGTTTCTTGCAGTTTCATTGGCGCAGAGAGTGCTGGAATAGTAATTGCTTAAACGCCTCTTTGCGCGTTTTAATTAATCTAATCTTATCTCCGCGATCCGTACTCAACAGAGGCACAGGGATTTGTCGTATGTTCCCACCTTAACACTGGTTCTTGAAACTATCTGTGTAGCTTTTCCTGAGACGATTCGCTTCTGTTTTCAAGTCTCTTATAATTCAGGTTTCCACCCTTCTTTATAGACGTTCAGTGTCCCATGTTAGTCCTGTTTGGTATGTGTCCCACACACTTGATCAAGATTCTAGTGTTTCGTAAGCGATCTCCATTGTAGACTGACTGCATTTTTTAACTGTCGACCAATCAAAGGGAAACTGCCTTTAAAAGGCGGAAGAATCAGCAATACTCGACCGCATAACAATAAAGAAGGCAATGGAAACTACTGTATTGTTGTTGTCATGGTCTTCAGTCGGAAGACTGGTTTGATGCAGCTCTCCATGCTACTCTGTCCTGTGCAAGCCTCATCGTCTCCGAAATTATTACTGCAACCTAAATCCTTTTGAACTTGCTTACTGTATTCACCTCTTGGTCTCCCTCTATAATTTTTACCTCCCACACTTCTCTCCAATATTGTATTGGTGATCACTTTATGTCCGATAAGGAGTCCTCCTATCAACTGATCTCTTCTTTTAGTCAAGTTGTACCATAAATTTCTTTTCTCCACATTTCTATTCAGTGCTTGCTCACTAGTTAAATGGTCCACTACTCTAATCTTCAGCATTCTCTGTAGACCGCATTTCAGAAGCGATTGTTCTCTTCTTGTCTAAAATGTTTATCGTCCACGTTTCGCTTCGATACAAGGCTACACTCCAAACAAATACACCCATAAAACTGTTCCTAACACTTAAATATACAAGGTGACAATTATTGAACTACATGAGAAGAAAACCTAAATTAGTTAAAAAATAATTTAGGGGGGGGGGGGGAGAGGGAGGGAGGGGGCATACCGCACAATAACCCTGGGTTCGGTGTGGGTCGGCGGTGGTGTGAGTAGACTGCTGTAGCCTGTGGTGGGGTTGTGAACCACTGAGGGCTACAGCGGGGACGAAACCTCTCCGTCGTTTCTAGGTCCCCGGTTCACTACAATACAATAACATCAAACTTAATGATCACGAAGTAGACGAAGTTAAGGAATTCTGCTACCTGTACAGCAAAATAACCCATGACGAACGAAGCAAGGATGACATGAAAACCAGACTAGCACAAATAAAGAAGGAACTTCTGACGAACAGAAATATACTGGTATCAAACATTGGCCTTAATCTGAAGAAGAAGCTTCTGAGAATGTTCATTTGGAGCACAGCATTGTATGGTAGTGGAGCATGGACCGTGGGAAAACCGGAACAGAAGAGATGTGGAGCTACAGAAGAATATTGAAAATCAGGTGTGAACTGATAAGATAAGGAATAAGGAGGTTCTCCGCATAATCGGCGAAAAAAGCATATACGGAAAACATTGACGAGAAGAAGGGACAGGATGAAAGCGCATAACCTCCATGGTACTAAAGGGAACTGTAGAGGTAAAAACTGGACGGGAAGACAGAGACTTGAATATATCCAGTTGAGGACGTAGGTCGCAAGTGCTACTCTGAGGTGAAAGGAATTCGCGGGGGGCCGCTTCAAATCTGTCAGCAGAACGGAGACAAGAAAATCTGCGTACTAATTAGCAGGTACTGATTCGAACTGAGTAGCGGAAGTGTGGGGGTAATAAATGTAGCAAGCAGATTATAGTGGATGCAAATTACAGTAGTGGACTGGTGTGGAGAGCTGCATCAAACCAGTCTTCCGACTGAAGTCCACAACAGTAATGCGGTGTTACGTTCTTAAGGTCTGGTGAGGGTGGTGGGGAGTACCTTATCGGTCATCGCTTGCGCAGTATGTTATTTTGCAGCGACTTCAACTTTCTCCTCTTTCTCTTCCGTGTGTGTGTGTGTGTGTGTGTGTGTGTGTGTGTGTGTGTGTGTGTGTGTGTGTGTGTGTGTGTGTGTGTCGCGTCTTGCCATGAACCACCCTGCATTATGTATAGCGCTGTGGAGAGGTAAAAGTCTCTGTACAACCTGGGCTTAATTTTTACTTGTAACTGCCCTCTTTTAAAGCTCTGCTAACTTTCCATCAAATGATAATCTCCTACCTAGACGAGGAATATAATTTATCTTTACGAATTGCTCCTGGTTCACACTAGGGGAATTACAATTTAGCTTGTCTGCCTGTAGCTCAACACATTCAGTACTATTACGGTGAAACAACATCTGCTAGGACGTCGCAATGTACCGCAATATTGCATTCCCGTTCATTTGCTGAGCGTGAAGCTGAGAGATTCCTTTGTTCTGTCAGCCATGCGGCCCATCTGGAAAGAATTAGAAACGAAACGAAATGGAGTGATAGCAGCCATGGAACAAAATAACTGGAGATGGAAAGAACTTCTCATCAGCTCCCAAAAGTTGAAATGCTCATGGTAATATTTGTTTGTAAAAAACATCGTCATAACAATGTTGCTCATACGGGAAGACTTAGCTCGTTTCACTAAACGCCAAGTGCGGATCCAGATTTTGGCTCTGAAACGGGGAAGGGTGTTGTGAGAATGTTACATTCTCTCCCCCCCCCCCCCCTCCCCAAGTTATAAGCTGGTGCTCACTCCCTCACTTTTAACGTACCTCAGTTGCCTAGGCTTTTAATAATAAAACAATAAAATGTATAAAACTTTATAATAGAGGGTTGTCCAAAAATATGTTAACACTTACATGGAATTGACTTTAATTTTTTTGTATTTTATTATTTGTTATTATTTAAATATTTTTATAATATTAAAACACACTCTACGTATACAAGTCCAAATGAGGCTAGTGCACTTCTTCGACGTGTACTCCTTGGTTATCAGTGATTGTGCAAAGTCATTTCACCGTACAGGCCATCACATTTCCGTAGGTTCACCTCTTCAATCCAGCGTTTGCCAAATGTTTCATCAAGATAACATCGGAATAATAATGTGGTGCACCATGTTATTGGCAGTAATCTGATGCTACAATACGGAGGGGAATATTATCACCAACAAAATTCTACTACATATCTAGGTAAAAATCTCCCGTTACAGTCACATCGTTTAGAAAGACGGACCAAGTACTCCAAACTTCGAAACATCGCACCATACACTAACTTTCGGAGAGGATCGAGTGTGCTCTCATAGTTCATGAGGATTGTCTGTAACCCAGATGCGCAATGATCGGTTTGCCGCAAAATCCTTGAACACATTCTCAGTTCGAATAAAATAATTTTCTTGAGACTGAGAAGCTTGTGCGAAATTCAGCTTGCTTTTTTCGTGTGATACAGTGCGAGCTATGGATGAAGGGCAACAGGCAGATCCATATTTCTAGATTTATGGAAAGAGTTTGACACAGTACCTCATTGCAGGCTGTTAAAGAAGTTACGAGCATATGGAATATGATTACGAACATGTAAGTGTCTCGAAGACTTCTTAAGTTATAAAAGCCAGTATGTTGTCCTCGATGGCCCATGTTCATCAGAAACAAGAATATCGTCAGGAGTGCCTCAGGGAAATGTGACAGGACCGCTATTATTCGCTATATGCATAAATGATTTGGCGCACAAGGTGGGCAGCAGTCTGCGGTTGTGTGCTGACGATACTACGCTGCACGGTAAGGTGTGGAAATTAAGTGCCTGTAGGAGGATGCAAGGTGACCTGGAAAAAAATTATAGTTGGTCTGATGAACAGCAGCTAGCTCTAAATGTAGAAAAACGTAACTTAATGCTGGTGAGTAGGTAAAAAAACCCTTAACTTTCGGATATAGCATTAGTAGCGTCCTGATTTATATGGTCACGTCGTTTAAATATGTGAGCGTAACGTTTCAAGCGATATGAAATGGAACAAGCACGTGGGAATTGTGGTAGAAAGGCGAATGGTCGATTCTGTATCCCGCCTGGAAGGCGGCACGTGGGTCTGCTCCTGTAAACTGAAAGGTTGGCCGAATGAAGGAAGTGACTAGGGGCAGGAAAAGGTAATACACGTCGGTACTGCAAGAAAGTAAAAGTGGTTTACTGTTGCATGAATATATACAGGGCATACATAACTTTGTACTGAGGTGCGAGGCCTTAAACCCGTCGTAAGTAGAGCAAAGTATATGAAGCGAAGCTGAAGCGAAGTGTCCCGGCCGTCTGCTCTTGATTAAATGGGGTGAATCTGGAGCGCAACTGCACAGCGCCGGCTAGAAGGCGCTGTCGTCGGTGTCGGTCTCGTAGTTCCAACCTAGCAGAGCGCACCTACGTTGTGGCATCGTAGCTATCGATACCACAGTCGACTTTGGTTTATTGGAAGGATTATAGGAAAGTGTGGTTCATCTGTAAAGGAGGCCATCTGCAGGACACTACTGCGACCTATTTTTGAGTACTGCTCGACTGTTTGGGATCCGTACCAGGTCAGTGAAAGGAAGACATAGAAGCAATTCAGAACCGGGCCACTAGATTTGTTACTGGTAAGTTCGAACAACATGCAAGTATTACGGAGGAGCTTCAGGAACTCAAATGAGAATCGCTGGAGGGAAGGCGTCGTACTTTTCGAGGAACATTCATTAAGACAGTTTAGAGAATCGGCATTTGAAGCTGACTGCAGAATGATTCTGTTACCTCCAACATACATTGCGCTTAAGGACCGCGAAGGTAAGATACGAGAAATCAGGGCTCGCACGGAGGCATATAGACAGTCGTTTTTCCCTCGTTCTGTTTGCGAGTGGAACAGAAAATGAAATGACTGGTAGTGGTACAGGGTACATCATAAACGATAGGAAGAGAATAGGAGCTTTTGAAATGTGGTGCTACAGAAGAATGTTGAAGGTTAGATGGGTAGTCACGTCACGCGGGGAATCGATGTAGACGTAGAACCTCGCTTATTCATGTTGCCGCTGACGTGAAGTGCACCTTCATCCAACATAAACAACATGAAGGTCTATGTGCATACTTTCTAATAACACTTCGGCAGGTCGTACAAGAGCATTTTATCGGCGTGAGACAGGGCCTGTATCACTTGAATGTGGTGCGGCTGCATTGCCAGATAGAGTTGGAGAATTCTTATGACACTTGTCCGCGCGACTGCGGTTTCCATTGCTAATCTCATACTTGACTTCCCTGGATACCTGATCATCGCACCTTGAGCATTTGTTGTTGTTGTTGTTGTTGTTGTAGTTGTAGTTCTCAGTCCGAAGACTGGTTACGTGCAGCTCTCCATGCTACTCTATCCTGTGCCAGCCTCTTCATCCTCGAATAACTGCTGAATCTGCTTCCCACACTTCCCTCCAGTATCAAATTGGTGATTCCTTGATGTCTCAGAATGTGTCTTATCAACTGACCCCTTCTTCTAGTCATATTGTGCCACAAATTTCTTTTCTCTCCAATTCTCCTCAGTGTCTCCTCGTTAGTTACATGACTACCCATCTAACCTTCAATATTCTTCTGTAGCACCACATTTCAAAAGCTTCTATTCTCTTCCTATCTTTTATGATGTTATACTCCATTCGAATTGTTGTGTCGATTCCCTAAGGTCTCGACACAATGAGTGGCTAGGTGCACGCGAAACTAACGCAGACGGGCGTAAATTCTGAAACAGGAGACTGGATGAAAAACTATAAAGAAAAGAAGAGAGATTTTAATATACTTAACTTTAATGTAGTCTTGTTCTTGTTGAAATACATCTCTTGCATAGTAGTAAGCAATTAGCAATGATACACATGGCGCCTTGCTAGGTAGTAGCGATGGACTAGCTGAAGGCTATTTAATCTGTCTCTCGGCAAATGAGAGGAATACTTGGTAGGTCTAGTCGCAAGCTATGTCGTCCGTACAACTGGGGCGAGGTCATGTCCGTGTCTTGTGACCTGCCATGTGGTGGCGCTAGGTTTGCGATTACACAGTGGCGACACGCGGGTCCGACATGTACTACAGGACCGCGGCCGATTTAAGTTACCACCTAGCAAGTGTGGTGTCTAGCGGTGACACCACATTCCTCCCCCGCAAATCGGCGAACGGTCGTGAGATAAGGCTTCCGCCCGCCGTGGGGAGGACCCCATGTTGACGTATGCGATGAGGTGGGGAGCCTAACAACAGGCGAGGCTGTGCCACCCGCACCCGGCCATTCGGTCCGAGGGGAGCTAGGAAACGCCTGCAAACCTAGTCCAGGGTGCACGTCAACATGAGGTGTATGCGCACGTAATGATATAAGAGGAGCCGCGGGGTCGACCTCCATGTGGTCGGAGCACCCGACGGGCGAAGACGACATCTGGTCCGGAGCGGGCAAGAGGTCCATGGCGGAGGACGGCTGGTCACGGGAAGCAAGCGGCGGCGCGTGACCCAGAGAGGCGCGAGGCGGCTGCAGCGAAGCGTCCGCTGCTGGCGGCGCCGGCGGCGGCTGCGGCGGCGCGACGCCATGAGGCAAAATGGAAGGCATCGTCGGTAACACCTGGGGAGGAGGCGAGCCAGTAGATGGGTCCCCAGGGCGCTGACCTGACGGCTCCGTCGCTGAAAGCAGACGGGGAGCGGCAGAACCCAGGCGACGACAG
This sequence comes from Schistocerca nitens, assembly GCF_023898315.1. Taxonomy (NCBI): domain Eukaryota; kingdom Metazoa; phylum Arthropoda; class Insecta; order Orthoptera; family Acrididae; genus Schistocerca; species Schistocerca nitens. The sequence goes on from NC_064620.1 coordinate 389,141,162, forward strand.
AGGCGCAGCTGATTGAGATGCCGACGCACCTCACCAGAGGCCCCCAAAACCAAATACATCGCGCGGCCGAGGCAGCGAAGAATGCGCCCTGCGAGCCAACGCTGTGAACCGCGATAGTTGCGATAATAGACAACGTCGCCAGGAGCAAAAGCAGGAGTCTGCCGCTGCACAGGAACCTGATGTGGCGGATGCAGCAAAGACATCAGAGTTCGATGAGGACGACCATGGAGCAACTCAGCCGGCGAGCGACCATCGCGGGGCTGAGAGCGATATGAGGACAAAAAGAGCAACAAAGCGTCCTCCCGAGAATGCGACTCTTTCAATTTCAACATCTGTGACTTGAAAGTCCGGACCAATCGTTCAGCGGCACCGTTTGACTGAGGCGAAAACGGCGCGGATGTCAGATGTTGAATACCATTGGCCTTGCAGAACGACTGAAATTCTGCGGACATGAATTGTGGGCCATTGTCGGAAACAATAGTCTGCGGAAGACCTTCAAGGCAAAAGATAGCAGACAAGGCTTGGATGGTGGCAGAAGACGTCGTGGAAGACATCCGGACAACAAAAGGAAAATTACTGAAAGCATCAACCACAACCAACCATCGAGCATTCCAGAACGGACCAGCAAAATCGATGTGCAAGCGTTGCCAAGGGGAAGTGGCTTTCGGCCAAGCAAAGAATTTCCGCGGCGGTGCGGATTGTTGTTCGGCACACGCCACGCAAGAGGAGCACATATTCGTAATCGCAGCATCGATTCCGAACCAAGTACAGTGCTGACGAGCAAGCTGTTTCGTTCGCACTATACCCCAATGTCCTTGGTGAAGAAGCTTTAAGACAGATGACTGTAACGAACGTGGGACCACGACTCTGGACTGATCATTATCGGAACGCAACAACAAAACACCACGTCGTACAAAAAGTCTCTCCTTGTGAGCAAAAAAACGGCGAACCAAAGGATCTTCGATCCGTGACTTTGACAAGGGCCAGTGCGTAGCAACAAAACGCAAAACAGTAGCAAGGACAGGGTCAGCAGCTGTGGCAGTAGCTACACGACGAAAATCAATCGGAAACGATGCGACCACGTCATCGGCTTCCGAATCAATGAACATGCAAGCAAGTTCGGAAGAATCGAATGCTTTATCCTCAGCAACAGGCAAACGGGACAACGCATCAGCGTTTCCGTGCTTAGCAGTGGACCGATACAAGATATCGTAGCGGTACTGCGAGAGAAAAAGAGACCAGCGAATGAATTTCTGCGCTGTACGTGGAGGTACAGGCTTGTTCGGATGAAAAAGGGATGTCAACGGTTTGTGGTCCGTGATGATGGGAAAGTGACGACCATACAAGAAGTCATGGAACTTTGAAACACCAAACACGAGAGCCAAAGCTTCCTTCTCTATTTGTGAATAATTTCTTTGCGCAGATGAGAGCAATTTTGACGCAAAGGCAATAGGGCGATCATGCGAGCCATCTTTGTGCGCAAGCACAGCACCGATCCCGAAATCCGATGCATCTACCATCAACAAAAGGGGTTTTCGGGGATCGAATGGCGTAAGGCAAGTATTGGAAAGTAACGCCGATTTCAACTGGCGAAAGGCGCGTTCGCATTCCGTCGTCCAGACGAACGGAACACCTTTACGGCGTAAGCGATGAAGCGGAGCTGAAATGGAAGAAGCATTGCGCACAAACCTATGATAAAAATTTACCTTACCCAGCACACTCTGTAGCTGTTTTAAGTTCTGCGGTGACGGCAAGTCCTGAATGGCACGAAGGTGCTCTGGACTCGGATGTATACCTTGGGCATTTATGACATGGCCCAGGTACGGTAAGTCACGAGCAAAAAACACACATTTGTCCTTCCTCAAGCGAAGACCATTCTGACGCAATACCTGAAATAATGTCCGGAGATTCTGCAAATGTTCGGCTTCTGTCTTTCCTGAGATCACAATATCGTCCAGATAGTTCGCAGCAGTAGGGACCGACGCACAAATAGTTTGTAAATATTGCTGAAACAAAGCAGGGGCGGATGCACACCCGAAGGGCAGTCTTTTGAAGCGATACAAGCCAAGATGCGTGTTGACCACTAAGACGCGCTGGGATTCTTCGTCCACAGGTATTTGCAAGTACGCATCTGCTAGGTCCAATTTTGAAAAATATTTTCCCGGGCACAGTTTGTCAAAAAGATCTTCCGGGCGGGGCAAAGGAAAAGTAGCAGTCACCAGTTGTGGATTCACAGTTGCCTTGAAGTCCACGCAAAGTCTCAGTTTTCCGGAAGGTTTTGGCAAAATGACTAAGGGTGAGGCCCAGAGAGAAGCCTGCACACGTTCAATTACACCTTGAGATTCTAATTCGGCTAATGTTTTTGCGACCTCATCACGCAATGCGTGGGGAACATTGCGCGCTCTGAAAAATTTTGGTTGCGCGTTGTCTTTCAGTTCCAAATGCGCTTCATAGTTCTTAGCGCAACCAAGGCCCGGTGCAAAAATGTCTGCAAATTCTGCACAAAGACTAGAAACACTGGCGGAAGGCACAGTCTGATTCACGGATAGGACCTGATTTACTATAGACAAATTAAACAATTGAAACAAATCTAAACCAAACAAGTTCACTGCACTAGAGGAACGAAGAACATAAAATGACACAAGTTTTGTCTGTCCCTTGTATGTTGCAATAAGGCTGCACTGTCCTAACACAGGTATGTGCTGTCCTGAGTAACTAGTTAACGTAACATTTGCGGCACGCAATGGCGGGGCGCCCAGTTGTTTGTACGTGTCGTGATTGAGCAATGAAACTGCAGCTCCGGTATCGAGCTGGAATGGTATCACTTTTCCTGCAAAGTCTAAGTCCACAAAAAGTTTATTGTCTTGTTGACGACAAGAGCGACTGTCTCGTGCAATTTGAACTGATACAGGTCCAGAAGCACTTGCAACTTTACGGGATTTCCGGCGACGTCGACGCACACTTTGGGTGGGACGAACACAGTCACTGTTAGCTAAAGTGTCACTGGATGGGTGGGAATGAACTACATTAATGTCCATGGGCGAAGGTCCACGAGCCTGATTGTCCTGGGTTCGATTCCGGCGCGAAGCAAAGGGCCTGGAATGGGTGTGAGTGTCTGATCTTAACTTTTTCTGGCAAACACTTTGTACATGTCCTTTCTTGTGACAGTAAAAGCAAAGAGCTTGGCGTGACGGGCAATTTTCACGCGAATGTCTAGTGGCACACCGCGGGCAAGATTTCACTGCATTTGCTTGCTTACGCGGCGCACGTGGTTGCAAGCTAGGCGGCCGCAGCGAAGTCGGGCGCGAGGGCCGCTTAGCGTCCCGTGCAGCGGGCCCGGCGGGCCGATTAATGTGACACACTGCTGGCGAAGTTTCAAATGATTCCTGAGCAAAGTCAAGTGTGTCTTGCCTGTCCAAAATGTCTATCACTTGTTGCAGGGAGGGATTAACTAGTTTCAAAATCTGTTCCCTTATGCGAACATCAGAAACGTTCTGTGCAATTGCATCACGCACCATAGTATCTGAATATGGGAGGCCACATTCACAGGCAAACGCGCAGTCTCTAGTAAGTCCTTGCAAAGTTGCTACCCACTCCCTGTTAGTCTGACCGGCCGTACGTTTTGTACGAAAAAACGTATACCGTTTGGCAACTACATTTACTGTTTCTTTGAAATAGGCATCCAAAGCAGACAAAATTTCCTCGTAGGTCAGAGTTGCTACGTCGCGTCGGGGAAACAATTTCACTATCACCCGGTAGGTAGACACACCGACACAAGAAAGCAAAAACGGCTGCCGCTCTTTACCTTGAATTCCATAAGCAGTGAGGTGGAAGTTGAACTGATCGGCCCACTCAGTCCAGCTTTCGGTTGTGGCCTCGAAGGGCCTAAATGGCGGTGCGACAGCGTTGTGTGGCTGCGGTAGCGAAGAAGCGGCTGCCGCCGCATCGGTTTGCAGCGCACGTTGACCCTGGACGAGCTGTCCAAGGGCTTCCAATAACGCCTGCGTCTGCTGATTCTGCAAGCGAAAAAATTCGGACAGTACATCTGGAGAATGCGGCGAAGCCATGACACAAGCAAATTAGAGCAAATAGAACACAAAGACTGCAACGGGGGCGCGGCACCACACCTCGTCGCCAAAATATTGTTGTGTCGATTCCCTAAGGTCTCGACACAATGAGTGGCTAGGTGCACGCGAAACTAACGCAGACGGGCGTAAATTCTGAAACAGGAGACTGGATGAAAAACTATAAAGAAAAGAAGAGAGATTTTAATATACTTAACTTTAATGTAGTCTTGTTCTTGTTGAAATACATCTCTTGCATAGTAGTAAGCAATTAGCAATGATACACATGGCGCCTTGCTAGGTAGTAGCGATGGACTAGCTGAAGGCTATTTAATCTGTCTCTCGGCAAATGAGAGGAATACTTGGTAGGTCTAGTCGCAAGCTATGTCGTCCGTACAACTGGGGCGAGGTCATGTCCGTGTCTTGTGACCTGCCATGTGGTGGCGCTAGGTTTGCGATTACACAGTGGCGACACGCGGGTCCGACATGTACTACAGGACCGCGGCCGATTTAAGTTACCACCTAGCAAGTGTGGTGTCTAGCGGTGACACCACACGAATACTTCTTGGACGTTCACTGTTTTCTTTACAATCATTGATGACAGACCCGGAGCGCACAAATTTCTCGTGCAGTCGACGGATACGATCCTTAGGAAATCACTGCTGATTTTTTTTCTTACGGTTGCGGCTGACCCAAACACTTCCATCCAAGCTGCAACTTTTTTTCATCCAAAGTAAGTAAGGTGGCCACCTCTAGTATGGAGCAAAAGAAAATTTAAAATTACGTGGTGCCATATGTGTGGTAACATCTTTTTATTATTGATAATAATTTATAGAAAGGGAAGTGGACGTAGATGAAGATGAGATGGTAGATATGATACACGAGAAGAATTTGACAAAGCTCTGAAAGATCTACCATAAGTCGAAACAAGGGCCCGGAAGTTGACGATACTCCGTCAGAACCACTGATAGCCCTGGGAGATTCAGCAATGACAAAATTCGTCCATCTGGTGCGCTGGATGTATGGGACAAGTGAAATATCCCCAGACTTCAAGAAGAATGCAGTAATTCCTGCTCCAAAGAAAGCAGTTGCTGACATGTGAGAAAATTACCGAACGGTCTAATAAGTCACGGTTGCAAAATATTAACGCGAATTATTTACTGAAGAATGGAAAAGCTGGTAGAAGCAGATCTCGGGGAAGATCAGTTTGGATCCCGGGGAAATGTAGTAACACGCGAGGCAATACTTACTCTGTGACTTCTCACAGAGGATAGGTTAAGGAAAGGCAAACCTACTTTTATAGCATTTTTACACTTTGAGGAAGCTTTTGACAATATTGAATGGAATACCCTCTTTCAAATTCTAAAGGTGGCAGGGAACCAAAGGATATTTACAATTTGTACAAAAACCAGATGGCAGTTGTAAGAGCCGAGGGGCACGAAAGGGAAGCAGTGGTTGAGAAGAGAGTGAGACCTGGTTGTAGCCTATCCTCGGAGTTATTCAATTTGTATATTGAACAAGCAGTAAAGGAAACAAAAGAAAAATTTGGAATAGGAATTTAACGTCCACGGAGAAGAAATAAAAACTTTGAGGTTCGCCGATGGCAATGTAATCCTGTCAGAGACAGCAAAGGACTTGGAAGAGAAGGTGAACGGAATGGAGAGTGTCTTGAAAGGAGGATATAAGATGAACATCAACAAAAGCAAAATAATGATAATGGAATGCAGCCGAATTAAATCATGTGATGTTAAGGAGCTTAATAAGGAAACGAGACACTTAAAGCAGTAGATGCGTTTTAGTATTTTGGCAAGATGGCCGAAGTAGAGTGGATATAAAGTGTAGACTGACAATGACAAGAAAAGCATTTCTGAAGAAGAGAAATTTGTTAACATCGAATATAGATTTAAGAGTTAGGAAGTGTTTTCTGAAGGTACTTGTCTGTGCTTTAGCCATGTATGCAGGTGAAATATGGACAATAAACAGTTTAGATAAAAAGAGAATAGAAGCTTTCGAAGTATGGTGCTACAGAACAATGCTGAAGAGTAGATGGGACGATCACGTAACTAATAAGGTATTGAACAGAACTGGAGAGACAAAGAATTTGTGGCAAAACGCGACGAAAAGAAGGGATAGGTTGATATGACACGTTCTGAGACATCAAGAGATCACAAATTTTGAATTGGAAGAAAGTGTGGGTCGTAAAAATCGTAGAGGGAGACTAAGAGATGAATACAGTAAGCAGATACAGAGAGATGTAGGTTGCAGTAGTTATAGGAGATGAAGAGGCTCGTACAAGATAGAGTAGCATGGAGAGCTGCATCAAACCAGTCTTCGGACTGAAGACCATAACAGCAACAACAATAATAATTTCTTTAAATCTGTGCTCAGTCCATCGCTTTAGCATGAGTCGGAAGAACTTTTAATTCAGAAAAATACGCCATTTGAAAAGCATTCATCGCAAAATTTGATATTTACGTGTGTCATGGAACTGATATATTACTACAATAGCAACTCTCACAATTCTGACGTCGTACTTTATACAATATAAAATGAAAGTGTTACCTCACCTGCCGGCCGAAGTGGCCGTGCGGTTAAAGGCGCTGCAGTCTGGAACCGCAAGACCGCTACGGTCGCAGGTTCGAATCCTGCCTCGGGCATGGATGTTTGTAATGTCCTTAGGTTAGTTAGGTTTAACTAGTTCTAAGTTCTAGGGGACTAATGACCTCAGCAGTTGAGTCCCATAGTGCTCAGAGCCATTTGAACCATTTTTTTTGTTACCTCACCGTTATTAGCATTTTCACTAATCGCTAGGATTGTGGACACAGGTCTGTGGACAGTGGCTAATGATGGATGTAAATGAGTGAAATGCTGCTTATTTCTGTCACTATCGATTGCCTTCAGGAAAATCAGGCTTTCCGTTATTTTATTTTCTTACAGGAGAATCGTTTCCTTTCTGTCTAGCCTCACGCAGTTTCGTGTGGTTGTCCGGTTTCACGCGTGCACTCGCGAACTCGCTTACCATTTGCTGTCGGCAACCTGCGGATGTGTGGTGGCTGTACCTGGCTAGAGATTCCTTTGCAATCGCTCGGGCCGCGAGTGCTTCCACATGGGCGAGACTCGTGCAAGCAAGTGAGAAGTATCCTGTGTTAACGTCTGCTTGTAATTTGTAGAGTTCCTCGCCTTTTCTGAGGCCCTCACTTTCCATGCTACTTTATTCCCCCTAGTTTCTATGAAATTTGGAAATTCGTATATGTGGAGTGTAAGAGCTAATTGATCTAAGTGCCATTTTTTTTTCTTTTTCAGGAAGACGAGAAAGCTGCGTGACGGTAAGAATTAAAAGCGAATTATTTATTTATTATTCTGTTAACCACTGAGAATAATGAATACTTTAGATACAGTAACAGTTATTAATTAACCAATCAAACGGAATTCCATAGTGAGAACAATTATCTGTCAGTGTATAGCTGTGCAGTGTGATTTAGTTCCAATCTTTAAATAAGTTTTAAGCATATAGATTTCTGTTATTAAAGTCCTTCTTTCTTCCCTAAAAAATTCATGGATAGCGCTAACATAACTGTCTTTCTTTAATTCAAGAATACTACAGAAATTCAACAAAAAATTCTGATAATGGGCTCTGACTCCTAGTTTCTCAGTAAACTGCTACTCCCACTGAGATAGATTACTGAACAACTATATTTCCTTATAATAAACGACTCGTTTTGAGATGAACAGCCATGGAGCCTAGATGCTAGGAAACCTCGAGATGTCTGCTTATTTTTTTGAAGCACTGCCAAAACGATGAGATTTTGCTCTGCCGAATTCATATACGACTGAGATGGCTTAGCAGCAGAAATTATAGTTTTTAAGTGACATGTGGTCAAAATGAGTAATAACTGACGTTAACATCTTTTGTTGTCGTGCATACTTCGCTGCATCTTCGTTGTCGCTTTTTTTGAAGCTGTGTAGTACTTCCCAACGAGTCTTAACTCGCTTGCCGGTTTCCTATTCTATTTCTCCCATCCTTTTTCTGATTAATTAAAATTTTTGACCGCAGTTTCACGAAACACAAAAATATGAATGGAACAAAAGCAGAGAGCATCAAACTACATTACAGTAAGGCACGCGTTCCGTACACAAGCTGGAGGTAATGCTGCGGACCTTGCACCACATTGATGTAGGATTCTACCTGTGGTCATTGCGGTGCCACATCTAATGGCGCCACAAAGGATTACAAGGGATACGAACTTTCGCTTGAAATATATCGCTGTGCAATGGCATCAGTGAGCAGACTACTGTGAAAGAAAAAACATAAAATGTCCAATGCTGATGATTAGATCAATTAGATTCTGGGTGTCATGGGATCTAAAAATCCTTGATAGGTTTCCAGTCAAGGTTTCTGGAGGTATGCGCCACTAATGTCCAAGCACAGGTCACGCTATTCCCGTAAATTTCGAGCTGGTTGTTTGTGGGCACGAAGGTGACTCCCAAAAGAGTCCCAGATGGGTTCCAACGTATTAAAAGTAGGCGAATTCCATGGCCAAGACATCAGCATGAATTCACTGTCACGCTCCTCAGATCACCGAAGCACGATTCTGTCCTTGGACAGTTATTTGCTACAAGATATCATCGCCGTCGTGGAAGACATAAAGCATTAAAGGGATTGATATGCTCCGCAATAACGTAGTCTAGAAATGTCACGGTACTTTCGATTACTACATCAGGTCCCAGGGAACACCAGGTGAATATACCCCATAGTATAATACTGTCACCGGACGGGGTGACCGAGAGGTTCTAGGCGCTACAGTCTGTAACCACGCGACCGCTACGGTCGCAGGTTCGAATCCTTCCTCGGGCATGGATGTGTGTGATGTCCTTAGGTTAGTTAGGTTTAAGTAGTTCTAAGTTCTAGGGGTCTGATGACCTCAGAAGTTAAGTCCCATAGTGCTCAGAGCCATTTGAACCATTATAATACTGTCTCCAGCTACAGCGGTCTGACTCCGTGCGGCGATGCGTGTTTCGAGTACCAGTTCGTCTGCATAAAGGCATATTTGGGCGCTACCATCGCCCTGGTGGAGCAAGAAACGTGAATTATCCGATAAGTCGACGCGTTTACACCCACAGTCGGATCTGGATGACCCTCTGCCTACTACAACGGTGACTGTCAATGTCGTTGGATCAACGTGAGAACAGGTAGGATTTATCTGGGGCAGAGTCCCACTATCTACAAAGTGCACTAAACATGTGCCTGCACCAGCATCTCACTCTGCCGTCAAATCTGCCACAGATCGCCACCTATTCTGCTTTATAGAACGGGCAAGCCTCCGACCTCCACGTTCTGTGACGAGTAGTGAACGTCCAATACCTTCTCGGCTAATCGTACTCCTCGTGTGACCGTCCTTCATCCACTTTCCACAGATGCTTTTTGAGAGCAGCAAGTGAGCTGCCGACCACCTTGGCAAATTCCAAGATGTTGATTCCCAGGCGCAGGGCAATAAGAATCTTCCCTTTGTGAAAGCTGCATGTGTCAATCGATTTTTTCCATTTGCGGCCCTGTCGGCGGTGTAATGATTACTCTATTCGTCTCTGCTCTGCTTCGATACACTATCTGATCAAAAGTGTCCAGACACCCCGATGAAATGCGGAATTGAGCCCTAGATGTAGCGAGAGGCGGAGCCGCAAGTATAAAAGAAAGAGGGGAGGATTTCGTTTAGTAGAGAAGCAGTGACAGCAAAATGGATCGGTCGAACGTGGATTAGTCATTGTGTGTTGCCTGAGTTACTGTCCGCCCCGATAGCTGAGTGGTCAGCGTGACGGATTGTCGTACTACAGGCCCGGGTTCGGTTCCCGGCTGGGTCAGGGATTTTCTCCGCTCAGTGACTGGGTGTTGTGTTGTCTCCATCATTATTTCATCCCCATCCTGCGCGCCGGTCGCCACATGTGGCGTCGAATGTAACAAGACCTGCACCACGGCGGCCGGACCTGCCCCGTAAGGGGCCTCCAGGCCAATGACGCCAAACGCTCATTTCCATTTTACAAGAGTTACTCATCAGGGACTTTTCAACAATTCTTAAGATGCCCCTAGTCAACTATTGGTGATGCGATTGAGAAGTGGAAACGCGTAGGAACAACCACAGCTAAATCAAGGCCAAGCACACATCATGTACTAAGGCACAGGGACCGTCGAGCATTGTGGAGGTCTTCTGTAAAAAATCTCATGGAATCCAGAGAAAGGAATCAGTCGTGAGTTCCAAAGTGCTGTAGCAGTCCATCTAGCACAATGTGTGTAGGGAGTTGAAAATAATGGGGTAGTATGGTCGGGCAACTCTAAGCCACACATAGATGTAGTCAATACTAACCGACACTTGAAGTAATGTATGCCACTGGACGACTGGCAACGAGTGATTTGGGCTGATGAATAACGCTGTACCCTGTGGCAGTCCGACGTACGATTTGGGTTTGCCAAATGTATAGATAACGTTACCTGCCACGATGTGTAGTGGAAAAACTGACGTATAGGAGATGTTGTGTTACGGTAGAGGCGCGTTTTTCGTGGTTATAGTGTTTTCCCCTTATTGCACTTAAGAAAACGCTGAATGCAGAAGGATATGTGCACATTTTACAGCATTGTATATTGCGTAGAGTAAAGAGACTATTGGCAGTCGATGCTTATGTTAGCATGACAATGCACTCTCTCTTAAAATAGTATCTGTGAGGCACTGGTTTGTGGACAGTAACATTCCTGAAATGAATTGTAGTGCTGAAAGTCCCGACATGATCGCAATGGAATGAGTTCGAACGTCGACTTCTCTCCATACCTCAGCGCCCAACATCACCATCTTCTCTTGTTTTGGCTCCTGAGGAAGAGTGTGCTGTCATTAGCCCACGGACGTTCAGAAATCTCACTCAAACTTCCTGGCAGATTAAACTGTGTGCCGGACCGAGTCTGGAACTCGCGACCTTTGCCTTCCGCGGGCAAGTGCTCTACCATCTGAGCTACCCAAGCACGACTCACGCCCCGTCCTTCCAGCTTTACTTCTGCCAGTACCTCGTCTCCTACCTTCCGAACTTTTCACAATCTCTCGTGCGAACCTGCAGAAGCGAACCTGCAGAACTAGCACTCCTGAAAGGAAGGATATTGCGGAGACATGGCTTAGCCACAGCCTGGGGGGTGTTTCCAGAATGAGATTTTCACTCTGCAGCGGAGTGTGCGCTAATATGAAACTTCCTGGAAGATTAAAACTGTGTGCCGGACCGAGACTCGAACTCGGGACCTTTGCCTTCCGCGGGCAAGTGCTCTACCATCTGAGCTACCCAAGAACGACTCACGCCCTGTCCTCACAGCTTTACTTCTGCCAGTACCTCGTCTCCTACCTTCCGAACTTTTCACAATCTCTCGTGCGAACCTGCAGAATGCGAACCTGCAGAACTAGCACTCCTGAAAGAAAGGATATTGCGGAGACATGGCTTAGCCACAGCCTGGGGGATGTTTCCAGAATGAGATTTTCACTCTGCAGCGGAGTGTGCGCTGATATGAAACTTCCTGGCAGATTAAACTGTGTGCCGGACCGAGACTCGAACTCGGGACCTTTGCCTTTCGCGGGCAAGTGCTCTACCATCTGAGCTACCCAAGCACGACTCACGCCCCGTCCTCACAGCTTTACTTCTGCCGGTACCTCGTCTCCTACCTTCCGAACTTTCCACAAGCTCTCGTGCGAACCTGCAGAATGCGAACCTGCAGAACTAGCACTCCTGAAAGGAAGGATATTGCGGAGACATGGCTTAGCCACAGCCTGGGGGATGTTTCCAGAATAAGATTTTCACTCGGCAGCGGAGTGTGCGCTGATATGAAACTTCCTGGCAAATTAAAACTGTGTGCCGGACCGAGACTCGAACTCGGGACCTTTGCCTTCCGCGGGCAAGTGCTCTACCATCTGAGCTACCCAAGCACGACTCACGCCTCGTCCTCACAGCTTTACTTCTGCCAGTACCTCGTCTTCTACCTTCAGCGGAGTGTGCGCTGATATGAAACTTCCTGGCAGATTAAAACTGTGTGTCGGACCGAGACTCGAACTCGGGACTTTTGCCTTTCGCGGCCAAGTGCTCTACAATCTGAGGTTCGCAGGAGAGCTTCTGTAAAGTTCGGAAGGTAGGAGACGAGCTACTGGCAGGAGTAAATCTGTGAGGACGGGGCGTGAGTCGTGCGTGGGTGGCTCAGATTGTAGAGCACTTGGCCGCGAAAGGCAAAGGTCCCGAGTTCGAGTCTCGGTCCGGCACACAGTTTAAATTTGCCAGGAAGTTTCATATCAGCGCACACTCCGCTGCCGAGTGAAAATCTCATTCTGGATCTCACTGAAAGCTTTCTGGATCTCACTGAAAGCTGCCTAGGGTGGACAGACCTAATATTGATTTCCACTAACACGTGTCAGGATAGTTCGCATCAGATTTTCTACTCTTCTTACTGCATCATTTACTCGCAAAGCCACAGCCGGCCGTTGTGACCGAGCGGTTCTAGGCGCTACAGTCTGGAACCGCGCGACCGCTGCGGTCGCATGTTCGAATCCTGCCTCGGGTATGGATGTGTGTAGTGTCCTTAAGTTAGTTAGGTTTAAGTAGTTCTAAGTTCTAGGGGACTGATGACCTCAGAAGTTAAGTCCCATAGTGCTCAGAGCCATTTGAACCATTTGTTCCGCATAGCCACGAAGCAGCAAGCAGCACTGTTTCACTGTGACCAGGCGTAATAATTATTTCATCAGTGTACGAAAGTGTGAAAACATAAAAGCCTTTGGGGTGGGAGGGGGGGAGTCTGCTGACCTCGTGAATCCGTATCTGCGTTGATATTCATCTACATCTACATCTACATACATACTCCGCAATCCACCTTACGGTGCGTGGCGAGGGTACCTGGTACCACAACTAGGATCTTCTCTCCCCGTTCCACTCCCAAACAGAACGAGGGAAAAATGACTGCCTATATGCCTCTGTACGAGCCCTAATCTCTCTTATCTTATCTTTGTGGTCTTTCCGCGAAATGTAAGTTGGCGGCAGTAAAATTGTACTGCAGTAAGCCTCAAATGCTGCTTCTCTAAATTTTCTCAGCAGCGATTCACGAAAAGAACGCCTCCTTTCCTCTAGAGACTCCCATCCGAGTTCCTGAAACATTCCCGTAACACTCGCGTGATGATCAAACCTAGCAGTAACAAATCTAGCAGCCCGCCTCTGAATTGCCTCTATGTCCTCCCCAAATCCGACCCGATATGGATCCCAAACGCTCGAGCAGTACTCAAGAATAGGTCGTATTAGTGTTTTATAAGCGGTCTCCTTTACAGATGAACCACATCTTCCCAAAATTCTACCAATGAACCGAAGACCTATATCCGCCTTCCCCACAACTGCCAATACATGCTTATCCCACCTCATATCGCTCTGCAGTGTTACGCCCAAATATTTAATCGACGTGACTGTGTAAAGCGCTACACTACTAATGGAGTATTCAAACATTACATGATTCTTTTTGCTATTCATCTGCATTAATTTACATTTATCTATATTTAGAGTTAGCTGCCATTCTTTACACATATCACAAATCCTGTCCAAGTCATCTTGTATCCTCCTACAGTCACTCAACGACGACACCTTCCCGTACACCACAGCATCATCAGCAAACAGCCGCACATTGCTATCCACCCTATCCAAAAGATGATTTATTTAGACAGAAAACAATAGCGGACCTACCACACTTCCCTGGGGCAGTCCAGATGATACCCTCACCTCCGATGAACACTCACTGGATTCTGTTACTTAAGGGCGCCGATAATGGTGCTACCAAAAGCCCTGTAGTCAACACTATAATCGTTTTAGGGTTGATGTGAATAACTAGGCTTCGGACGGCGAACAGCGAGAGCTACAACAGCCACGCCAGTTTGAGGGACAGTGTTGCTGGCTGAGAGCGCGGGCGGTAGTGGGAGGATGGTCGGGTGTCGGCAGGGCGCAGCTGGCGGCGTGCGGAGTCGATGACCGCGGGGCGGGACCTGTTCTCCGCGCTTCTCCTCCGCCCTGCTCCCAGCCCGGTTAGCGCTGTGCGCTGTACCGAGCACCGAGAGCCACGTTGCGCATCTCTGTCTGTACACAGACTTTAAATGGTTCAAATGGCTCTGAGCACGATGGGACTTAACATCCATGGTCATCAGTCCCCTAGAACTTTACTTAACTAACCTAAGGACATCACACTACACCCAGCCATCACGAGGCAGAGAAAATCCCTGACTCCGCCGGGAATCGAACCCGGGAACCCGGGCGCGGGAAGCGAGAACGCTACCGCACGACCACGAGCTGCGGACGTACGCAGAGTCTCCAGTGCTGCAGACACTGCACATGTTTTACAGTGGCTCGACCACTCGTCTTGTGTAGTATTTCCCAGGACGTGGACCATACCCGGAATAATGGGCGGATCACGTGCAACGAAAGTTCTGTGCCTGGCGCTGTAGGAAACACAATGCCGCGGAGGCAGGCTCCGACCGCCGCACAGTGGGCCAACTCGCTTCAAAATCTGGACGGAACAGAAATAGAAAAATCAGACAATGTAGGCTTTCACGGCCAGTGTTGTCTTCAGTTGAAACTTCCGGGCTGAGAGGCCGTGGTCAATGTATAAAATTTCCACGTAACGTTTCGTCTCCATCTGTGGGAGACATCTTCTGAGGTCGTCCGGCTACTGCCACTGAGGCTCTTTTTTTTTCTTTTCTTTATTGTTATTTTAACACCTTACATAATGTGGGCTGGCAGCAGCATACTACGCTGCTCTTCAGCCGCAAGTTTTATAATGAAAATACAAAGGAGACACAGAAGATACTGAACAAAGTGGGGGGCAAAAAACAGTAGACACAGAAACAAATAACACGAAGCCGTTCACACTCGCCGAAAAAACACTAAAAACTGTCGGCTCTGCGCACAAACACTGACGACTTAGACGGTACAGGTGAACGAAGGAGCGTGACGGCGAAGAACACTAAACCACAAACACGATGGCACACACACGAGAAACTGATGGCGATGATCTCCAGCGCGCGAATGTCCACTTAACGTGTGCGAGTCCGGGGACCTGCCGAGAGGGGAAGAAGGGGGTGGGGGAGGGAGAGGGGAGAGCAAAGATGCCAATGGCAGAGGAGATGGTAGGAGGAATGAAGGTATGGGGGTAGGGGAAGCCCGGGGGAAGAGTGGGGAGAAAGGGTGGAGGGAGGGAAGGGGGAGAGAAGGGAGAGAGGGTGCCCATAGGAACAAACACAGGAAGAGGGAGGAAGATCAAAGTTGGTAGGAGGGGTAGATGGAGGGGAGGATGGCACCATCAGGGAGGGGGAGCTGGCCGAAGCCACCTTGGGAGAGGGTAAGGAGCGTGGAGAGATGGAGAGCAGGTGGGACATGGAAATACAGGCCCGGCAGCAGATGGGGGCGGGAGAGGATAGGAGAGACAAGTGGATGAGGGGGATCGAGTTTACGGGAGGTATCCGTTCGAGGAAAAGGAGGAGGTGGGGGAACGGAATAAGGTCGTACAGGATCCGCGTGGGGGAGGGGAGACGTATGCGATAGGCGAGGCGAAGAGCATGGCGTTCTAGGATCTGAAGGGATTTGTAAAAGGTAGGGGGAGCGGAGATCCAGGCAGGGTGGGCGTAGCAGAGGATAGGGCGGATGAGGGATTTATAGGTATGGAGGATGGTGGAGGGGTCCAGACCCCATGTACGGCCAGAAAGGAGCTTAAGGAGACAGAGTCGGGAGCATGCCTTGGCTTGGATTGTCTGAGGTTGGGGGTCCAGGAGAGGCGACGGTCGAGGGTGACGCCAAGGTACTTAAGGGTGGGGGTGAGGGCGATAGGACGGCCATAGATGGTGAAATACAAATCGAGGAGGCGGAAGGAAGGGGTGGTTTTGCTTACAGTGATCGCCTGGGTTTTGGAAGGATTGACCTTAAGCAACCACTGGTTGCACCAAGTGGTGAAACGGTCAAGATGGGACTGGAGAAGGTGTTGAGAGCGCTGCAGGGTGGGGGCGAGGGCAAGGAAGGCGGTGTCATCGGCAAACTGGAGAAGGTGGACGGGGGGGTGACGACGGCGGCATGTCCGCCGTATACAAGAGGTACAGAAGAGGGGAAAGGATGGAACCTTTGGGCACACCGGCGGAGGGGAAGAAGATGTAGGAATCCGTGTTATGGATGGCACTGAGGCTCCAGGTACTCTCGCATTTATAGAGCGCACAGAGGGCACCACCATTCGTCACGTGATGCCGACGGTATGCCTATGTTTGGAAGGGGTCATCATTCTCTATTAAGAGTAATCGATTGTCATTCTGCTGGCGCAACGTCGACATCCATATTTTCTCTAACTTTAAAACTTCCTCTTTTCTATTCAAATTGTTATAGTGTTTGTGAATCACTATTGCTTCTTTATACGTGCGCGCAACGTGCTCAGCTACGGCCGATTTTTCGATGTGTCCTAAGCGACAGTTTCTTTTATGTTCGGCCAAGCGGGTGTTTACACTTCTTTTCGTTGTTCCAATATATACTTGTCCACAACTACATGGAATTTAGTATACCCCAGGTGTTTCTAGGGGGTGTCGGGGGTCTTTCTCTAACTTTAAAACTTCCTCTTTTCTATTCAAATTGTTATAGTGTTTGTGAATCACTATTGCTTCTCTATACGTGCGCGCAACGTGCTCAGCTACGGCCGATTTTTCGATGTGTCCTAAGCGACAGTTTCTTTTATGTTCGGCCAAGCGGGTGTTTACACTTCTTTTCGTTGTTCCAATATATACTTGTCCACAACTACATGGAATTTAGTATACCCCAGGTGTTTCTAGGGGGTGTCGGGGGTCTTTTGCAGTTCTTAAATATTCCTTAATCTTCTTGGCGGGTCTCAAGATTGTTTCGATCCCATACTTGGCCAGAACTTTCCCGATACGGTCCGTGACTTTATTAATGAACGGTAGGAAAACTTTTCCAGTAGGTCACCGTTGTTGCTCTGGACTTCTGGCTTCTTTTCTTCTTTGATGCAGGGCTCGAACAATTTCCTTGCTGGTATATCCATTTTTTATGAAGGCTGACTATAAGTGATTTAGTTTATCTTGTAAGTAAGCCGGCCCGCAGATTTTGTTGGCTCCGTCCACCAAGGTTTTCATGACACCTCTTTCTTTGCCCAGGATGATGGTTAGATTCCTTGTGGAGGTATCGATCCGTGTGAGTGTTCTTTCTATATATGTTGTGGCCAAGCGTCCCATCCACCCGTTTAATTACCGATACATCCAGGAAATTGAGTTGACATTTGCTCTCTTTCTCCATCGTAAACTGTACCATGAGTCCACACTATAAATGTCTCATCAACATTGCGGTACCATTTCGCTGGCTTTTTACTAGCAGTCTGCAGCGCTCGCTGTTCGAAGATCTCTATAAATAAATTGGCTTCCCATCGCCACCCCGTCGATCTGTTCGTAAAACTCGTTGTTATACTGGAAGTAAGTTGTCGTCAGGCAGTGTTTAAATAAAGCCACTATGTCAGTCGTAAAAATATCTGTTGTGAAGTCCTGTGTAGATCGCACTGGTGCATACTTGTCCGATGCTGCAGTGCTATGACCGTTGTCGGTAAACAGTGATTCGGAAGACGACACATTTTTGACGTACTGTTTGGTTGGTTGGTTGGTTGTTTTTGGGAAGGAGACCAGACAGCGAAGTCATCGGTCTCATCGGATTTGGGAAGGACGGGGAAGGAAGTCGGCCGTGCCCTTTGAAAGGAACCATCCCGGCATTTGCCTGGAGCGATTTAGGGAAATCACGGAAAACCTAAATCAGGATGGCCGGACGCGGGATTGAACCGTCGTCCTCCCGAATGACGTACTGTTTGTATGGCCTGTTTGGTATATGACAGTGATCCTGCATAGCTGTCAGGATAAAACTAAATGGTATGTTTATGATTTTTTTAGCCTGTGTAATGACGTATATCGACTTAAAACTAAACTACTACCGATGATATCCAAAATCGTTGGATACAAAAATTCCTCTGCGCGGCTCCAAACTTGTAAATGACTGTCCTACTATCTTAATAGTATAGTTAGCGAGTTCAGATATATTTGTGTGAGCAGATTTTCGCGTTGTTAATGGACGGTCATTTTTCAACTGTGCGGCAGTGCACAATATTCTGCAATAATGCCCGATGCTGTTATCAGATCACGCAGTTGTCATGCACGGATGTACCACTATCGAAGCTGCTCCATTGCCGATTGATGGGCTATTTGAAGATGCACAGGAAGCCCGGGATAAGGATATCAGGTGTCACCGAGATGTTACGAGCAAATGTTCCTGTGAGAAAACGATGCATAACGTATTCCATCGGTTTCTGACATCTTCGTATCCACTCAGCTCGAGACAATTAAAGAAGATGAAAATATGCCACCTGATATAAAAGACCAGGTTTTCGAGCCATCTCCCAGTGGACAACACGACAGCGATACTTCTGATAGCGATAATGACGCAAGCGATGAATGTGACTACTATTTCGGTTGAATAATGTAAAAATATCGAATAAAACATTTCAGTGCTGCAGTTTCGACTTCCAATTCGTTACCAGCGATCTTAAAATTCTTTATGTTAGAATCACCAAGATGTCTTTCCAGTCTGACTGGGATGGTTTCATTTTTATTTCTGTTGATAGAACTACACTCCTGGAAATGGAAAAAAGAACACATTGACACCGGTGTGTCAGACCCACCATACTTGCTCTGGACACTGCGAGAGGGCTGTACAAGCAATGATCACACGCACGGCACAGCGGACACACCAGGAACCGCGGTGTTGGCCGTCGAATGGCGCTA
This sequence comes from Schistocerca nitens, assembly GCF_023898315.1. Classification (NCBI taxonomy): domain Eukaryota; kingdom Metazoa; phylum Arthropoda; class Insecta; order Orthoptera; family Acrididae; genus Schistocerca; species Schistocerca nitens. The sequence goes on from NC_064620.1 coordinate 389,160,072, forward strand.
GCTGCGCAGCATTTGTGCACCGCCGCCGTCAGTGTCAGCCAGTTTGCCGTGGCATACGGAGCTCCATCGCAGTCTTTAACACTGGTAGCATGCCGCGACAGCGTGGACGTGAACCGTATGTGCAGTTGACGGACTTTGAGCGAGGGCGTATAGTGGGCATGCGGGAGGCCGGGTGGACGTACTGCCGAATTGCTTGACACGTGGGGCGTGAGGTCTCCACAGTACATCGATGTTGTCGCCAGTGGTCGGCGGAAGGTGCACGTGCCCGTCGACCTGGGACCGGACCGCAGCGACGCACGGATGCACGCCAAGACCGTAGGATCCTACGCAGTGCCGTAGGGGACCGCACCGCCACTTCCCAGCAAATTAGGGACACTGTTGCTCCTGGGGTATCGGCGAGGACCATTCGCAACCGTCTCCATGAAGCTGGGCTACGGTCCCGCACACCGGTAGGCCGTCTCCCGCTCACGCCCCAACATCGTGAAGCTCGCCTCCAGTGGTGTCGCGACAGGCGTGAATGGAGGGACGAAGGGAGACGTGTCGTCTTCAGCGATGAGAGTCGCTTCTGCCTTGGTGCCAATGATGGTCGTATGCGTGTTTGGCGCCGTGCAGGTGAGCGCCACAATCAGGACTGCATACGACTGAGGCACACAGGGCCAACACCCGGCATCATGGTGTGGGGAGCGATCTCCTACACTGGCCGTACACCACTGGTGATCGTCGAGGGGACACTGAATAGTGCACGGTACATCCAAACCGTCATCGAACCCATCGTTCTACCATTCCTAGACCGGCAAGGGAACTTGCTGTTCCAACAGGACAATGCACGTCCGCATGTATCCCGTGCCACCCAACGTGCTCTAGAAGGTGTAAGTCGACTATCCTGGCCAGCAAGATCTCCGGATCTGTCCCCCATTGAGCATGTTTGGGACTGGATGAAGCGTCGTCTCACACGGTCGGCACATCCAGCACGAACGCTGGTCCAACTGAGGCGCCAGGTGGAAATGGCATGGCAAGCCATTCCACAGGACTACATCCAGCATCTCTACGGTCGTCTCCATGGGAGAATAGCAGCCTGCATTGCTGCAAAAGGTGGATATACACTGTACTAGTGCCGACATTGTGCATGCTCTGTTGCGTGTGTCTATTTGCCTGTGGTTCTGTCAGTGTGATCATGTGATGTATCTGACCCCAGGAATGTGTCAATAAAGTTTCCCCTTCCTGGGACAATGAATTCACGGTGTTCTTATTTCAATTTCCAGGAGTGTATATACAGTATAATGTAACGATGGCTATTATTTTATGATGGATTATGATGGAACAGCTTTTAATTCTTGTTGCTACTCCATAAAGCTTTCTCACTGTTTTACAAATACATGTAATGGATGACTGACGTAATTTTTCTTATCCAACTGCCTTGCCCCCTCTTTTTTACCTGCGTTTATGGGTTACGACCTGACTCACCCTTGATGCGCCTTAGTATGGTTGATTTTTTTAAATAGGACTCCATGTTTTTCACTATTGATACTGTTCAGTGCATATTCACCTGCCTTTTTGAACAATCTGATGATGGTTGTTATGCACAACCGAAACTAATCATCATGTTTTAATTGTCTAACGTCAGTTGCATTCAAGGCAGTAAAAGCTTTTTTATAAAATTTATTTAAATTTTATAAATTATGAAGACGGCTGTCTCCTTTCCTGCTAATAACAGGCTTCCCAAATTCATTTTTTTACAGGTTGAAATTGCAGTTATAGCATTGGCTCTCGATTTTCAATGTGGTTTCTCGCACTATTGGCCATACCCCCCCACCCTCCTCCCCAGATCTCCCTGTTATGTACTGTGTAGCTCACAGAAAACGAGTCCCAGTCAGCAGATTCTCTAGTCCACAACCGTGTGGCGGTGTGGTCGTTGATTGCCCAGAGTTGCATGTCCACCGTTCAGCTTTTGATTGAGGTGTTGTGAGCAGACCGCATCCTAGCGCACATTACTTATAACTATTTACTTTCTGTGTATTCCCTCACAAAAAAAACCGAGCGTAGGAACTTCAATAGTGGCATGGCAACTATTTATGTACAGTTCGTACAAAATAGATACATGTTTCAAAGTTTTACGGACCTTCAAGCATGTCACTAGCATTGTGTATAACCCGTTGCCAGCGATGCGGAAGTCGTTGGATACCCTTAGCAGTGCCAGTTGTGTTGGCAGTTCGAGCGGCGCGGTCTGTTGCCCCTACGAATTTGTACTGAAGCGAATGCCGTGAAGTATTTCCTTCAGTTTAGAAATAGAGTTGAACTCACGAGGGTTTAAGTCAGGGGAATGCAGTAGGTCGTATAGCACTTAGCAGCCCATCAGTCAAACAAATCAGTAACAGCTTGCACTGTACGTGCTTGAGCATTGTCCTGCAAAATGATAGTGAGGTCCTGCAGAAAGTGTCATCACTTCTGTCTCTAAGCTGGTCGTAGGTTGTGTAGGTCGTAGGTTGTGTTCCAAAAATGAACAGGATAGAGACAGGTGTGATGACACTTTCTGCAGGACCTGACCATCATTTTGCAGGACAATGCTCAAGCACGTACAGTGCAAACTGTTACTGCTTTCTTTGACTGATGGGGCTGCTAAGTGCTATTCTGCTTACTGCACTCTCATGACTTAAGCCCTCGTGAGTTCAACTCAGATTTATAATCTAAAGGAAACACTTCACGGCATTCGCTTCAGAACTGCTACAAATTCTTCGGGTAATAGACCGCGTCGCTCGAACTGTCAACACAACTGGCACTGCCAAGAGTTGTCCTGCGACTTCCACTTCGCTGGCGACGTGGTATACACAGTGCTGGTGACGACTTTGAAGGTCAGCAAAACTTTGAAACACGTATCTGTTTTGTACGAGCTGTAATTAAATAGTTGCCACCATTAAAGTTCCAACCCTACTATTTACTTTCTGTGTATTCTTTCACTCATTAGATCTCGTCATGACCAGCCAGTATCGATTCTCATGCCGGTACAACAGCAGGTGAGCTTCCCTGGCGCGAGATTCTAGATGCGCTGTTGCAGTGTTTCAGCTGCGAGCAGCGAGCCGTCAGAGTGTGAAAGCCGTCGTTGGTGGGTGTTGGCAAGTGCGGACTCGTTATACATACCGTAGTATTCGTGACAGCGCTGGTTAGCAGTTTTCTGAGCTGTCATGTTGGTGACGGAAAGCTTGATTGTGAAAGTTTAAACAATAATTGCAGCACATAGTAGACTGTTCCGTGTGGTGTGTTTAGAGCACTCTTTCTTGGAACAATTAATAATTACAATTTTTACGTTAATCACGTTTCAACATTATCAAACCGAACCTTTCATGAGCCATTTTCCTGTTTAATCACTCCGACGAAAAGAAATAAATCTGAGTGACGACGATGAGCTATAACTGTAGATACTGGTCAGCAGTACGAAGGAAAAGTTAAATATAAACTCCAAGAAACTATATCTCAAACAGCAAAGTGTGTCAAGGGAAGATCGCCAGGCAGGATAGTTCTGCTACAGTATAAGTAGACGCCTTACACGTTTTGAGACTTTGTAAATATCAAACAGAAACATTGCCGCCGGCCGGTGTGGCCGAGCGGTTCTAGGCACTACAGTCTGGAATCGTGAGACCGCTACGGTCGCAGGTTCGAATCCTGCCTCGGGCATGGATGTGTGTGATGACTTTAGGTTAGTTAGATTCAAGTAGTTCTAAGTTCTAGGGGACTGATGACCTCAGAAGTTAAATCCCATAGTGCTCAGAGCCATTTGAACCAGAAACATTGCCTCGTGTTTATTTGTTATTGTTGAGTACAAAAACAATAACACGAGTGCGATGCACCGAAATACCTCGCTGCATCACTTTTCCACCATCACACTAGGCAAAAACAATACATCTTGAAAACAGTGCCTGTAGCTGTCGTAGCGTCTGCTTCCTTCATCCGTCGATAGCGTGTCAGGACTGCTCGCGCAACTGCCCTCCTTCACACGAGGCAGCTAATTGTATTGTTGTGGCTTGTGGCGTTATCGTGATACACATGGCGTCAAACAAGCCCTCCTTCATAGTTGCGATGAGTCTTGTAAATCAAATCAAATTTAATATAATTTTAGGTATGCAGATAATTCACTGCATCCAAAAGGTATGGCAGCCCCTCGTAAACTGACTATTTAGTTCGCATGCAAATCGTGTTTGTAATATACTGATTGTTGGAGGTTGAAAGAGGGGTGGATGGGCTAAAAACATACAAAGCAAAAATCGCTAGAAAAATGCCAAAATCAAAAGAAATTACTCTCTTATTGTGATGCGTATCATACGTTTGATTACCTCAGAACATTGCGTAATTGAAATTGATATTTGTCTAGGCAAAGTACTACGCAAGTTGTAGATGTATCTTTACTCATATTTCAATTAACATACATCGTCTTTTAAGTAACGCTAGTTAACAAAGTCCAGCCACAATTGAAAAATCCTGATTCCTTCAAACGACTTTTTTTTTTTAATGATTCAAAATTAAGATTAGCATTGCTGTCGTATCAGGCATTAGCATTAGTAAATGGAAACTGTCAACTACAAAATCTATTATGCCACAGCGAAGAGGTGACTCTGATATCCAGAAAAATAAATAAATAAATAAATAAATAAAAAGCGACGCCCCACGAAGGAATTATTCGAATGGAACAGAAATCGGTAGATGTGACGTACAAGTACGTAGAAACAAATGATTACCATTCATTCAAGAGAAAGAGGACACAAACTGAACGAGTCAATAATGCGTTGGTCCACCTCTGGACCTTATGCAAGCAGATATTCGGCTTGGCATTGATTGATTAAGTTCTTGGATGTCCTCGTTAGGGATATCGTTATAAATTCTGCCCAATTGGCGCGTTAGATCATCAAAATCGCGGGCTGGTTGGAGAGCACTGCCGATAATGCTCCATACGTCCTCAATTGGGGAGAGATCCGGCGTCCTTGCTGACCAAGATAGGGTTTGGCAAACACAAAGACAATCGGTAGAAACTCTCGCCTTGTGCGGGTGGGCGTTATCTTGCTGAAATGTAAGTTGAGGATGGCTTACCATCAAGGACAACAAAACGGAATGTAGAGTATCGTCGACGTACCGTGTGGTGTAAGAGTGCCACGGATGACAACCAAATTGGAGCTGCTATGAAATGAAGTGGCACCCCAGACCAGCGACAGTCAGTTATCCTACCGCCGTCAATAGCGTTTCCAGACACGTCTTCACAGGTGATCGGGGCTCAGTTCGAAGCGGGAGTCATCACTGAAGGCAATTATACTCAACTGAGATTACAGGGTGAAGACATGCCTAGAGAGGTATTGGACAGCGGTGTGATACCAACCTGACTGTGGCCTGCCATACAGCCTCAAAATCAGGAGTAATTATCTGGCATGACTTTTTCTTTTTTTTTCCATAGCAGAACCGCTTTCTAGAATGAAATTTTCACTTTACAGCGGAGTGTGCGCTGATATGAAACTTCCTGGCACATTAAAACTGTGTGCCGGAGAGCTTCTGTTGAAGGTAGGAGAAGAGGTACTTGTGGAATTAAAGCTGTGAGGACGGGGTATAAGTCGTGCTTGGGTAGCTCAGTTGGTAGAGCACTTGCCCGCCTAAGGCAAAGATCCCGAGTACGAGTCTCGGTCCGGCACACAGTTCTAATCTGTCAGGAAGTTTCATATCAGCGCACGCTCCGCTGTAGAGTGGAAATTTCATTCTAGAAACATCACCCAGGCTGTGGCTAAGCCATGTCTCCGGAATATCCTTTCTTCCAGTAGTACTAGTTCTGCAAGGTTCGCAGGAGAGCTTCTGTGAAGTTTGGAACCTAGGAGAAGAGGTACTGGCGGAATTAAAGCTGTGATGACGGGGCATGAGTCGTGCTGGGGTAGCTCAGTTGGTAGAGCACTTGCCCGCGAAAGGCAAAGGTCCTGAGTTCGAGTCTCGGTCAGGCACACAGTTTTAATCTGCCAGGAAGTTTCAGAACCGCTTTGTTTGCCATCCGCGATTCCCTTACACCACAGCGGTGCGGCAGATGACATTCAACGCCCGTATGTTGCCCTTCATAGCAAACCACCCTCAGCCGGCCGCGGTGGTCGTGCGGTTCTAGGCGCTTCAGTCCGGAACCGCGTGACTGCTACGGTCGCAGGTTCGAATCCTGCCTCGGGCATGGCTGTGTGTGGTGTCCTTAGGTTAGTTAGGTTTAAGTAGTTCTAAGTTCTAGGGGACTGATGACCTCAGATGTTGAGTCCCATAGTGCTCAGAGCCATTTGAACCAAACCACCCTCGGCTTGCATTTCAGGAAGATAATGCCTGTCCGCACACAATGAGAGTTTCTATTGCTTGTCTTCGTGCTTGCCAAACCCTTTGTTCGCCAGCAAAGTCGCCAAATCTCTCCCCAGATTTGGGAGCATTATGGGTAGGGCCCACCAGCCACCTTGCGACTTTGACGATCTCACGCGCCAATTGGAGAGAACATGCAACGATGTCCTTCAGGAGGACATCCAACAACTCTGTCAATTAATGCCAAGCCGCTTTTGGAAACATGTATTACACTTCAAAAAACGGACATCGTCGACATTCAAGAAATGTTCAAAACAAACCATTAACTTGCACCATGAATACCATATGAAAAACGGCGCGCGTCAGGATCACAAAGGTTCGCACCACCAAGATCAGAGGCGAAAGGCGAAATCCTTGGGAGTTACAAAATGTGCCGGACGTTCAGTTAGGTGTCCACTCTAAAGGGATGCGTTTAGGATCATATTGGTGTAACGGGAAGATGAGAAATGATGGAATGTGATGGCATGCATTTCAGTGCGAGACAGACTGTCGTGCAGATTCTCTGAAACTGGCTATCGTTTGAGAAGCAGCTGCAGTAGCGCGATAATATGTTTTATAGGCACAAAAAAATTTTCAGAGGCTGAATTTGTCGTATGAACTGCAATTTCACAGATTTATGGAGAGGTTGGCTCTAAACGAGCATGATTTTTATAGGCAGACCAGAAATCAAGCAAAAGCAAGTCATTTTGACCAGCTATTGACCAAAATCAGTGCTCATACTACAGTTGTAATTCTCTTACGCACATTTTTCACTCTTGCTTGCTTTGACATAAATAGTCCCAGCTGCCCTTGCTAGATCACGCACACGAAAAAGAATCGTAGGGGGCAGAGCACCTCTGACTTCACGCAGCACAATAAATGACTTTCCAGTCAATTTACCATCCATAGTATGGCATAATTGTATACGAATGATGTTGATACGACTCCCTTGCTACCTTTAATTTCCAGGGTTCCTTTCATATACATTTCCTCTTCAAATTCGGATTGGTCGGAGTTGAAAACAAATTCCTAACTGAAAATTTGTTTATTTCATCTACAAATATTCGGGCAGATTCCGCAGTTCGCTGTGCATCGTCGAGTTGAAGCTTTTTTGAAATTTCGTTCTCATACATCTTCCAATTCTGTAGCATTGTTTGGAGTTATGCAAGCATCCACTGCTTCTCTTGAAATCACAGTAATCTATGTCGCGCGCAGTTTGATGTGTGTATCGTACTAGGTCACTATCATGGAATCCTGTATGTTGTATCGAGCACGCTTCAAACGCGCAAACACCAGTTTGCGTAACAAGTGCGCCTTGTGCTCCCTTGCACATCAGTAGTTGTTCTTACACACTACACGGTCATATTGCGCGGAATTACTCGAAATCTGTTCAAAATAGTTTTTTACTGTGCTGTGGATGATCTACCATATCTTAATTATATTTAGTACCCGCTCCTTGGATAACGATTGTTCTTCGCTACGTTTCACTGGAGACGGGATTTGTGGTTATCTGTCCGACGAGGATGGTGAACTACTGGCTCGACACCTGTTTCATTATAGCTTTCACTGTTAAGCACGTTTCGTCATCATTGTGCTTCTCACGTATATTGTCCGCACAGTCGAGCTTATGCGGCACCACAGATTGCACTCATCTTGGAGAACCACCAATATTTCATCTGCCACTTTTCTCTCACTCTGCGAAATTCCTTGCGTTCCTTTCTGAGAAATGTCGTTTTCGACAGTTATTTTTGTAGATATAACGCAGTGTTGGCTTTGTTTATCGTTGCCATTTCTATGCCTTATGTCAACATCACAAGCACTGTACTGCTGTTGTGAGTTACTCGTCGACTACGCAGTTCAACTACGCTCCGTAGCCTCATGCTGTGTTCACCACTACTACATCGACTCCCGCCCCCTGTTGCCATTCGCATGGAACATTGTGGTTGCTTGGCAGATAATATGTGGAGCGTCGAATGTCGTAAACATAAATGGGCTCTTTCGATCTAGCACTCAAGGGGGTTACTGTTGCGGAACAGCTTCTAGAAAAGAAACTAAATACGAAAAATTGAACCAGACGAAAAAAACTGATAGATAAAGACAAGCAAAATGATCGATATGGAAAGATATGGACAATTCCAAGCAATTTGTTTGTGAAGGCTGAAAAACGTCAATTATGCTATACATCAGGATCAAATTTTACGTTATAGTTTACAAAATAGTTTTCATGTAAAGCAGTAGATTTAGAATGATACAGCGGTCGCAGTCTATGTGGGATGTAAGAGAATACCTGCTAATTCGGTAGTTCGCACCAATTCAAAAATGGCTCTGAGCACTATGGGACTCAACTGCTGTGGTCATAAGTCCCCTAGAACATAGAACTACTTAAACCTAACACACATCCATGCCCGAGGCAGGATTCGAACCTGCGACCGTAGCGGTCGTGCGGTTCCAGACTGTAGCGCCTTTAACCGCTCGGCCACTTCGGCCGGCTTCGCACCAATTCTTGCTGTACCCTCACCTTTTAGCTGCCGATGTTGGAAGCGCCCCAACCGTGCCCCTTTTATTACTAAAGCGTTCTGCAAGGTCGCTGATGGTTGCTGTGACCTGTGGACTGAAGTAAAGGCTGCGCCATTGCTCGTTGGCAATGGGCACAGCGCCGTCTAGGAATTCCGTATCGCTTGCAGCCGCAACAGCTTGCATCCTGGGCGGTGCACCACAAGGCTGCGAAAAATAAAAGAAGCTATCCGCAGCACCTGGCCGGCAGATGCGCTCGCCTTTTTGTCTGTAAACATGCCGTGTTTATCACGGCTGCTATTTCCCCTCTCTGCATCCGTCATGCTGTCCAACCATCTTCTGCATGCGTGCGTGACGGAAAAGAAAGCCTAGCGTTTGTGCGTACGTGCGAGTGTGTGTTCCTGTACAAATACGAAACCTTAATCACACCAAAAATTGAATCACCGCCTGCTAAAAGGGCCTCAGTCAGCATCGAAAATGGAGTTAAGCACTCTGACGTGTTGCAGACAGATAGCCGCATCTTGCAATGCTAGAAGGTGTGGTCACGGAAGGAAAGACTTTGCAGAACGCATATAATGTGCAGTACGGACTTCTTTCAGTGACTGAAGATCTTCTAGTCTGTCAAGGGAGCCCTTCCAGTAGAAACAAGAGAAGCTATCAGGCAACATGCAATGCTATGTGGCATTGGAAAGCTAATGGTTGGTTCAAATGGCTCTGAACACTATGGGACTTAACTTCTGAGATCATCAGTCTCCTAGAACTTAGAACTACTTAAACCTAACTAACCTAAGGACATCACACACACCCATGCCCGAGGCAGGATTCGAACCTGCGACCGTAACGGTCGCGCGGTTCCAGACTGTAGCGCCTAGAACCGCTCGGCCACCCCGGCCGGCTGGAAAGCTAGTGGTTTACGAAAGAAGGGCACAAAACTTTTATACTAAAAAAGCTCACAGAAGTAGCTAAAAGAACAGACAAGCCCCATTTACCTGCTATTAGTTGATTACGTGCAAAATTTTCCGTCCAGGATACATTTCATTTGCGATATTTGACAGCTCATATCTTTTATTCATTACATTCAAAAACTGATGCATATTGTGTGTATGTGTGTGTGTGTGTGTGTGTGTATGTGTGTGTGTGTGTGTGTGTGTGTGTGTGTGTGTGCTTGCGTGCGCGCGCGCGTATGTGTGTGAGTGTACAGTATGTGTATCAAGTCGACCGAAGTATGCACTTTCTTGTATAAGATTCTGTAGAGCGTTCCTCCGTCAATCACTGAATTACACTTACATTCCGACAGCTGTGGAGGACAGAACAAAATCATGTTGCATCGGGTGTTTTATCGACACCGGTTGACTCTAACCGGTTTGAGAAAATCGAACACTATTTCCCTGTCCTTGTGACAGGAATTTTAGCATTGTTAAAGGAGAACTTAGGAAGCATGACAGGTTCTACACGATACACGAACTCGCCAAAAAGTTATTGTAAAAGAATCTGTTGCCATAGATATACTAGATTTCAAGACTTACTGGCAGCGGTTTTACAAGAAGACTTGCGTTCCAGCTGAAACTTGTCTTAAAAGTGTTCCAAGAGACAAGAAAATCCATTTTTTTATCAGTAATACGGTGAATTTTACATACAGCGCTATTGCAATTTTTGTAGTAGATTAGTAACTGTTAGTTATTATTACAGCCATTGTTGAACGCATTTATTAAGGAAAAAATACAGTAACTACTACAGGAAATCCCGAAATGTACTAAAAGGACTTCAGTCACCGAAGTTAAAACTTTTGTATGTGCACAATTTATTTTCATAGTGTGAAACGAACATTGATATTCACATCAATATTGCACATTACCGATATTTTTAAGGCAAAGAGAGTGATTGAAGTGTAATTACGTTATTGTAATTGCATTATTGTTAGTTTTCTCGAAACTGGGATGGAATGACTAAGGCGCTTTTGGGATGTAGCGATCCAGTTATTTTTATGGATACATATGTCCCTCAAAAAGTCTTCCACTTCACGGTTCCTATATATATACACTACTGTTTGTGAAAACCGCAACGCGAAAGTGAGACTTGTCATTTCAGTGAAATTATTTCCACTTATTAGTACTTTGACACATACGAACGATTAAAATTACAGACATGTAGTTGCACTTTGACCGTGATAATTCAGTACAGTGTGAAGCCGCAACTTGCTGCATTCTGATCCTCTAGACGTCGTGGCATCAAATTAAAGAGTGCTTGGAGGTGCTGCTGTATAACACACAGTCACGCTGTTTGTAGGCGTGTCCACAAAACACCGACGGTGGTTGCAGGTGGATGTGACCGAACAAGTTGCTGACTGATCATGTCCCAGGTATTTTCCGTGGGTGACATGTCAGGCGAACGTACAGGCCAAAGAAGCGGTGGTAACCGTCGTGCTGATATATGGCTTGTGGAGACAGCTGCGGGACGTACAGTATCTCGGGCTCTAAGACATCTGTCAGAGCGTGGGAGGCGAGACCAAGGCGCCCTAGATCATCTCACTTAGCTTGTGTCTGTTGTGCCGTTTAAGAGTTCAGCCTGCCCGATAGCTGTCTCTACGGTAGCGCATAGCGTGTACGCCGTCATCACTGCAGGTTAGAGATGTAGCGAACTCGTCCGAAAACACCAACTTTTGTCACTCAGCACGCCAGTGATGGAGTGGGAGTTCCCGTAACGGTCTGACGCGTTGGCAGTTTTTGGTCAGTGGAAGACGTCGCAGTGGTATGCGTGCCACAAGTCCTGTCCTCAACAGAACACCCCAGACCGTCGACGTAGATATGTCGAGCGCCCGTTGTAGGCTGAGGCGACAGAAGTCATGGGATACTTCCTAGTATCGTGTCGGACGCCCTTTTGCAGAGCGTGGTGCAGCAACTCGTCGTGGCACGCACTCAATAAGTCGTTGGAAGCCCCCCCCCTCCCCCCCCCCCCCGTCTCCCCCGAAATACCGAGCCATTTGCCGGTGCAGGATTAGGATTTTGTACACCTCTCGATTGTGTCCCATAAATGTTCGATGGAACTCATGTCGGGCCATCTGGGTGGCCATATTGTTCTAACTAATTGTCCTGAGTGTTCTTCAAGCCAATTGCGAACAACTGTGGCCTGGTAACATGGAACGTTGTCATCCATAGAAATTCTGTCGTTGTTTGGGAACATGAAGTCCATGAATGGTTGCAGATGGTCTTCAAGTAGCGGAACATAACCATTTCCAGTCAATAATCGGTTCAGTTGGACCAGAGAACCCAGTCCATTTCATGAAAACACAGCCCACAGCATTATGGAGCCACCTTCAGCTTGCACAGTGCTTTGCTGATAATTTGCGTCCATGACTTCGTGGGGTCTGCGTCACTCCCGAACCCCACCATCAGCTCTTACCAACTGTAATCGGGATTCATCTGATTAGGCCACGGTATTCCAGCTGTCTAGGGTCCAACCGATGTGGTCACGAGCCCAGGAGAGGCGTTGTAAGCGATGTCGTGCTGTTAGTAAAGCACTGTCCGGCCCCGATAGCTGAGTGGTCAGCGTGACAGAATGTCAATCCTAAGGTTCCGGGTTCGATTCCCGGCTGGGTCGGAGATGTTCTTCGCTCCGGGACTGGGTGTTGTGTTGTCCTAATCATCATCATTTCATCACCATAGACGCGCAGGTCGCCGAAGTGGCGTCAACTCGAAAGACCTGCACCAGGCGAACGGTCTACCCGACGGGAGGCCCTAGCCGCACGACATTTCATTTCAGTAAAGCACTCGTGTCAGTCGTCCGCTGCTGTAGCCCATTGACGCAACATTTCGCCGCACTGTCCTAACGCATACGTTCGTCGTACGTCCCACATTGATTTCTGCTGTTATTTCACGCATTGTTGCTTGTCTGTTAGCACTGACAACTCTACGCAAACTATTGGTCGTTAAGTGGAAGCCGTTGACCGCTGTGTTGTCCGTGGTGAGAGGTAATGCCTGAAATTTGGTATTCTCGGCAGACTCTTTACATTGTGGATCTCGGAATACTGAATTCCCTAACGGTTTCCGAAACTGAGTGCCCCTTGCGTCGAGCTCCTACCAATTCTCGTCGTGCGGACATAATCACGTCAGAAACCTTTTCACACGAATGACCTGAGTGCGAATGACAGCTCCGCCAGTGCACTACCGCTTTATACCTTGTGTACGCGATACTACCAGTACCAGTCTAGTACTCCCATTCGAATGCGCTGGAGTAAGCTGTTACATCGGCTATGGCCACGTGGACAACATAGTCATCCAGCGCTGTGGTCAGATTGCGCCGTCCGGTATCCCCTTGTCGCTATGTACAACACTCTTGTATTCACTGGCTCCATATGTATTGCTAAGTAGTCGGTATCCCGTACAACCTGCTATATCTCGGTAAGACGAACCCATTTTCCAGAGACCAGTCATTCTACCTCCTTCAAAAAATGGCTCTGAGCACTGTGGGACTTAACATCTGAGGTCATCAGTCCACTAGAACTTAGAACTACTTAACCTAAGGACATCACACACATACCTTCCCGAGACAGGATTCGAACCTGCGCCGTTCCAGACTGAAGCGCGTAGAACCGCTTGGCCACAACGGCCGGCCTACCTCCTTCCAACTCCAAAGTTGATACTGCTTCTTTACACGCCGACGAGGCACTGGAAAACACGTTCCCCCTACGTTTGACGGCTTTGTGCTCGACGTTGAGTAACAATGACCTATCCGGGCACATAAAACAGGCCGGCTGGTGCGCCAGTGCGCACTCCGCCTTTGTAAAATCTTAATCATTTATTATGGTTCCACTGTTCTATATAGCGTGAGGTTTTGGAGTGACTCATACCATTTCTTCTAAGTGTTGCAGTTTTCACAAACAGTAGTCTATAGTCCGTCTGTCTGTCTCTCTCTCTCTCTCTCTCTCTCTCTCACACACACACACACACACACTAGTGATACGTCGGTTACTGAACGTCCCCCCCCCCCCCCCCCGCCCACCCCCCACCCGTCACCTCTTCATCAACATATTGGTTTTTGATATATAGAGTGAATCCTCTAAAACTTGTAAAACTTGCACCACAGATATTGCAGAAATGGAAAGTGCAATTGACTTGCGGCTTTCACAAAAGTAAATTCATAATATGGGATTCGTAGTGTTAGCTAAGCAACAGATTGTAATAATAAAGTGTGTTCTTTTGTCCAAACATATATTTTTTATATGGAACACTGCCTGTTGCCATTAACAAACTAAAAGTAGAGTAAATTAGAATGTCAGTGGTGTTTTTTGCACGATTCTAGTGCGAGTCGTTTACGAGATATTGTATTCTGAGAAGTTCCCAAACCGACACATGCACAATACCTGTGGTAACGCACACTGAAGAACAACATAAGCTTATACGCTACTATTGTGGATTCTGACAAGTAACGAGGCAATTGACCATCAAGGTTGTGTTCGAAGTAGCAAGACGCAATCAATACCTTCACTGCGCGATAACAACGGTGAAGTCACTGCTGACAGTGTTACTAATGCAGAGCTGTTAAACACGGCTTTCCGAAGCTCCTTCACCAAAGAAGATGAAGTAAATATTCTTGAATTCCAGTCAAGAACAACTGCCAACATGAGAAACACAGAAGTTCAAATGGTTCAAATGGTTCTGAGCACTATGGGACTTAACATCTGTGGTCATCAGTCCCCTAGAACTTAGAACTACTTAAACCTAACTAACCTAAGGACATCACACACATCCATGCCCGAGGCAGGATTCGAACCTGCGACCGTAGCAGTCGAGCGGTTCCGGACTGTGCGCCTAGAACCGCTAGACCACTGCGGCCGGCAACACAGAAGTAGATATCCTCGGTGTAGCAAAGCAGCTTAAATAACTTAATAACAGCAAGGCCTCCGGTCCAGACTGTATACCAGTTAGGTTCAGTTCAGAGTATGCTGATAAAATAGCTCCGTATTCAGCAGTTATATACAACCGCTCGCTCACAGAAAGTTCCGTACCTAAAGACTGGAAAATTGCTCAAGCCACACCAATACCCAAAAATGGAAATAGGAGTAATCCACTGAATTACAGGCCCGTATCACTAACGTCGATTTGCAGTAGCGTTGTGGAACATATACTGTATTCGAACATTATGACTTACCTCGAAGAAAACGATTTGTTTACACATAGTCAGCACGGATACAGAAAACATCGTTCTTGTGAAACACAACTAGTTCTTTATACTCATGAAGTAATGAGTGCCATCGAAAGGGGATGCCAAATTGATTCCATATTTTTAGGTTTCCAGAAGGCTTTTTACACCGTTCCTCACAAGCGTCTTCTAACCAAACTGCTTGCCTATGAAATATCGCCTCAGTTATGCCACTTGATTCGTGATTTCTTGTGAGAAAGGTCACAGTTCGTACTAATAGACGTATAACACTGCAACTGCATAACTGCATTTACGTAGTGTGTGCAATCAAATAACAAATTTGGTTTATTACGTACTATGCCCCAACAGAACGAATGTTCCTGTCTCGGAAAAGCCACGTATAACACTACCTTCCGCTACTGTTATACCATAACCTCTAAGCTGGAGGCAGTTCGTATATTGAAATTATTTTTATTAAACCTATTATGGTATAAAGTAACAGTGCCGTGTTACCCTCTGAAAGGAATTTTATTGAGTTAACCGTGATATACCTAACGGAGGTGGCTTATCGGAGGAGAAAGTCAGAATTACGTAAATATTTAAACAGTAACAAACTATAATTTACCTATCCACACTGTCCAAATGATAATAAAAACGGTCGTCAGCCTAATTAGGCATAAAAATGAGTAACATTCGTGTTCAAGAAACTGAAAATAAGTAACTTCAGTGGGCAAAAACAGCCTGTACTTTGTCACACGAGAGTGCAATGAACTCTGGCACCAGCATATGTTAATGTTAAGGTTGGAGCAGACAGTTAGAACAGAACAAACTATTTGCATAAATATAACAGATCACGATACACACTATTACCTTTAGGGCTTACTCAAACTGAATGGTCTCAATAATATTGTTCTTGTTGTTCTTGTTGTGGTCTTCAGTCCTGAGTGGTTTGATGCAGCTCTCCATGCTACTCTATCCTGTGCAAGCTTCTTCATCTCCCAGTACCTACTGCAACCTACATCCTTCTGAATCTGCTTAGTGTATTGATCTCTTGGTCTCCCTCTACGATTTTTACCCTCCACGCTGCCCTCCAATGCTAAATTTGTGATCCCTTGAAGCCTCAAAACATGTCCTACCAACCGATCCCTTCTTCTAGTCAAGTTGTGCCACAATCTTCTCTTCTCCCCAATCCTATTCAATACCTCCTCATTAGTTACGTGATCTACCCTCCTTATCTTCAGCATTCTTCTGTAGCACCACATTTCGAAAGCTTATATTCTCTTCTTGTCCAAACTGGTTATCGTCCATGTTTCACTTCCATACATGGCTACACTCCATACAAATACTTTCAGAAACGACTTCCTGACACTTAAATTTATACTCGATGTTAACAAATTTCTCTTCTTCAGAAACGATTTCCTTGCCATTGGCAGTCTACATTTTATATCCTCTCTACTTCGACAATCATCAGTTATTTTGCTCCCTAAATAGCAAAACTCTTTTACTACTTTAAGTGTCTCATTTCCTAATCTAATCCCCTCAGCATCACCAGATTTAATTTGACCACATTCCATTATCCTCGTTTTGCTTTTGTTGATGTTCATCTTATATCCTCCTTTCAAGACACTGTCCATTCCGTTCAACTGCTCTTCCAAGTCCTTTGCTGTCTCTGACAGCAATATTACAATAATATTACTATTAATATTCTCTGCAAAATTATGAACTGGTCATAGGTTAAGTCTCTCTCAGCTAAATACTTTTCTATTTAGAATGAAAGTTAAATGTATTTCACTAACAAACACTTTCTCACTGATCTTTGAATAAAAGAAGTTACTGTGTTCATAGATAGTGGTCTTTCTATTAATCGTTGTTTAGCTTGAGCACAATAGACTAACTGTGGGTGCTGTTACACTGTTAATAAGCACTTTCAATACACAAAAGGAACCCAATACTGTACGGAACTTGACAGGAATAGCAAGAGTAAAGGAAACTTTTTATAATTAAGTAACTTTGTGCATTTGGACTACTTTCAATAGTAGAGCAAACTAAACGCCCTTTCATTACATTAGTGAAACAAGCACTTAGCAAGGATGAAGATGTAACTCTCAACAGTTGCAGTTCTGAACTTTTACTGCAGTGAAACACAAAATTGAGATATTTGTAAGATCCTTTCAACAAACAATATTGATTTTAGCACCTTCTTTTGCCACATTAACTTTAATATGCTTTCCATAAAGGACACTCGGTAAGCACTTTAGCATGGGAGGGACCCTAAGTGGATATGTGACTGAGGATAAATCACGGTAGGTACAGGAGTTCAGGTCTCGAAATCAGGCAGAAAATCCAAAGAGGTTCTGGTCGTCTGTAGAGTACACCAGTGGCAAGACACAATCAATACTTTCACTGCGCGATTGCAATGTTTATGTTACTGATGACAGTGCCATTAAAGCAGAGTTACTAAATCCCGTTTTCCGAGAGTCCTTCACCAAATAAGACGAAGTAAATGTTCCAGAATTCGAATCAGGAACAGTTGGCAACATGGGTAATTGCAAAATAAAGTAGACAAAATATCTGTATGGTATGAAAAATGGTAATTAACTCTGAATGATGAAGATGTGTAATCCTCCACATTAGTACTACAAGGAGTCCATTAAATCTAGATAACACTATTACCCAAATCTAAAGGCTGTCAGTTCAACTAAATACTTAGGGTTTACAGTTAAGAATAACCTAAATTGGAAGGATCGCATAGATGATGTTGTGGGGAAAGTGAACCAAAGATATCGAATTATTGGTAATACACATAGAAACAGATCTACTGAAGAGAGAGCCTACAATGCGCTTGTCTGTCCCCTTCTGGAATATCCCTGTGCGGCATGGGATCCCTATTAGATAGGATTGATGGAGGGCATCGAAAAAGGCCAAAGAAGGGTAGTTCGCTTTGTATTGCGGGGGAAGAGTGCCACGGATATGATAAGCATGTTGGAATGGCAATCATTACAAGAAACGCTTTTTCCGGTAAGGCAGGATCACCAACTTTCTCCTCCGAAAGCGAAAATATTTTCTTGGCGCCCAACTACATACGGAGAAATGATGATTTTAATAAAATAAGAGAAATCAAACTCGCAAGGAAGGATTTAAGTGTTCGTTTTCCTGCACGCTCTTCGAGAGTGAAACGCTAGAGAAATAGCTTGAAGGTGGTTCAATGGACGCTCTGCAGGCACTTAACTGTGAAGTGCCGAGTAATGATGTACGTGTAGATCTATAATCACCATAATGACCGCCCTATTCGCCTCTGTTTCGATGCTTTACCTTACCGCGTCTCGTGCCAGCAACGGTACCGTGTACCATTCAGTCTCGCGGTGGGAACTGGTCGTTATATATATATATATATATATATATATATATATATATATATATATATATGACTCGTCACTATAAGCCAGTCACTACTCTTGATGAACTGTAGTATCGTGTTGAAGCTGCATGGGCAGCTGTACCTGTACGCGCCATCCAAGCTCTGTTTGAATCAATGCCCAGGCGTATCAAGGCAGTTAATCCGAGCAGAGATGGTTGTTCTGGGTAGGTGATTTCTCAGGATCTATGCACTCAAATTGCTTGAAAATGTAATCACATGTCAGATCTAGTATAATACAGAGTGATTCAGAAAGAATACCACAACTTTAGGAATTTAAAACTCTGCAACGACAAAAGGCAAAGCTAAGCACTATCTGTCGGCGAATTAAGGGAGCTATAAAGTTTCATTTAGTTGTACATTTGTTCGCTTGAGGCGCTGTTGACTAGGCGTCAGCGTCAGTTGATGCTAAGATGGCGACCGCTCAACAGAAAGCTTTTTGTGTTATTGAGTACGGCAGAAGTGAATCGACGACAGTTGTTCAGCGTACATTTCGAACGAAGTATGGTGTTAAACCTCCTGATAGGTGGTGTATTAAACGTTGGTATAAACAGTTTACAGAGAATGGGTGTTTGTGCAAAGGGAAAAGTTCTGGACGGCCGAGAACGAGTGATGAAAATGTAGCACGCATCCAGCAAGCATTTGTTCGCAGCCCAGGAAAATCGACTCGCAGAGCTAGCAGAGAGCTGCAAATTCCACAATCAACTGTATGGAGAGTTCTACGAAAAAGGTTAGTTATGAAACCTTATCGTCTGAAATTGGTTCAAGCACTGTCTGCAGCTGATAAGATTAAAAAAATCAATTTCTGTGATTTTATCCTTGCTCAAATGGAAACAGATGAATCTTTCGTTTCAAAGATTGTGTTTAGGGATGAAGCAACTTTCCACACTAACGGGAAAGTCAACCGTCACAATGTCTGTATATGGGGCACTGAGAATCCGCGGGAAACAACTCAGTATGAACGTGACTCGCCTAAGGTGAACGTTTTCTGTGCCATTTCAGCCAATAAAGTTTTTGGTCCCTTTTTCTTCGAAGGTGCTACTGTAACTGGACTACAGTATCTGGAGATGTTAGAGAATTGGCTGTTCCCTCAGCTCGAACAAGAAGCACAACAATTCATATTTCAGCAGGATGGAGCGCCACCACATTGGCACTTATCTGTCCGTAACTACCTGAACGTCAACTACCCGAGGCGATGGATCGGCCGCCAGGCAGCCCGTAACGGAGCACTTCATCACTGGCCTCCAAGAAGCCCTGCGATTTTTTCTTATGGGGGTATGTTAAGGATATGGTGTTTCGGCCACCTCTCCCAGCCACCATTGATGATTTGAAACGAGAAATAACAGCAGCTATCCAAACTGTTACGCCTGATATGCTACAAAGAGTGTGGAACGAGTTGGAGTATCGGGTTGATATTGCTCGAGTGTCTGGAGGGGGCCATATTGAACATCTCTGAACTTGTCTTTGAGTGAAAAAAAACCTATTTAAATACTCTTTGTAATGATGTATAACAGAAGGTTATATTATGTTTCTTTCATTAAATACACATTTTTAAAGTTGTGGTATTCTTTTTGAATCACCCTGTATATTTGTCCAACGAATACCCGTTTATCATCTGCATTTCTTCTCAGTGTAGAAATTTTAATGGCCAGTAGTGTAACAGATTCGTGATGTACGTGCAATGTTAATTTTTGTAAAGCTTCTTGTAAATCGTTAAATGTATCAGAAACGTATTGCTTCACCGTTCTGAACCCAACAGAGTGGTACTGAGGTTAATTCAGTAGATTCTGATTCTAGATGAATAACCATACTGATTTAAATATTCGAAGATCTGATTAGGTGATTTCGGACAAGTGTTGGTGGAGATGTACTGAGCCATTTCTGCTCAGCGTGATAAATTCCAAAAGTTTTCCTATTTCCTTCACCTCTTTAGATACTGCTTCATCTTCTATATTATTTAGTCGCAGATGTAGAGTCTTCATCCAGTGTCTGGCTCTCATTCGGGAGATGTGAGGTCCACATTCTCAATCATTCCATGGATTCCGTAAGTCAGCCTGTATGACGTACAGCATAGGGGAATAAAGAGCTAATTACTGGGCCACATCAGTTGACAATGGGAAGTTGCGTCTACATGTTCTCCATTTGCACTGCTGCACGAGATGAATCACCTGAAGCTTACAACCGTTTTATTTCGTGAACCGTTCAAGATATCGAAACGAGGTTTTGACAAATGATAATAGGCAGAGGGGGATGTAATTTTTTGTGTGGATACATTTCTTAAAGTCTTGTATCAACAGAGAGATGTCGGCAAATATGTTATTCTTGATCCCAGAATTATTTCAGCAGTCATTGTGTAACTGACGACGTTGCTTACCACACACACACACACACACAGTGTGTGTGTGTTGGCAGAAGAGCCAAATCCGTGTTGCGAGTGGAGGCTGAAATGCACACGTTTTAGCTCACGCAGGCTGCCGTGAGGAGGGAAGAACTATACTGGCGTGAGGTCTGGAACATGACAAGGAATGAGAATTCAGAAAGCGGACGTAATTAGTTTGATACTTAACTTTAATCAAATGGTTCAAATGGGTCTGAGCACTATGGGACTTAACTTCTGAGGTCATCAGTCCCCTAGTACTTAGAACTACTTAAACCTAACTAACCTAAGGACATCACACACATCCATGCCCGAGGATGCGACCGTAGTGGTCGCGCGGTTCCAGACTGTAGCGCCTAGAACCTCTCGGCCACCCCGGCCGGCTAACTTTAATCCATTAATGATGAACGTCGCTCTTGACGGTACATGATTCACAATATTAGCTGTTCAGAATACATTCTTGAAGATAGTAATTATACTAAGTGAATATGGCGCCTTGCTAGGTCGTAGCAAATGACGTAGCTGAAGGCTATGCTGAACTATCGTCTCAGCAAATGAGAGCGTTATGTAGACAGTGAACCATCGCTAGCAAAGTAGGCTGTACAACTGGGGCGAGTGCTAGGGAGTCTCTCTAGACTAGACCTGCCGTGAGGCGGCGCTCCGTCTGCAATCACTGATAGTGGCGACACGCGGGTCCGACGTATACTAAAGCCCGTCTCACAAGGAGCAAGGTTCGCTGTAAGTTTGTGAAATGACGTGCATGCCTGCCGGCTTGCAGGGAAAGGAGCCGGCTATCTTCCATGCCGAAACTCTCCCACGGTGCAAGATCGGCAGCTAGTTGTGATCGGCTGCATGTTGTATCGAACGAAGATGGGTGCTTCAGGTACAGATGTTCAGAGCAAACTGGCGTTATTACCTGTTTTGATGCTAAACGATGCAGAAATGCACGTTAATGAGAGAAGAAGAAAGAAAGAATGGATGAAAAACTGGATTAAGAGGAGAAACGCTGGGAAAGGTGTGCTCTTGATGCTTCATAAAGAGTTGAGATTAGTTCGCATAACACCTACTTTTGTTTGAAAAGTATCACCATTTCATTACTGTTTGATTTTATAAATATACCAATAATGACTCAAAATGGCTCTGAGCATTATGGGACTTAACATCTGTGGTCATCAGTCCCCTAGAACTTAGAACTACTTAAAACTAATTAACCTAAGGACATCACACACATCCATGCCCGAGGCAGGATTCGAACCTGCGACCGTAGCGGTCACGCGGTTCCAGACTAAAGCACCTAGAACCGCACGGCCACACCGGCCGACCCAATAATGACTGTTATATACGACTTTATTTTATAGGATAGAAGATCGTACATCGTTTGCAAATTTTATACGAATGGATGTATTGGTATTTTGCTTCAATCGCTTCCTTGGACCACTGCAGTGCCATTATTTAATAATTATAAGAACTTCCTAGCGCACCTCACAACAGCAGAAAAGCTGCTATCAACAAAGGCTTCTCGCCCAAGCTTTCCGCGTATGACGTCACAAACGAAACGCCTCACGATTGGCCAACGCAGGTAGCACGCAGGGAACCTTGCAAGAAAAATAGCACCGGACCTATCCTGGAAATCCTACAAGGTTCTCAGCAAGGTAGCCCGCTTGCAGACGACGGAGCCCGCAAGGTAGCCGCCGCGCGAGCCAGCAAGGAAACTTACAGCGAATCTTGCTCCGTGTGAGACGGGCTTAACGGACCGCGGGCGGTTTAAAGGCTACCACCTAGCAAGTGTGGTGTCTGGCGGTGACACCACACGCACACACACACACATATATATATATAAAGGGGAGGGAGACTTACAAGTACTATCGCATTCTACGTATTTCCGTTACAATGTTGTATCTCTGACGTAAAAGCAGTTACTTTTCATCCTGTTCGTTGACGGCGAGAAGTAAGTTAACGACATACGAAGATATTTCTGAAATGGATAATGAGAGAGAAGCCCAAGTCCTATTAACGCATGCGCATGAAGTGATTAAGGAAAAGCTGCGAAAGCCTAAATCTGGTTTCTCAGAGTGGAGCTCCAAAGCCGTTCATCTCGTGCAAGCGTCCGGCGTCTTAACCACTGCACGCAAATAGGACCAGTGGTGCGGCGCGTGTAGTGACACGGGAACGAGAGAGTGTTGCGTGTTCTTTATGAAAGTCCTTAATATTTTCACCTCACCTTGCACCAGGCTACGGAATATGTTTGTGCCACATTCCG
The DNA here is from genome assembly GCF_023898315.1 of Schistocerca nitens. Lineage (NCBI taxonomy): Eukaryota > Metazoa > Arthropoda > Insecta > Orthoptera > Acrididae > Schistocerca > Schistocerca nitens. The sequence continues at coordinate 389,183,109 of NC_064620.1, forward strand.
CGGTTATTGAGATAGCGAGAGCGGAATACAGTTAGTACGACTCGGCGTGCGGCCGTGTTGAACTGGAAGGCCGCGCAAACAAAGGGAATGTCGTACATTTTGCATGACAGATTGTGGAGGGAGATACGTCGCAGCCAGCGAACACAGAGTAGGGGCGCGGGGCAGCGGGCGGGGCGTCGGTATCGTTCGAAACATCTCGTCACTCTGGATGCAAACAGCCCGGTCTGCGCGCGCCAAGGACGGAGGGACGGAACGGCCGACTAGGCGAGCGCTGCCGGGCTCCTCTGGCCCACAAGCCAATGGAAGGCTGGCCGCCGGTGCACTTGCAGCTCGTGCCGTCCCTCTCATTCACAAGTCGTCCAGTCGGCGAAGGAAATTTAGTGGAAAAAATTCGTGTAGTCTCAAATTTTTTGTAAAGCGGTAAGAGGGATTATTATTGACAATATGCTAATAATCTACATATACATCTACATTTATACTCCGCAAGCCACCCAACGGTGTGTGGCGGAGGGCACTTTACGTGCCACTGTCATTACCTCCCTTTCCTGTTCCAGTCGCGTATGGTTCGCGGGAAGAACGACCGCCGAAAAGCCTCCGTGCGCGCTCGAATCTCTCTAATTTTACATTCGTGATCTCCTCGGGAGGTATAAGTAGGGGGAAGCAATATATTCGATACCTCATTCAGAAACGCACCCTCTCCAAACCTGGACAGCAAGCTACACCGCGATGCAGAGCGCCTCTCTTTGCAGAGTCTGCCACTTGAGTTTGCTAAACGTCTCCGTAACGCTATCACGCTTACCAAATAACCCTGTGACGAAACGCGCCGCTCTTCTTCGGATCTTCTCTATCTCTTCCGTCAACTCGACCTGGTACGGATCCCACACTGATGAGCAATACTCAAGTACAGGTCGAACGTGTGTTTTGTAAGCCACCTCCTTTGTTGATGGCTACATTTTCTAAGGACTCTCCCAATGAATCTCAACCTGGCACCCGCCTTACCAACAATTAATTTTAAATGATCATTCCACTTCAAATCGTTCCGTACGCATACTCCCAGATATTTCACAGAAGTAACTGCTACCAGTGTTTGTTCCGCTATCATATAATCATACAATAAAGGATCCTTCTTTCTATGTATTCTCAATACTTTACATTTGTCTATGTTAAGGGTCAGTTGCCACTCCCTGTACCAAGTGCCTATCCGCTCCCTGCATTTCGCTGCAATTTTCTAATCCTGCAACTTCTCTGTATACTACAGCATCATCCGCGAAAAGCCGCATGGAACTTCCGACACTATCTACTAGGTCATATGCAGGGTTTTACAAAAAGGTACGGCCAAACTTTCAGGAAACATTCCTCACACACAAAGAAAGAAAATATGTTGTGTGGACATGTGTTCGGAAACGCTTACTTTCCATGTTAGAGCTCATTTTATTACTTCTCTTCAAATCACATTAATCATGGAATGGAAACACACAGCAACAGAACGTACTAGCGTGACTTCAAACACTTTGTTACAGGAAATCTTCAAAATGTCCTCTGTTAGCGAGGATACATGCATCCGCCCTCCGTCGCATGGAATCCCTAATGCGCTGAGAGAATGGCGTATTGTATCACAGCCGTCCACAATACGAGCACGATGAGTCTCTACATTTGGTACCGGGGTTGCGTAGACAAGAGCTTTCAAATGCCTCCATAAATGAAAGTCAAGAGGGTTGAGGTCAGGAGAGCGTGGAGGCCATGGAATTGGTCCGAATCTACCAATCCATCGGTCACCGAATCTGTTGTTGAGAAGCGTACGAACACTTCGACTGAAATGTGCAGGAGCTCCATCGTACATGAAACACATGTTGTGTGGTACTTGTAAAGGCACATGTTGTAGCAGCACAGGTAGAGTATCCCGTATGAAATCATGATAACGTGCTCCATTAAGCGTAGGTGGAAGAACATGGGGCCCAATCAAGACATCACCAACAATGCCTGCCCAAACGTTCAGAGAAAATCTGTGTTGATGACGTGATTGCACAATTGCGTGCGGATTCACGTCAGCCCACACATGTTGACTGTGAAAATTTACGATTTGATCACGTTGGAATGAAGCGTCATCCGTAAATAGAACATTTGCACTGAAATGAGGATTGACACATTGTTGGATGAACCATTCGCAGAAGTGTACCCGTGGAGGCCAATCAGCTGCTGATAGTGCCTGCACACGCTGTACATGGTACGGAAACAACTGGTTCTCCCGTAGCACTCTCCATACAGTGACGTGGTCAACGTTAACTTGTACAGCAGCAACTTCTCTGACGCTGACATTAGGGTTATCGTCAACTGCACAAAGAATTGCCTCGTCCATTGCAGGTTTCCTCGTCGTTCTTGGTCTTCTCCAGTCGCGAGTAATAGGCTGGAATGTTCCGTGCTCCCTAAGACGCCGATCAATTGCTTCGAACGTCTTCCTGTCGGGACACCTTCGTTCTGGAAATCTGTCTCGATACAAACGTACCGCGCCACGGCTATTGCCCTGTGCTAATCCATACATCAAATGGGCATCTGCCAACTCCGCATTTGTAAACATTGCACTGACTGCAAAACCACGTTCGTGATGAACACTAACCTGTTGATGCTACGTACTGATGTGCTTGATGCTAGTACTGTATAGCAATGAGTCGCATGTCAACACAAGCACCGAAGTCAACATTACCTTCCTTCAATTGGGCCAACTGGCGGCGAATCGAGGAAGTACAGTACATACTGACGAAACTAAAATGAGCTCTAACATGGAAATTAAGCGTTTCCGGACACATGTCGACATAACATCTTTTCTTTATTTGTGTGTGAGGAATGTTTCCCGAAAGTTTGGCCGTACCTTTTCTAACACCCTGTATATTCGCAATACATTACATTTGTCTGTGTTAAGGGTCAGTTGCCACTCCCTGCACCAAGTGCCTATCCGCTGCAGATCTTCCTGTATTTCGCTGCAATTTTCTAGTGCTGCAACTTCTCTGTATACTACAGCATCATCCGCGAAAAGCCGCATGGAACTTCCGACACTATCTACTAGGTCATTTATATATATTGTGAAAAGCAATGATCCCGTAACACTCCCCTGTGTCACGCCAGATATTACTTTAACGTCTGTAGACGTCTCTCCGTTGAGAACAACATGCTGTGTTCTGTTTGCTAAAAACTCTTCAATTCAGCCACACAGCTAGTCTGACATTCCGTAGGCTCTTGCTTTGTTTATCAGACGACAGTGCGGAACTGTATCGAACACCTTCCGGAAGTCAAGGAAAATGGCATCTACCTGGGAGCCTGTATCTAATATTTTCTGGGTCTCATGAACAAATAAAGCGAGTTGGGTCTCACACGATCGCTGTTTCCGGAATCCATGTCGATTCCTACAGAGTAGTTCTGGGTTTCCAGAAATGACGTGATACGCGAGCAAAAAACATGTTCTAAAATTCTATAACAGATCGATGTCAGAGATATAGGCCTATAGTGTTGCGCGTCTGCTCGACGACCCTTCTTGAAAACTAGGACTACCTGTGATCTTTTCCAATCATTTGGAACCTTCCGCCGGCCACAGTGGCCGTGCGGTTCTAGGCGCTACAATCTGGAGCCGAGCGACCGCTACGGTCGCAGGTTCGAATCCTGCCTCGCGCATGGATGTGTGTGATGTCCTTAGGTTAGTTAGGTTTAATTAGTTCTAAGTTCTAGGCGACGGATGACCTCAGAAGTTAAGTCGCACAGTGCTCAGAGCCATTTGAACCATTTGGAACCTTCCGTTCATCTAGAGACTTGCGGTAGACTGCTGTTAGAAGGGGGGTAAGTTCTTTCGCGTACTCTTACCGGAGGGTTGTGTGGGTGGCGGTGTGCGGCATTTGAGGGACGCCGCACACTGCACACAACGGAGACGTAGCCGAGACCCGGCAGAGCGACAGAGATCCCGCAGGTCAGCGCGTTCTGCCCGCAGCACAGGCAAGGGCAGAGCTCTCGCAAGGGAAACTCCCCATCGCACACACCCCTCAGATTTAGTGGTAAAATGGACCAGTGGGCAGAACGTCAAAACACTGCCGATTTGTTCGGGCGACCCGCTGTGCAGCCGCCGATCCTCGCGGCTCATCGCGGCGTTTCAGCTGCTTTGGACCCTTCCACACGTGGCGATCCAACATCGTGGTTGCGGAGGGCGGGGGTAAACAGTTGCCGCCTAGCGTGATTTTGCTCCATTTGTCGTTTGTTCGCGCTTTGTGGTCGTTAAGTCACGTGCATTTTCTTTGTCGTTTTAAAGAAGTTAGCCTGCCGCGGTGGCCGAGCGGTTCTAGGCGTTTCAGTCCGGAACCGCGCGACTGCTGCGGTTGCAGGTTCGCATCCTGCCTCGGGCATGGCTGTGTGTGGTGTCCTTAGGTTAGTTAGGTTTAAGTAGTTCTAAGTTCTAGGGGACTGATGACCTCAGATGTTAAGTCTCATAGTGCTCAGAGCCATTTAAAGAAGTTAGTGCTGTTTTCTGCCGTAAAGATGACTTTCGACGTGGAAGTTTCCATTCTTGAAATAGATCGTCGTCTTGTTATTTTACAAATAAGGATGACGGCAATAAGACCGAAGAACGTAGTGCTTGGGAGAAGTTGTGCAAAAAATTGTCGGAGAATAACGAATGTGGTATGTATTACTTTGTTTATTACTTATTAAAATATATTTTATATCTTGTTCATTTTCCAAGGAACAACACCTTCACTGCTAACAAAGTAATCTGCCAACTTGTCTCGTACACTCTCGCCGTAGAGGCTTCTTATATGCATGGTGTCGTACATCTTCAAACCAATTATTTTTAAAGTTTCATCCACATTGAATCCATCTTTCTGCGTTGTGCATAACATTACGTGCTCTGATTACTGCACGGAAAACGTGTTTTGATTGAATAATATGAGCTGTAGCTGCATCGTTTTGCGATCAGAAGCAAAGACTATCACAACAGAGAAAAACGTGATACAGCACAGAACCAAATATACGTAAAGGTAAACTCCGTGTAAAGCCCCTTGTGGGACCCTAGTACCCACCGACCGCCGTATCATCCTCCGCTAATGGCATCATTGGATACAGTGCGAAGGTTCAGCAAACCGTTCTCCCGGCCATGGTCAGTATTCGTGACTTGGAGCCTCTGCTACTTTCTCGAGTAGTTCCTAAATTGGCATCGCTAGTTTGAGTGCACCGCGTTCCAGTCCTCTCACCGAAGAAAAATCCCTGCTAGGACCGGGAGTCGAACCCGGGACCTTCCTATGGCAGTCAGAAGCGCTGAACACTCAGCTGCGGAAGCGGACGTCGAACAAAATATGGCGTACGGTGAAGGAGTTCCGGTCGCAGGCAGCTAGGCTGAAAATTAAAGACAAACTCCGCATTGGGAAATATTTCTCGAACCGTGACTTGGGCACATTTATTCAGGGGACCGTAGACGTGATTCAGAGTGTTTATTTAACATTCCCGGTAAAAAAAAGTGTTGACCTTTATACTACATTTTGCTTGTGAGTAGATTAGATTAGATTAGATTAGTTTTTAGTTCCATAGATCCGTGCTGAGGAGATCCTCGTGGATGTGGAACATGTCAATATTTTTTTTAAGCTGAAATAATACTAATAGTATGAATATATACAATACATCATTTGTTTCTATTAAAAAATTCGTCAATGTAGTAGAAGGAGTTGGCCACTAGTAAGTCTTTCAGGCTCCTTTTAAACTGATCTTTCTTTAATTTTTTTATGCTTGCTGGCAAATTATTGAAGATGAGTGTTCCTGAGTAGTGGACCCTTTTTGAACTAAAGTAAGTGTTTTTAAGTCCTTGTGCAGATCATTTTTGTTCCTGGTATTATATGTATGAACTTGTTGGAAAAAGAGATATATTATTTAGGACAAATTTCATTAAGGAGTAAATATACCGAGAGGCAGTAGTTAGTATACCCAGTTCTTTGAAGAGGTTTCTACAGGACGTCGGTGAATTTACTCCACAAATAATACATATTACACGCTTTTGGACTCTGAAAACTTTTGTTTGACTTGAAGAGTTACCCCAAAATATTATACCATATGACATTATGGAATGAAAGTAGGCAAAGTATGCAAGCTTTTTCATTTTTATGTCGCCTATGTCAGCTAATACTCGAATTGCAAATACAGATTTGTTAAGGCGTTTCTGCAGTTCTGTGGTGTAGAAACGCCTTAACGTACAGGGAACACTCCCGTGTTCCAATATGGCAACAGCTATGTTTTGATCCTAAGAACAATTCCGTTGGCAGCTGGTAAAATTGTTCTTTTGTTGTTACACAATCGGTTTCGCGGCCTAAAGCAGCAACCCACAAGGTAAAGAGTAATATACAAGGTATCAACTTCGTGGATTATTAAAATTAATAAAGGCAACAGCTAAAATATGCTCACAATGCGAAAACGTTCTTGGTGTATCTATCACTCCTTGTCAGAATGTATTATTTAGTGAATATTACCTACATTACATTGGCGAACGAAGGGTGACAAAGACGGGATCCATTAATTTCGTTAAAATTGCTGATGGGTGGACCGTTTAGTTACGTACTCTTGTTTTAAAATTTGGCAGCATCTAAGAGAAGAAAATATATCCTGTATTGGGAGGACGCTAAGGAAATTTGTTTATAAAAGTCAGATTGGCTATAACATAGTCACTACTAACGTGATCAGGCGGATCACAGTGCAGATTACTGTGTGAAACGATATAACGTGGGACTTCCTTACCGGTGACGGCAGGACATCCCGCTGCTGGGACGAATAGAAGCGGCCAGCACAAGGGACTAAGACGGATTAACAGATTGGTGGAACGGAATCTTGTGGAATCAGGCCCACGAGAAAGACAGGCAGTGGCGCTTACGTCACAGCACGTGACCGAGGCTTATGAGAAAGACAGGCCGCAGCACGTACGTCACGAAGGTAGTCCTGCGCTCGCTCGCTCAAATCAGCAGACAAACTACGTTTCTACACCTGTTAACTCGTAACTAGGCGTGTCCACGAAAACTGAATATTCTACTGGAATCCGCTATTATGGAATCTTACTGTTATTAGTCCTATAACGATGGCAAGTCCATAGGCCTACTTATAATTTGTTACGGCTGTACTGGCGTACAATAAAATAAAATCATGCTCAAATGATTATCAGTTGCATAAGGCGCCACTTCCAGCATGTAATGAGTACTGTTTAGCAGAAGAGACGAAATGCTATAAACACGCCGTTATATCATTTATATCGAGTATTGATCTTAAATTAAATTTTGCTATAGTACTGTTAATCAGTAAGACTTCATAATAGCAGATTCCAGTGGAAGACGCAATTCTCGTTAGTACTTACACGCCCAGCTGCGAGTTAACAGGTTTAGTAACACATTCTGTCTGCTGAGCTGAGCGAGCGAGCGAGTTCAGCACTACCTTCGTGACGTACGCGCCGCGGCCTATCTTTCTTGTGGGCCTCGACGTGACACTGCAGGTCTTACGATTGCCAACGGCCGTTTCGGGGGGGGGGGGAACCCGTAACTATTTCAGACAGTTTAATAATTCTTGACTGCATGTTTCAAAGCTTGCAAACTCTCGATAGCATACGACAAAGTTAAGATCTTTACTGGGTACCTTTTCAGTTATATATTGATTTTCCATAGGCCCTGCACGGAGGCGAGCGTTCGCGAAGTGTGGCGAACAAGTCGACTAATGTGACGTCACAAGTGCGTTGCAGCCGTATTTCTCGTGGGCCCTGTTGTGGAAGGTCGCTCCCATTACAAACCAGATTAATACTGAATTTTTTTTCATACTAATACTTAATCGTATAAACAATCAGAATTACCCACAATGCAATGGTACTTTTATTCTAACTGATTATTCAATGTGCATTTTCTTCTTTATATCTAAAAATTTCTACTTCCTTTTATAATTTTAATTAATTATTTTGTTTATACTGGTTGCTGGTGAGGAGGAAAGTTAGTTATTAGTATTTTATTAATGACCTCATTCATAAGCAGCCATATCTCAGTCATCACAGTCGCTCAAGAAAGTTATAATTAAGCTTTACTTGTTTAATCAGAATCGGACGATGACTCTCCTTGTCCGCAGTCTCGATGATTCGAAGCGATGTGCAATCCTGTGTAAATAAAATGTCTTGGTTTTCTTGCGTTGCGTAGTCAGTCGGGAAACCTCAGATCAAGCGGAAAGTTTGCTTTTATAGAGTTTAATTATCCGATGAAATAATGGAGCTCTTGGATCTAATAATTGCAGGTTCGTTTCCAATTCTTCGGTAGTTCCCTTCTGAATACCAACGAAACGACACCTCCGTGCAAATTTCCAATTAGAGAATCCATATATAATGAAATTCCTTACACACATTTGATGTAAATGCTCAGTATATGTTTTCTTGAGTAGCATACAATATATTTTCAATCTCTTTCTTCCAGTAATCTCGATAGCAAAATTACAATTATTCAATGCGGCTACTCTTCACGGAGAAGATCCTAGAAGTCCTCTCAACACACCAGAGAGAATATTACAAAGAGTAATTATGCGCTTATGGAATATGCGCTTAGTACTGTACTACTTTGCGCATCGATTCTGCGAGTATATAGATAGTCAAGTAGGAAACGTAATTCAGTCATAGAATTCTGTAGGGATAATTAGCAGAATATAAAGAGATATTACACTTTAATATATTCCAAATAGGGCTTTTTTTCTTTTGCATCAAGTATACTTAAATTTTCTGGTAGGCTGGTGAAAGTGTGCTCCGCTTCGCGTGTGTTGTTGGTGCAGATTGGGTGTTATTTAAGTTAAAGTGTTTTTGAAATCTTTTGCGGAATCATGTACGTGTTTGCCCTATATACTTCCCGGGACGGTCACTTGCGTGTAATGTATCTACGCACCAACAATTTTAACGAAATTAATGGTTCACGTCTTTATCACCCTTCGTTCACCAATTTAATACAGATAATACTCGCATTGTGAGTATCTTTAGATATTACCTTTATTAGTTTTAGTAATCCGTGAAGTTGATACATTGTGTATTAGTATTGTTACGGAGTAAAGTCAAGCGCCGTCCTTAGTGGCCGAGAGGTTCTAGGCGCTACAGTCTGGAGCCGCGCGGCCGCTACTGTCGCAGGTTCGAATCCTGCCTCGGCCATGGATGTGTGTGATGTCCTTAGGTTAGTTAGGTTTAAGTAGTTCTAAGTTCTAGAGGACTGAAGACCACAGCAGTTAAGTCCCATAGTGCTCAGAGCCATTTGAACCATTTTGAGTAAAGTCAAGCGCCGGCACGCCAGTCGGGAACGATAGAGAAGAGACGGCTGTGAGAAGACGTCAGCCAATCGCACGCTCACCGACCCCTCTCCAGGACGACAACGCGACAGCAGCGGCCTCTATGCGAAGAGGACATGAGCGCCGCGACCGACTGCTCGCGGCACAGTTCAGTAGTAGCTTCAAGACTAGTGACTTGTATAGCAGCGACTTAGGATTGTCCATACTGAAGATACGTGATTATTTCGCATGTCGCCCTTTGCTTGCGACACGTCTGTGTAATCGCAAAGTTAAGTGTTGTCTCTTTTCATTTTGTACTGAAATTCATTAATACGGTTGGTCTGAATTGTTTGTCTAGCGAACCGAGTACGTAGGATTCCTGGACTCCTCATATTCGACGACGAGCATAGAGACATAAAAACTATTTAATATGTATGTTGCACCTGATGATGCTGCGTTAGGCCGCGAAACCGATTGTGTCAACAAAACAATTTTACGAGCTGCCAGCTAAGTTCTTCTTAACATCAAAACATTGCTGTTGTCATCTTGGAAGACGGGACTGTTCACTGGATACTTGTAAGTAAAATGTAGTAGAAAGGACAACACTTGATCACTGAGAGTATTGAAATGAACACCCTGAAACACGTTTGCGGTGCCCCTGTAAGTAGAATGTATAGGTTTTTATGTTGGTAACGCCACGTAGCGCTCTGTATGAAAATCACTGACTGTGCTGTGTGCAGTCTGTGGCTTGTTGGCATTGTTGGAATATTCGCTTGTGTAGTGTTGGGCAGTTGGATGTGAACAGCGCGTAGCGTTGCGCAGTTGCAGGTGAGCCGCCAGCAGTGGTGGACGTGGGGACAGAGATGTCAGAGTTTTGAGAGCTGACGATATGGATGTGTGTCCTTCAGAAAGAGGAAATTTGTAAGACTGGATGTCATCAACTGATATATAATGACTTTTGAGCACTATTAAGGTAAATACATTGTTTGTTCTTTATCAAAATCTTCATTTGCTAACTATGCCTATCAGTAGTTAGTGCCTTCAGTAGTTAGAATCTTTTATTTAGCTGGCAGTATTGGCGCTCGCTGTATTGTAATACTTCGAGTAACGAAGTTTTTTTTTAGGTAAGTGATTCATGAAGGGTATAGGTTATTGTTAGTCAGGGCCATTCTTTTGTAGGGATTATTGAAAGTCAGATTGCGTTGTGCTAAAAATATTGTGTGCCAGTTTAGTGATGATCAGAATAAGTAAAGAGAAAACTGATTGAGTACTTTGGGTTTTGCTTAGCTGTTTGAAAATCAAATAATGTAGAAGTTTACCAGCACAGTCATTCATAATTTTTCTAAGGGGACGTTTCACCCCGAATGAGTGGATCCAATTCATGGTTCGAGAAACCCCCCAAGGCTGTGTTTTCTCAATTTTCAGTACAGTTGTCTGCGATCGGCCCTCTTTAATCGTACACCATATTTCGCTCGATCTTCGCCTCCGTAGCTGAGTGGTCAGCGCTGCTGACTGCCACGCGGCGGACGCGGTTTCGATTCCCGGTCCTGTCAGGGACTTTACTTTGGTGGGAGGACTGGAACGTGGCGTATTCATCCTCGTGATGCCAGTTTAGGAGCTCCAACAGCTGAGGATACCCAGAATATAAAATACTTTGTAATTGCCGTGTTCACAAGGCTATGTGCATACGCTCCTAGCGTGAAGAACGCTCAGATATCCTATCGGACCTCGAGACGCCTGCTAAACCACCCGATCATAACCCCATACAAAAAGTCTGCGACTATTTGGAATAACGTGGGAAATCTAGCAAGAAACGTTCCCGCAATTTTGCAACTCTACAGGATGTGTTGAAGTGGATATGACAGACTTTAAGAAATTTGAAGACTCTCTTCCTCGCCGAATTGAAGCTGTTTCCCGGGTTAAAGGCGATGTTCCAAAAGGCGTCTCCTTGGGGCAACTAATATTTTTCCGGTGTTCTTATCTACGCTGTGTCGTCAAAACTACATGGTTAATCCTGTGTAAAGCGGTATTGACCACTAGATATCAAGAGAGGTGGTCCCACCAATATAAAAGAATACTAACCTAAGGACATCACACACATCCATGCCCGAGGCAGGATTCGAACCTGCGACCGCAGCGGTCACGCGGTTCCAGACTGTAGCGCCTAGAACCACACGACCACCTCGGCCGGCAAGGTGTCCAAGTCGACTGTTTTGTGACATGACTGTGACCTGAAAACGCAAAGGAACAACCACAGTTAAACGAAGACTAGATATATTTGATGCGCTGACGGACAAGGACCATCGAACATCGCAGAGGGTGCTTGTAAAAAATCGCACGAAGTCAGTGGAAGGGTAGAATGGTCGGCCAGCTCGCCATAAGGGACCAGTTTCTCAATAAGCAGTGCTAAGCGATGTTCGAGGTGGCGTAACGACCGACGACGTCGGACAGTGGATGACTGGAAACGAGTGATTTGGACTGATGAGTCGCTCTGTACCCTGCGGCAGTCCGCTGGAAATGTTTAGTTCAAAATGTTCAAATGTGTGTGAAATCTTATGGGACTTAACTGCTAAGGTCATCAGTCCCTAAGCTTACTCACTACTTAACCTAAAATATCCTAAGGACAAACACACACACCCATGCCCGAGGGAGGACTCTAACCTCCGCCGGGACCAGCCGCACAGTCCATGACTGCAGCGCCCTAGACCGCTCAGCCAATCCCGCGCGGCGGAAATGTTTAGGTTCTGCGAACGCCTGCCATCATGTGTAGCGCCAACAATGAAGTACGAAGGAGGTTATAACGATGCAGCCTCCCCAAGATTATTATGCAGTGTCTGATTCCACCTTTTTTTTATATGCATCTGGGTTGTTATCGGACGATCAACTGTTTCCTAAGGCCTTGTATGTGTACCTTTATAGGTATGAGTTAATCCAATTTTCTACAACACCAAATATTCTTTGTAAAAACATGTAGAATATTCTGGAAGGACGTACATTATCATCATTGTCAATAAATTGTTGTCGTTAACAAAATTATGTACAAATGCTAAATTAAATATCTAATTGAGAAATTGAAGTAATAAGTATTTAGCAATAAATAACTAGAGACTGTAGAGATGTTAGCATAAAACATCAATGATTCTAATTAAAAAAATGGTCATCTAAAAATCCAGTAACACAAAACCTCACTATCTTGAGAAACAGCTTAAAAGTTATTACTAAACGACGTATTTTCATTTGTTATCTATTTTTATGTCCTCCTCTAAATTAATATTCTTTGTAATTACATTTATAATTAACGCTCCAGTTGTTACATCACACAACTTTTCGATTTCCAGAATTTGAGGCCTTATTTGTGAATTTTACGTATTTAATCGGATAAAGCACGAGTTCTGTAGTGCCAGTGAACGTCAGTAACCAAATCCAAACTGTAATTAATTACGTAATTAAAATAATACAAGGGCCATTATTGTAATTAAAGTTCAGGTTGATTTTCTTATGGAAAAATACAGATAATACTACAAAAATTATGTCATTCGGTATTGTATTTTATTCCGTATTCGGCTGTAACATCAGTTTCCTTACGTTTTGTAAATTTTAATTGTAACATCAAAATTATACAAAATTAATAATGTGTTATTTTGAAATTTATTGTTAAAATTCTATATAAAGCGACCCAGCAACGCAGCGATGCTGCGAGAGGTCGGTCAGTCAGTCAGTGTTTTGTTTATTTGCGGCGTGTGCAGTTCGGTTGTCAACTAATGTAAATAAATTTTGTGAAGCTTGAAACTGTTGTGTTCAATCATCAATGAACCTCTGGCAAACGAAATTTAAGTTAAGTGTTAACGATGCGAGTAGAACGTTACAAGGTGGCGTTGCGGATAGGGGTTAATTTTGGTGCTAGAGTGTAGTCCTCTTATTGCACTTAAGAAAACACTTAATGCGTAGAGACATGTGTCGTTACGCCATCTAGGCCAGCGATTTGGCGACCATGAGTTGGAAGGAGGTAGGGTGGATTTGCTTGTGGGATCCCGGGGCTCAGACCGCCGCAGCCAAAGTGCCACGGCGGGGAAGCCCCAGCAACCTGTACAAGCCAGCCAGATGCAGAGACAAGCAGCGTCACCGGAACAGGGTGGATCCCAGACCTGGGGATTTGGACGGCTATTGCTAGCAAGGCCTTCGCACAAAAGATCCGCCTAAAATGCAGTGTCAGACAAGCTGAGAGATGGTTTCCTGCAGCTCTTTGAGAATCCATAATAATTTACAGTCAAGTATTAAAACAAATATGAATACATCCGCGATCTGAGAAAAATGAGGTGCATCCACTAATACAACAGTGTTATAATATCTTTAAAACCACAGAAGTTAATATTTCATAGCGAATAAACACTCACAATGAACCTCTGAATTGACAACTTTCAAACGCTTCATGCGACTTCAATAGGCGATATCTCAGATCAAAGCATTGCGCTACAGCTGTCATCTTTGAAAGCTACATATCTGTATCAATATTAATTCTTATTTAATTACGTTTTTTATATCTTTTCATCATGGAAATGTTTGTCAGAACATTGTGTCCTTCACATTTACACAGCAAATGAACACAGTATGGATACCTCTCCTTTTGTCATACCTGTGTATTTATTTCATGAACAATTTACTATTTTACCAGTAACTTTATATTCATATTAATCGAAACTAGTGATACAAAATCATGGTAATTTAAGAAGTGATCAAACATATTTGTTAGCTGATACCAGCTCTGTAAAAGAGTGCCAACAGACGCTTGTGACAAGCAGGCCTAAACACTTGTTTAAACAATATTTAATAACAATCTGTCGTCTTTTATCGGTAGTACACGTGTGCAAATGAACAAACCGTTATTTAAAAAAAAATGGCTCTGAGCACTATGGGACTCAACATCTTAGGTCATAAGTCCCCTAGAACTTAGAACTACTTAAACCTAACTAACCTAAGGACATCACACACACCCACGCCCGAGGCAGGATTCGAACCTGCGACCGTAGCTGTCCCGCGTTTCCGGACTGCAGCGCCGGAACCGCTAGACCACCGCGGCCGGCTAAACCGTTATTTATATTCATTTTACATGGTCTGAATGTGACCAAATGTTTAGAACATTTCTTTTATTAGAATATTGTTGCAATACACTAGTTTAGTGCAGGAAATTGGTCATGTTGGAATCTAACTTTTTCCGCTTGTAATACGGAACTAACGGTAGACAGAGATATGAGTTACTTTCTTTTTATTGCATGTGTTAATTTGTAAATCATCATGTTGTACTCTGATCTGTTTTGAGCTGGTGAATTGTGATTATAGAACGGACTTAGTTTTCATGTAGCTTTGATTACAATTTAATTTTGGGATTTTGCAACCATTCTCGCAACGCTCTCAATGTAACTTTACTGCATTTGATAACGGTATTTATGTCTATATTTTAACTGAATATCGCAGAACCACTTCCCATTTACCGAGCGAGGTGGCGCAGTGGTTAGCACACTGGACTCGCATTCGGGAGGACGACGGTTCAATCCCGTCTCCGGCCATCCTGATTTAGGTTTTCCGTGATTTCCCTAAATCGCTTCAGGCAAATGCCGGGATGGTTCCTTTGAAAGGGCACGGCCGATTTCCTTCCCCATCCTTCCCTCACCCGAGCTTGCGCTCCGTCTCTAATGACCTCGTTGTCGACGGGACGTTAAACACTAACCACCACCACCACCACTTCCCATTTATCTCAGATGTCCTTTCTTGAATAAACATTATTCAACATAATTATCTCTCGTATTGATCAGTTACAGTCTTTAGAATACAACCCTTGATATTAAATTATTCATTTAACTTTTATTTTGTATTTCCATGTATTTTATTAACTCACAGTTCTAGCCACTGCGTAGACTATTTGTCTGTAGGATCACAGCCACAGGGTATTATTTGCAGCGAAGTAGTTTTGGGACATGAATGCAGACCCTATGACTATAACGAGCTATTCTTCTTAAACACAGCCATTCATAGTCCAGGTACGTAAAGAACGAAAAACCACAGGTAAAGACGCTCATAAGGGTTGGTTTCAAGAAGAGCAACTCAGCAGCAGTAACCGTTAGATACTGTCGAGGACATGAATACGTTTTAGAGCATAGTTTACTGCGTACAGTACAGGAATAGTTCGGAGACGATGATTGTTCGTTTAAGCAGGACAATGTACCTTGTAATAAAGTAGTAGTTGTGAGGCAGTGGTTTCTGGACAGTAACATTCCTGAAATGGACTCGCTTTCTCAGAGTCGCGAATTGAGCCCAATGTAACATCTTTGGGATGTGTTAGAACGTCGACTTCGGTCCAGTTCCCAACTTCCAATATCACTTCTTATTCTGATTTCCGCTGTTGAGGAAGAATCGATTGCACGGACATTCAGATACCTCACTGAAAGTGTTCGCAGCGGATCTGAAGCCGTCTTAAGGTGGACACACACCATATTAGTACAATGCGACACAGGCTTTAATAGTCTACGAATCGGCCATCATTAACGGAAGAAAATCGAGTGATCTAAAGGTAATTTCCGAATTACCTCAATCAACTGTGATAGGACCGTTACTATTTCCAGTGTATACAGGGTGATTCGCATTAACGTTTAAAACACTCCGAAGCGATTTAGATGGTGGTGAGACGGGTAGTTTAATGTAAGACACACGGGGTCACAAATGTCGAGGTGTCGTACATGTGACGTCTGTAGATGACGTAACTCGCCACACGTGAGCGCTTGGGCGTGGGCGTGAAGACATGATTGAGCAAAGCACTACTTACATTCGAGCAAACGGTGCAAATTTCAAACACCTTTAGTTAAATGTGATCTGTTGTGACCGTAGAAGTTACAAAATTATTGTCCTCGCTATAACCAAGTAAAAGCTTGCGTATTTTGTGTTTCTCCCATTGTGTCCCTTCTTATTTTGTGTACAGATGCCATTCAGTAAAGAAAACATAGGTCATGTAGTGGTAACAATGCATTTCGGAGGCTTATACCCATTTGCGTGTGACGAATACAATATATTTTTATTGTAAATAAAATAATAAAACTTAACTATAAGGCGCAATGAAAAAAATACTGCCTCTCACGCGCAAGACTCGAACTCTGAACTCCAAGCACTAAAGTCGCGCGCTCGGGGCCAGAGCCACACCGACGTGAATGCTTGACGTGGGTCAAGATGATCAGGTGCGACTTACCGATAGGCTCAACCTCTGCACGTGCACCGAGGTACGTCATCTGGCGATTTCACATGTTCATTTGTCGCCCACTTCCGGGGTATTTCCCGTGTTTTGTATTACATTACTTGTCTCAGTGCCGTCTAATCGCCTCGAAGGTATTTAAACGTTCATAAGAATGACCTTGTATAAACTATCTAGTTCGCAAGCATCGGAAGTTCTTCAAGACAGATAACAGATGATGCCGTTGTCTATAATAAAGTAGCTACGCTGAAAGACACTTCCGATTTGCATAATGATCTTCAGAGAATTGATGAATGGTGCAAAGTCTGGCAGTTAATCCTGAACGGAAATAAATGTAACGTATTGCGCATACATATGGATGAAATTCTCTACTGTATGACCACACTATTGATGACAAATTGCAGGAAATAGTATCTACCGTAAAAAAATCTAGGAGTAACTATCAAGAACGACATTGATGGATGAAACGCCTGGTTAAATCCGCAGAACAGAACAGGTCTTTGGAATTGTGGAAAGGGGCCAAAAATGAGCGGCTGTGAGTTATACTCGAACACTTATAACTTTATTTAGTTGCCCAAACATTACAGCGCAAATTTCCGAGCTTAACCATCGCCTGAAATGTCACACAATCTAATGGCTTAAGAGCACAACCTCTTTAATTTTTAAAACGGCTGAAGGCGCATGATTCAAAACACAACTACAATAGATTTTTACAAGACAGAAAGCCCAAGGATTTATCCTTAAATAATTTTTTCAAACGAGTTTTGAATCATGGGCCTTCAGCCGTTTTAAAAGTAAAATTCCTTATTGTTAAGTCTTAGGTTGTTTGGGCCTTCAGCCTCTTTTTTTAAAATTATTTAAGGATAAAGCTTTGGGCCTTCTGCCCTTGAAAATTTATTGTAGTTGTGCTTTTATATCATGGGCCTTCAGCCGTTTTAAAATTAAAAATCATTACTTGTCAAGTGTTATATTTTTTGGGCCTTCAGCCTCATTTGAAATATTATTTAAGGATAAAACCTTGCGATTTCTGCCTTTTGAAAATTTACTGCAGTTGTGTTTTAAATAATGGGTCAGCCGTTTTAAAAATTAAAGATTTCTGCCCTTAAGCCATTAGATTGTGTGACATATTCAGTCGATGGTTAAGCTCGGAAATTTGCGCTGTAATGTTTGGGCAGCTAAATAAAGTCATATGTGTTCGAGTGTAACTGACAGCCACTCATTTTTAGCCCCTTTCCACAATTCCAAAGACCTGTTCTGTTCTGCGGATTTAACCAGGCGTTTCACTGGTAGCAGTGCGTGGTTATGATCCACGGACCTCTGGGTTATAGGCCCAGCAAGCTCCCATTTTTTTTTTTTTTTTTTTTTTTGCAGCGTCACAGTGTGAACAGACTGGCTTCATTAACTAAATCACCACACAATTTTCATGTCCTGGACCGGTGAGCCACGAACCTCGTAGCAATCGCAACAGCTACCACACGCTCTGACACTGCATAGAGACCGCCAGCGGGCCCGGCCCACTGCTGCGCCGCGCGGAGATTTCCTGGCTGATCCACACCAACCGACCGACTGCCGCACACCGGCTAGCCGGGAACTATAAGCACCAGACCACAGATAGTAGAAGGTGCGAATATCGATACACACCGCTGCTGCCACACGTAGAAAGAGGAAGGATCACGGCGTAGCCGCAATAACCGTGGGAAACCAAACGCAGAGTAACAGTCAAGCTTTAAACCAACGTATAAGTCGGGGCCAGCACGGCTCAATGGGATGATACACAAAACAAATAGCAGGAAAAGCAGATGCCTGACTGAGATTGATAGGAAGAATCTGAAGGAACTGTACCTCATCCACGAAAGAATTGGCTTACAGGTCGATTGTTCAATCTATTCTTGAGTGTTGTTCATCAATCTGGGACCGTTACCGGGTAGGACTGATGGAAGAGATACAAAAGATGTAACGAAGAGCGGCGCATTTTCTCAGGGAATTGTTTAGTCGGCGCGAGAGCGTTACATAGGGGCTCAACAAACTCCAGTGGCAGACGGTACAAGACAGGCGTTGTACATCACGGAGAGCTTTGCTGTTGGAATTTCGAGACAGTATATTCCGAGAAGAGTAGGACGACATATTACTTCCTCCCAGATACATCTCGAAATGTAACCACGATGAGAAAATTCGAGAAATTAGAACTAATAAAGAGGCTTATCGACAATCATTCCTCCTACACGACATTCGCGAGTGGAACAGCGAACGGGGGATCAGTTAATGGTACCAAACTACCCTACGCCACACATCGTTATGTAGGTTGCGGATTGTTGATGTTCACTACTGGCCATTAAAATTGCTACACCAAGAAGAAATGCAGATGATAAACTGGTATTCATTGGACACATGTGATTACATTTTCACCCAATTTGGGTGCATAGATCCTGAGAAATCAATACCCAGAAAAGCCACCTCTGGCCGTAATAACGGCCTTGATGCACCTGGGCATTGAGTCACACAGAGCTTGGATGGCAGGTACAGGTACAGCTGCCCATGCAGCTTCAAAACGATACCACAGTTCATCAAGAGTAGTGACTGGCGTATTGTGACGAGCCAGTTGCTCGGCCACCATTGACCAGACGTTTTCAATTGGCGAGAGATCTGGAGAATGTGCTGTCCAGGGCAGCAGTCGAACATTTTCTGTATCCAGAAAGGCCAATACAGGATCTGCAACATGCGGTCGTGCATTATCCTGCTGAAATGTAGGGTTTCGCAGGGATCGAATGAAGGGTAGAGCCACGGGTCGTAACACATCTGAAATGTAACGTCCACTGTTCAAAGTGCCGTCATTGCGAACAAGAGGTGACCGAGACGTGTAAACAGTGGAAACCCATACCATCACGCCGGGTGATACGCCAGTATCACGATGACGAATACACGCTTCTAAGGTGCGTTAACCGCGATGTCGCCAAACACGGATGCGACCATCATGATGCTGTAAACAGAACCTGAATACATCCGAAAAAATGGCGTTTTGCCATTCGTGCACCCAGGTTCGTCGCTGACAGACGCTCCTGTCTGTGATGCAGCCTCAAGGGTAACCGCAGCCATGGTCTGCGAGCTGATAGTCCACGCTGCTGCAAACGTCGTCGAACTGTTCGTGTAGATGGTTGTTATCTTGCAAACGTCCCCATCTGTTGACTCAGGGATCCAGACGTGGCTGCACGATCCGTTACAGCCATGCGGATAAGGTGCCTTTCATCTCGATTGCTAGTGATACGAGGCCGTTGGGATCCAGCACGGCGTTCCGTATTACCCTCCTGAACCCACCGATTCCATATTCTGCTAACAGTCATTTGATCTCGACCAACACGAGCAGCAATGTCGCGATACGATAAACCGCAATCGCGATAGGCTACAAAATTGACCTTTATCAAAGTCGGAAACGTTGTGGTACGCATTTCTCCTCCTTACACGAGGCATCACAACAAAGTTTCACCAGGCAACGCCGGTCAACTGCTGTTTGTGTATGAGAACTCGGTTGGAAACTTTCTTCATGTCAGCACGTTATAGGTGTCGCCACCGGCGCCAACATTGTGTGAATTCTCTGATAAGCTAATCATTTGCGTATCACATCATCTTCTTCCTGTCGGTTAAATTTCGCGTCTGTAGCACGTCATCTTCGTGGTGTAGCAATTTTAATGGCCATTAGTGTAGATGTAGACCAATGCGACTCCCGGATGCCACCTCTGAAAGTATGTTCCCTATCGCCATTTTCCGCGCTGAGTAATGGACCGAGCCGCGCGCCGTGGCAGGGTCAGTAGCCTGCGGTAGTAAGCGCATAGTTGCCGTTGGGGTGTGGGCAGCGTGGGCGCTACGAGGTGGACAGTATGCACCTGCCCGCCTGGCCGCACCAAAAAGGAAGGCCGCCGTCTGCGACTGGGGACTGGTGGGCGCGCGTGCGTGCGTGCAGACTGCCGCCTGCTGCGTGCCCCGGCCACGCCCTGCGCTACTCACGCACCCGCCGCGCGCTCTCCTTATGGGGACCACTTTGTCGGCCTTTCGTGCAGCCAGCCTGAGATCGCAAGACCTCTGAGCCGGTGATGGCCAGTCCGAGAACTGAGAACTGAGATCTACATCTGTATCCATACTCTGCAAATCACTCTAAGATGCTAGCTGAGGGTACTTCCCACTGTAACATTTGTTGGGGTTTCTTCCCATCCATGCTATCGTTCCATTTTATATACTACACTACTTGCCTATAAAATTGCTACACCACGAAGATGACGTGCTAGAGACGCGAAATTTAACCGACAGGAAGAAGATACTGTGATATGCAAATGATTAGCTTTTAAGAGCATTCACACGAGGTTGGCGCCGGTGACGACACCTACAACGTGTTGACATGAGGAAAGTTTCCAACCGATTTCTCATACACATACAGGAGTTGACCGGCGTTGCCTGGTGAAACGTTGTTTTGATGCCTCGTGTAAGGAGGAGAAATGCGTACCATCATGTTTCCGACTTTGATAAAGGTCGGATGGTAGCCTACCGCGATTGCGGTCTATCGTATCGCGACATTGCTGCTCACGTTGGTAGAGATCCAATGACTGTTAGCAGAATATGGAATCGGTGGGTTTAGGAGGGTAATGTGGAACGCCGTACTGGATACCAACGGCCTCGTATCACTAGCAGTCGAGATGACAGGCATCTTATCCGCATGGCTGTGACGGATCGTGCAGTCACGTCTGGATCCCTGAGTCAACAGATGGGGACGTTTGCAAGACAACAACCATCTGCACGAACAGTTCGACGACGTTTGCAGCAGCATGGACTATCAGCTCGGAGACCACGGCTGCGGTTACCCTTGACGCTGCATCACTTACAGGAGCGTCTGCGATGGTGTACTCAACGACGAACCTGGGTGCACGAATGGCAAAACGTCATTTTTTCGGATGTATCCAGGTTCTGTTTACAGCATCATGATGGTCGCATCCGTGTTTGGCGACATCGTGGTGAACGCACGTTAGAAGCGTGTATTCGTCATCGCCATACTGGCTTATCACCCGGCGTGATGGTATGGGGTGCCATTGGTTACACGTCTCGGTCACCTCTTATTCGCATTGACGGCACTTTGAACAGTGGACGTTACATTTCAGATGTGTTACGGCCCGTGGCTCTATCCTTCATTCGATCCCTGCGAAACCCTACATTTCAGCAGGATAATGCACGACCGTATGTTGCAGGTCCTGTACTGGCCTTTCTGGATACAGAAAATGTTCGACTGCTCCCCTGGCCAACACATTCTCCCGATCTCTCACGAATAGAAAACGTCCGGTCAATGGTGGCCGAGCAACTGGCTCGTCAGAATACGCCAGTCACTACTTTTGATGAACTGTGGTATCGTGTTGAAGCTGCATGGGCAGCTGTACCTGTACACGCCATCCAAGCTCTGTTTGACTCAATGTCCAGGCGTATCAAGGCCATTATTACGGCCAGAGGTGGTTGTTCTGGGTACTGATTTCTCAGGATTTATGCACCCAAATTGCGTGAAAATGTAATCACATGTCAGTCTTAGTATAATATATTTGTCCAATGAATACCCGTTTATCATCTGCATTTCTTCTTGGTGTAGCAATTTTAATGGCCAGTAGTGTAATAAACTGTTACACGGAGGTACATTGTCCAGTCATATTAATGTCACCATCTCTCAAAAGCGCCGACTGCTGCGAGACATACTGGAAGAGAGCAGTGAATTTCTCAAGGGTACCGGAAAGGATGTGAAACCATGACGATTCCAGTGATGTGGCCGGCTGCACTAGGTTTCTCAGTTGAGGAACCATGGTGCGGGCAGTGCGATTGAGGTGGTCCCACATATTGTCCATTGAATTTAAATCCGGGAAATTTGGTGGCCATAGAAGTGCGGTAAACTCATCCGGGTATTCTTCGCACCAAGTACGTACACTGCCAGCTGTGTGACACGCATTGTCCTGCTGGTAGAAGCCATCGCGCCGAGGGGAAATAAACGGCATGTAGGGGTGCATATGGTCTCCAAGGACAGATGCGTACTTGCGTTGATCTGTTATACCTTCCAGAATAACGAGATCACCCAGGGAATGCCATGAAAACATTCCTCAGAGCATAATGTTCCCTCCTCCGGCCTGGTCCCTTCCGACAATTTTTGTAGGGCGTTTCCTTTCAGATGTTTCACTCTATACATGCAACCAGTTTCGGTGGCTCAGTACATCATCTTCAGGCCATTGCTGATTCTGAGGGAGTGAACTCCGATCGTAGGTGGTTGTTGCAGACACAGCATCGCGGTTACAGTATTCTACGGAAACCAGTTCATAGATGTTGGCCACTGATGCAGTCCTTTATATTCACCCTCTCAACATCAGCTAAGGTCTGAAGATCGTTTATTGAGTCACCGCAATTGGTTGCTATACAATAAAATAACATTAAACCGACAGCTACATGTGTCTCATTTTATTACATAACAATAATTGTCGTCCACTGGAACCAAAAAGACAAGCTATCAAATTCTTGGACGTATTTCTCGAACGAATCACTTATCGTGGGCCATTCATCTGCTGCACTTACACAGCATGCTGCTTCATGTTTTGCATTTGTTACGGTGATGTACACGTATTTTGCATTCCCTCAGTGAGACTTTTTGAGCATAGTCTTACACCAACTGACACGGGCCTGCTGCCGAGATTCGATCAAGTTGAGCAGAAACTTCCTGGCAGATTAAAACTGTGCGCCGGACAGAGACTCGAATTCGGGACCACTGCCTTTCGCGGGCAAGTGGTCTACCATCTGAGCTACCCAAGCACGACTCACGCCCCGTCCTCACAGGTCCACTTCTGCCAGTACGTCGTCTCCTACCTTCCAAACTTTACAGAAGCTCTCCTGCGCAAGACTCGTGCTCAACTCGATGCGGCATGGACTCAGAAATTTTGTTGAAAGTGCCGTCCAGAAATATTGAGCCATGCTGCTTCTGCAGCCATTCATAAAAAATGATTCAAATGGTTCTATGGGACTTAACATCTGAGGTCATTAGTCCCCTAGAACTTAGAACTACTTAAACCTAACTAACCTAAAGACATCACACACATCTATGCCCCAGGGAGGATTCGAACTTACAACCGTATCGGTCGGGCGGTTCCAGACTGAAGAGCGTAGAACCGCTCGGCCACACCGTCCGGCTGTCATTCATAATTGCAAAAGTGTTTCCGGTGCATGATTTTGTGCATGAATTGATCTCGCGATTATGTAGCATAAATATTTGTTCGGATTCATGTTGGTACATCTGGGTGGCCAAATCATTCTCTCGAAGTGTCCAGGATGTTCTTCAGACCAATCGCGAACAGCTGTTGTCCGGTAACATGACGCATTGTCATCCACAAAAATTCCTTCGTTGTTTGGGAACATGAAGTCACTGAATGGCTGCAAACGGTCTTCAAGTGGCCGAACACAACCATTTCCAGTCAATGATCGGTTCAGTTGAACCAGAGGACCCAGTCCCTCCCATGTAAACACAGCCCACACTACTATGGAGCCATCACCAGGTTGCACTGTGCCTTTTTAAGAACTTGGTTCAAATGGTTCAAATGGCTCTGAGCACTATGGGACTTAACATCTGTGGTCATCAGTCCCCTAGAACTTAGAACTACTTAAACCTAACTAACCTAAGGACATCATACACATCCATGCCCGAGGCAGGATTCGAACCTGCGACCGTACCAGTCGCGCGGTTCCGGACTGAGCGCCTAGAACCGCTAGACCACCGCGGCCGGCTGAGAACTTGGGTCCAGGGCTTCGTGGGGTCTGCGCCACACTAACGCTACCATCAACTCTTACCAACTGAAATCGGGGCTCATCTGACCAGGCCACGGTCGCGAGCTCAGGAATGAGCTGCAGGCGATGTCGTGCTGTTAACAAAGCCACTCGCGTTGGTCGCCTGTTGACATAGCCCATTAATGCCAAATGTCGCCATACTGTGTTAAGGGATACGTTCTTCGTATGTCCAACATTGATTTATGCGGTTTTTTCACGCAGTGTTGGGTTGGGTTGTTTGGGGGAAGAGATCAAACAGCGAAGTCATCGGTCTCATCGGATTAGGGAAGGATGGAGAAGGAAGTCGGCCGTGCCGTTTCAAAGGAACCATCCCAGCATTTGCCTGGAGTGATTTAGGGAAATGACGGAAAACCTAAATCAGGATGGCTGGACGCGGGATTGAACCGTCGTCCTCCCGAATACGAGTCCAGTGTGCTACCAGTGCGCCATCTCGCTCGGTCACGCAGTGTTGCTCGTCTGTTAGCACTGGCAACTCTAAGCAAACGCCGCTGCTGTTGGTTGTTAAATGAAGGCCGTCGGCCTCTGGATTGTCCGTGGTGCAAGATAATGGCTGAAAGTTGGTATTTTCGGCAAATTCGTGACACTGTGGAGTTCGGAACATTGAAATACCTAACGATTTTCGACAAGGACTCCAACTACCGTTTCGCTTTCAAAGCCTGTTAGCCGGTTCCTGAGGCCGAGCGGTTCTAGGCGCTTCAGTCCGGAACCGCTCTGCTGCTACGGTCGCAGGTTCGATTCCTGCATCGGGCATGGATGTGTGTGATGTCCTTACGTTAGTTAGGTTTAAGTAGTTCTAAGTCTAGTGGACTGCTGACCTCAGATGTTAAGCCCCATAGTGCTCAGAACCATTTGAACCAATTGAAAAGTCTGTTAATTCCCGTCGTGCGGCCACGTCGGAAACGTTTTATCTGAGGTCCGCCAAAACACTGCCCTCCTATACCTTGCGTACGCGATGCTACCGCCATCTGTGTATAGGCACATTACTATCCCACGACTCAGTGCAGGTGCCGAAAGATGTCTGGGTGACCAAAATAGTAGAAAGTCATTGTGTTTAGTAGAATGTGGGTTTGTATGGAAACATACCATCTTATGATTTTCACCATAGAGCGAAAAACGGAGTTATTACGTGCCTTTGCACCGCTCTTCGCTCTTTTCTCTCCCGCGAAGTCTTGCACAAAGCTGTGCCTTGCGCAGCGAAACGCAGCCCTTTTGTTCCGAAAGCTCGCAGCATAGCCGCAGACTGGCTCTCAGCGGCGTCAGGCAGCAGAGTGAAAGGGGCGGCATGTAATCAATAAGTCTCGCGCCATAAAGCGGCTGGCGCGCTCGTGTGTCTGTGGGCAGCCATCAGCGGGCAACAGAAGCGCGCTGGCCCGCGGCTGGCCGTGAACTTGTCGCGCACAAAGGCGCTGACAGTCGCGCCACCTCTTATTCACGGCCGCCTTCTCAGAACCGTCCGTCACCGACGCCTCGCCGGCGACTCCGCTGCAGGGTGAGTGGCTGTGCGATGATGCTAAAGCGCCAATTACGCTGAAAGAGGTCCCAGCGAATCGCTGACACCATAAAAATGGGCCCTCCGCCACAGCTGCCTCACATTCGCTTCTTTCTTTTGAGGACGCGACCGCAAGTAGCCACGCGTAGATAGTGCTGGGTGTGTTTGACAATACCTTCTCCTTAACGAAGACTTCAATGCACGATAAAAAGAGGAACTTTTAAATATTATCAATTCTTCTGGGCCTGTAGCGTTATAGATTTCTTGCAAAGTACATTATATGTCTAGTAAGCCAAAACGCTGCTATATTCCAAGAATTTTTCGTATGATGTTATTTTCTGGTGCTATAAGGTTATTTTGGCTCCAAGGTCATTATCAAGCTATCTGCCAACATATGGAACTGTTAGTGCATGTATCTATGTGTATTTGTAACTAATTACAATTATGTATATATCTGCCGTAGTATTTATTTCCGTAACATACCAGTAACGTTGTCGCTGTCTAATGCTTTGTACTGCTCCGTATCGTAGGTGTAGCGCAGACGAAGTTGTAGATACGTAATATCTTAGCAGTGGAAGTGAGCAATATGCGCTAAGGCCTATTTAATGTTGTTCGTATTTGACAGCTTCAAAAAATGGCTCTGAGCACTATGCGACTTAACTTCTGAGGTCATCAGTCGCCTAGAACTAATTAAACCTAACTAACCTAAGGACATCACACACATCCATGCCCGAGGCAGGATTCGAACCTGCGACCGTAGCTTGACAGCTTCAGCTGACATCGAAGTCAACGATGTTATACATCATGCATACGAGGGTGAGTCAAATCAAAACCTTAAATATTTTTTTAAATATTATTTATTAAGCAGAAGTGGTACAGAGCTGTATCACCTTTCAACATAATCTCCCCCACGCTCAATGCACGTCCTCCACCGCTTACAAAGTGCATAAATTCCTTTAGAAAAAATTCTTTTGGTAGTCCGCGTAACCACTCATGCACCGCGTGGCGTACCTCTTCATCAGAACGGAACTTCTTTCCTCCCATTGCGTCTTTGAGTGGTCCAAACGTATGGAAATCACTGGAGGCAAGGTATGACGAGTATGGTGGATGAGGAAGACACTCAAAATGCAGGTCTGTGATTGTTGCAACTATTGTACGGGCAGTGTGGCGCCTTGCACTGTCATATTGCAAAAGGACACCTGCTGACAGGAATCCACGTCACTCTGATTTGATTGCAGGCCGCAGATAATTTTTTAGGAGATCTGTGTATGATGCACTGGTGACAGTGGTCCCTCTAGGCATGTAATGCTCCAAAATGACACCTTTTTCGTCCCAAAAGAAAGTCAGCGTAACCTTCCCTGCTGATGGTTCTGTTCGAAACTTCTTTGGTTTTGGTGTGAGGAATGGCGCCATTCCTTGCTCGCTTTCTTCGTTTCTGGTTGGTGGAAGGGAACCCAGGTTTCGTCCTCAGTAATGATTCTTGCAAGGAAGCCGTCACCTTCTCGTTCAAAGCGCCGAAGTAGTTCTTCACGAGCATCAATACGTCGTTCTCTCCTTTCAGGAGTCGGCTTTCGTGGCACCCATCTTGCAGACACTGTGAAACTGGAGCACATCATGCACAATGTGGTGTGCTGACCCATGACTAATCTGTAAACATGCTACTATGTCATTCAGTGTCACTCGGCGGTTTTCCTTCACTATGGCTTCAACTGCTGCAATGTTCTGTGGAGTCACAACTCGTTTTGCCTGACCTGGACGAGGAGCATCTTCCACTGAAGTCAAATCATTTGCGAACTTCCTACTCCATTCGTAGACTTGCTGCTGTGAGAAACATGCATCACCGTACTGAACCTTCATTCGTCGATGAATTTCAATAGGTTTCACACCTTCACTACGCAAAAACCGAATAACACAAACGCTGTTCTTCCCTGGTGCAAGTCGCAAGTGGAGCGGCCATCTTTATACTGATACTGCGATGATATGTGTGCATCTGCACTATGCTGCCACCTACAGGCCATTCTGCACGCTGTTTGTAGCACGCTTACCAAGTTACAGGATAACGGCGCGAAATTTGTACATAATTCGCTTATCTACGGTGTTGTGTGTGGTAGTAGCAAATTCTTTGCTAATGTTCGATAATGTTGTCTTCGCCTGTAGATCTGTTTTATCTGTTATCGTGTTCTATAATGTCAGTCAAATTGTGAATATAATTTTTATATTTTATGTCGGTTTGTTCCTTAAGAATTTAGTCTGAATATTTACGTGTGTATATTTAGATTTCAATATCTTCTAAAAAGTTCATTATTGGGCTCTTTGATGTATCGTGGGGAGTCTGCATCGCAGTTTTGATCTGGTTTACATTGGGTATGGTGTTTGGATGTGGTTGAAGACCGGGTATCGGTTTGTGGCCCTGTTTCTGGTATGATCTCGGTATCTGATTTTCAAATTTATGCCCGTGTGGCCTGTATAGAATTTTTCGCAGTCATTACAGTTAATTTTATGTGCGCCAGGGTATGTATGCATGGTAGTTTCGTTTTTCCGGAGTAGACTTCTGTTTTCAGGTTTGTGCAGTGAGGTTTGCGAATATTTCTGTCGTTTTCTTTAGTAGATTGATATGTTAAAAAATTAAGTATTATCATTATTGCATCTCCTCCTACTCAGTACTCTCTCACATCGCAAATAGTGTCTACGTGGCCACATGTTTTCCGAAAATTTTAATGGTTACTACATTGTGGTAAAAGTCACACAGCGTGAAATATGTTTTCGAGTTGCCAAACGGTCTTTAGATTAGATTAGATTGTTGTTGTTGTTGTTGTGGTCTTCAGTCCTGAGACTGGTTTGATGCAGCTCTCCATGCTACTCTATCCTGTGCAAGCTTCTTCATCTCCCAGTACCTACTGCAACCTACATCCTTCTGAATCTGCTTAGTGTATGCATCTCTTGGTCTCCCCCTACGATTTTTACCCTCCACGCTGCCCTCCAATACTAAATTGGTGATCCCTTGATGCCTCAGAACATGTCCTACCAACCGATCCCTTCTTCTGGTCAAGTTGTGCCACAAACTCCTCTTCTCCCCAATCCTATTCAGTACCTCCTCATTAGTTATGTGATCTACCCATCTAATCTTCAGCATTCTTCTGTAGCACCACATTTCGAAAGCTTCTATTCTCTTCTTGTCCAAACTATTTATCGTCCATGTTTCACTTCCATACATGGCTACACTCCATACAAATACTTTCAGAAAAGACTTCCTGACACTTAAATCTATACTCGATGTTAACAAATTTCTCTTCTTCAGAAACGCTTTCCTTGCCATTGCCAGTCTACATTTTATATCCTCTCTACTTCGACCGTCATCAGTTATTTTGCTCCCCAAATAGCAAAACTCCTTTACTACTTTAAGTGTCTCATTTCCTAATCTAATACCCTCAACATCACCCGACTTAATTCGACTACATTCCATTATCCTCGTTTTGCTTTTGTTGATGTTCATCTTATATCCTCCCTTCAAAACACCATCCATTCCATTCAACTGCTCTTCCAAGTCCTTTGCTGTCTCTGACAGAATTACAATGTCATCGGCGAACCTCAAAGTTTTTATTTCTTCTCCATGGATTTTTATACCTACTCCGAATTTTTCTTTTGTTTCCTTTACTGCTTGCTCAATATATAGATTGAATAACATCGGGGAGAGGCTACAACCCTGTCTTACTCCCTTCCCAACCACTGCTTCCCTTTCATGTCCCTCGACTCTTATAACTGCCATCTGGTTTCTGTACAAATTGTAAATAGCCTTTCGCTCCCTGTATTTTACCCCTGCCACCTTTAGAATTTGAAAGAGAGTATTCCAGTCAACATTGTCAAAAGCTTTCTCTAAGTCTACAAATGCTAGAAACGTAGGTTTGCCTTTCCTTAATCTTTCTTCTAAGATAAGTCGTAAGGTCAGTATTGCCTCACGTGTCCCAGTATTTCTACGGAATCCAAACTGATCTTCCCCGAGGTCGGCTTCTACTAGTTTTTCCATTCGTCTGTAAAGAATTCGTGTTAGTATTTTGCAGCTGTGGCTTATTAAACTGATAGTTCGGTAATTTTCACATCTGTCAACACCTGCTTTCTTTGGGATTGGAATTATTATATTCTTCTTGAAGTCTGAGGGTATTTCGCCTGTTTCATACATCTTGCTCACCAGATGGTAGAGTTTTGTCAGGACTGGCTCTCCCAAGGCCGTCAGTAGTTCCAATGGAATGTTGTCTACTCCGGGGGCCTTGTTTCGACTCAGGTCTTTCAGTGCTCTGTCAAACTCTTCACGCAGTATCGTATCTCCCATTTCATCTTTATCTACATCCTCTTCCATTTCCATAATATTGTCCTCAAGTACATCGCCCTTGTATAGACCCTCTATATACTCCTTCCACCTTTCTGCTTTCCCTTCTTTGCTTAGAACTGGATTTCCATCTGAGCTCTTGATGTTCATACAAGTGGTTCTCTTATCTCCAAAGGTCTCTTTAATTTTCCTGTAGGCAGTATCTATCTTACCCCTAGTAAGATAAGCCTCTACATCCTTACATTTGTCCTCTAGCCATCCCTGCTTAGCCATTTTGCACTTCCTGTCGATCTCATTTTTGAGACGTTTGTATTCCTTTTTGCCTGCTTCATTTACTGCATTTTTATATTTTCTCCTTTCATCAATTAAATTCAATATTTCTTCTGTTACCCAAGGATTTCTACTAGCCCTCGTCTTTTTACCTACTTGATACTCTGCTGCCTTCACTACTTCATCCCCCAAAGCTACCCATTCTTCTTCTACTGTATTTCTTTCCCCCATTCCTGTCAATTGTTCCCTTATGCTCTCCCTGAAACTCTGTACAACCTCTGGTTCTTTCAGTTTATCCAGGTCCCATCTCCTTAAATTCCCACCTTTTTGCAGTTTCTTCAGTTTTAATCTACAGGTCATAACCAATAGATTGTGGTCAGAGTCCACATCTGCCCCTGGAAATGTCTTACAATTTAAAACCTGGTTCCTAAATCTCTGTCTTACCATTATATAATCAATCTGATACCTTTTAGTATCTCCAGGGTTCTTCCATGTATACAACCTTCTATCATGATTCTTAAACCAAGTGTTAGCTATGATTAAATTGTGCTCTGTGCAAAATTCTACCAGGCGGCTTCCTCTTTCATTTCTTAGCCCCAATCCATATTCACCTACTATGTTTCCTTCTCTCCCTTTTCCTACACTCGAATTCCAGTCACCCATAACTATTAAATTTTCATCTCCCTTCACAATCTGAATAATTTCTTTTATTTCATCATACATTTCTTCAATTTCTTCGTCATCTGCAGAGCTAGTTGGCATATAAACTTGTATTACTGTAGTAGGTGTGGGCTTCGTATCTATCTTGGCCACAATAATGCGTTCACTAAGCTGTTTGTAGTAGCTTACCCGCGTTCCTATTTTCCTATTCATTATTAAACCTACTCCTGCATTACCCCTATTTGACTTTGTGTTTATAACCCTGTAGTCACCTGACCAGAAGTCTTGTTCCTCCTGCCACCGAACTTCACTAATTCCCACTATATCTAACTTTAACCTATCCATTTCCCTTTTCAAATTTTCTAACCTACCTGCCCGATTAAGGGACCTGACATTCCACGCTCCGATCCGTAGAACGCCAGTTTTCTTTCTCCTGATAACGACATCCTCTTGAGTAGTCCCCGCCCGGAGATCCGAATGGGGGACTATTTTACCTCCGGAATATTTTACCCAAGAGGACGCCATCATCATTTAATCATACAGTAAAGCTTCATGCCCTCGGGAAAAATTACGGCCGTAGTTTCCCCTTGCTTTCAGCCGTTCGCAGTACCAGCACAGCAAGGCCGTTTTGGTTATTGTTACAAGGCCAGATCAGTCAATCATCCAGACTGTTGCCCTTGCAGCTACTGAAAAGGCTGCTGCCCCTCTTCAGGAACCACACGTTTGTCTGGCCTCTCAACAGATACTCCTCCGTTATGGTTGTACCTACGGTACGGCTATCTGTATCGATGAGGCACGCAAGCCTCCCCACCAACGGCAAGGTCCATGGTTCATGGGGGGAGGATTAGATTAGATTAGATTAATACTAGTTCCATGGATCATGAATACGATATTTCGTAATGATGTGGAACGAGTCAGCATGTGGGCATGTGTAGTCAAGTAGATACGTAGACGAGTACTGAACATGAAATTCAATCAATGAACAATGATTAAGTTGAATATAAGTACAGACAAAAGCGATAATTCACTATAAGATATTTGTTTCTTTCCATTAACCATTTTTCGAGCCTATTCAGGCAGATATTCAGCTCAAGCTTACCTAAGTTACATAGTCATGTCTGTGATGTTATATTGGGTACTGGAGATCGCTTCTGTGTAAGAAGAAGATTCCATTTTCACTGCCTATCGGCCACGGAATCAAGCACTGTTATCTGTGAAGACTTAATGGCGCAAAAATCCACCAGCGTTCAGCGTATGCTGTACAGCTGATGTATCCCACAAATAACTTCGCTCAAAAAACTGATATTTTGAGATCGTGGCTGTATACAAAATACAGGTTGATTCTTGCAAAGAAGAAAACAGCAACCAGTCTCTTATTAATGTTATTTATTTACACCACAGTTGAACAACATAAAGAAGATCGTAATATGGTGAAAACTGTAGCTTCAAACAGTGGATATTGCCCTCTCATAATAGCTAAACTATCACGAAAGAGAGAGAGAGAGAGAAAGACCCTGTCAACACCAAATACAGTACAAAACAGCAGAAAATACTTGCACTTCTTTTCTTAGCAAGCATATTCAACAAAATAAGAAATCTGCTTGGAAACAGAAACATAAAGATAAGCTTCCACACAAACAACAAACTTCAGCAGCTAGCCGTTTATAACTTAAGGAATAACACGCCCCCATACAAAAGATCAGGGCGCGCCTGCTACGGTCGCAGGTTCGAATCCTGCCTCGGGCATGGATGTGTGTGATGTCCTTAGGTTAGTTAGGTTTAAGTAGTTCTAAGTTCTAGGGGACTGATGACCACAGATGTTAAGTCCCATAGTGCTCAGAGCCATTTGAACCAAAAGATCAGGCATATACAAACTCAGTTGCCGATAGTTAAAAATGACTTTGAAGTAATTACAGTCTCAGAAAATTGCGATTGTTATGTGTAGCATTAAAGCACAGTTAAGAAATAACGGGAGCTAAACAGAGGATTTAAGGCTGGTTTATTATCTATTGTGAGTTAGCGAATCTTAGAAGTACTGTAGAAAATTTCTGCTTGTTTCGTATCAAGATGAGCCTGAAAATGCTTCAAAACTTGTTTGTGGAAACAATAAATAGTTTCATAAGTGACAATTCGCAGTTACCTGTATTTATATTCTTTGAATATACACACATCAAAAAAAGTTTTTCATAACCTCAGTTCGGGCAGTTACGGAACCTATTCAGAAAATTGGATTAGAGATCAACATAAACATCATTTCCGCCCTTTTTATTGCTCATGAAAACCACGCATTGTACCACCATACAGCGAGACCTTCAGAGGTGGTCCAGACTGCTGTACGCACCGGTACCTCTGACACCCAGTAGCACGTCCTCTTGCATTGATGCATGCCTGTATTCGTCGTGGCTTACTATCGGCAAGTTCATCAAGGCACTGTTGGTCCAGATTGTCCCGCTCCGCAACGGAGATTCGGCGTAGATCCCTGAGAGTGGTTGGTGCGTCACGTCGTCCACAAACAGCCCTTTTCAATCTATCCCAGGCATGTTCGATAGGGTTCATGTCTGGAGAACATGCTGGCCACTCTAGTCCAGCGATGTCGTTACCCTGAAGGAAGTCATTCACAAGATGTGCACGATGGGGGCGCGTTGTCGTCCATGAAGACGAATGCCTCGCCAAAATGATGCCGATATAGTTGCACTATCGGTCGGAGTATGGCATTCACGTATCGTACAGCCGTTACGGCGCCTTCCATGACCACCAGCGGCGTACGTCGGCCCCACATAATGCCACCCGAAAACATAAGGGAACCTCCACCCTGCTGCACTCGCTGGACAGTCGCTGGGCAGTGTGGCGAAGGCGTTCGGCCTGACCGGGTCGCCTCCAACCACGTCTCCGACAATTTTCTGGTTGAAGGCGTACACGACACTCATCGGTGAAGAGAACGTGATGGCAATCCTGAGCGGTTTATTCTGTTTGTTGTTGGGCCCATCTGTGCCACGTTGCATGGTGTCGTGGTTGCAAAGATGGACCTCGCCATGGACGTCGGGAGTGAAGTTGCGCATCATGCAACCTATTGCGCACAGTTTGAGTCGTAACACGAAGTCCTGTGGCTATACGAAAAGCATTAAACATGGTGGCGTTGCTTTCAGGGTTCCTCCGAGCCAGAATCCGTAGGTAGCGGTCATCCACTGCAGTAGTAGCCCTTGGGAGGCCTGAGCGAGGCATGTCGTCGACAGTTCCTGTCTCTCTGTATCTCCTCCATGTCCGAACAACATCGCTTTGGTTCACTCCGAGACGCCTGGACACTTCCCTTTTTGAGAGCCCTTCCTGTCGCAAAGGAACAGTGAGGACGTGATCGAACCGCGGTATTGACCGTCTGGGCGTGGTTGAACTACAGACAACAAGAGCCGTGAACTCCTTCGTGGTGGAATGACTGGAAGTGATCGGCTGTCGGACGCCCATCCGTCTAATAGGCGCTGCTCATGCATGCTTGTTTACACCTTTGTGCGGGTTTAGTGACATCTCTGAACTGTCAAAGGGACTGTGTCTGTGATTCAATATCAACCGTCAATGTTTATCTTCAGGAGTTCTGGGAACCGGGATGATGCAAACGTTTTTTGATGTATTCGCTTTGTTCTAGAATCTCCATAATGGATAATTTGAATATATATTCAAAAGTAGTTCAAAAAATGGCTCTGAGCACTATGGGACTCAACTGCTGAGGTCATTAGTCCCCTAGAACTTAGAACTAGTTAAACCTAACTAACCTAAGGACATCACAAACATCCATGCCCGAGGCAGGATTCGAACCTGCGACCGTAGCGGTCTTGCGGTTCCAGACTGCAGCGCCTTTATCAAAAGTAGTTCAAATGGCTCTAAGCACTATGGAACATCTGAGGTCATCAGTCCCCTAGACTTAGAACTACTTAAACCTAACTAACCTAAAGACATCACCCTCATCCATGCCCGAGTCAGGATTCGAACCTGCGACCGCAGCAGCTGCGTGGTTCCAACTGAAGCGCCTGAATATATATTAAAGCCTCTTTTACGCGAGCGATTTTCTTGTATCAAACGAGTACTCGTGGCAAGTGAGTCTATTATAGCGTCCCTGGTGTGTTATTCCAGTAATGAGGTTCGTTTGTAAGGAAGAAAGGAACATTATAGTTTAACGTCCCATCGACGTCAATGTCATTAGAGACGTAACACAGACTGGGAATGTTTCAAGGATGGGGAAGGAAATCGGTCGTGCCCGTTCACAGGACACCCTCCTCTAAAGTGCGAGCCCAATGTGTTGACCACTGCCCCACCTCGCTCAGTGATTCGTTTGTCACAAATGGTCGCTTGTCTGTACACATTGGCATCAAACTCGCGTGCATGCTGTAAAAGTGAGAACCTTCTTACAAAAAATGTGAATGTATTATCATCATCACGAATTATTAACGACAGTAGATTCTGTTGGCAACCACAGCCAGTTTATTTGCAGGCATTCTTGACAAAGATTGCACAGCAGTTTCTCCGCTCTGCTGAAAACTGAAAGAATAAACCACATGTCGTCGAGACATTGTAAGGATTCCAACATTTATTTGCTCTAGAAAATATGTACGAGGAAACAAATGTAATATAACACCCAAATGTTTTTATTTTCTTTAATAGATCTGACTTTTCTCTATTGAAACATCATCATCATAAACTTCCTTATCTACTGAAATTCAGATTTTCGCACAGTGTAGGCCACTTATTTGTCCAGGCATTGTAAAACTTGTACAATATTTTGCTTTCATAAATTTCTTCTCTCTTGTAGGTGAATACTCGCAAGAAAAATATCCGGTCCTCGTGCAATCTTTTCAGTGTGCCACACAAAAAATAGAAACAATAAAACGGTGATTGAGTTGACACAAATGACCAAAATCCATTGCTATAATATGAGTGGATGAAACGATAACTGGCTAACGTCCAATGTTAGCAAACGACGACGCCATCTCCCGTCTCTGCGCACGCGCAGTTTTTAATAAACTCAGGATTTTAGAACTGTACAGTTGACCAACAAATTGATTGTTGATATTACTGATCATTAAGAGCATACCGGCTGTTTCAAATGATTTCAAATGACGCTCACCTACCACGAGTAGTCGGCTCGGATAAGACAATCACTCATAGATAGAAAGATGCCTGCATAGCCGCTGTTTCACTAGACGTCAGTCTATTTGAGCACAATATGGAGACATGAAGCTCTGTGTGCGCTCCTTGAAACCAGCTCCGCTGTGATCGATGGTTAACGCTTTTGATGGCTCGGGTAGTCCATTCCATGACGCGTCGCCGCCATCAATAGGATACAGTAGCTAGATGTCTTTAATTCAGTTGGACATCAATGTATTTATTTTGTATTACATCTGGTTGTTATTATTTTATGTATAAGGTAATTGTTACCGTTTTTAACTGGCGGCGTTATACAATGTACAAATAAAATATCTGAGAATTTTGACCTTCGTGTGCATTACTTGGTAGAGCGATGGACCACTAATAGCGCTATCATCTGTTTCTACACTAATAGGAAACCGAGATACGGATAGCAGCCATAGCTAACTTATTTTAGTTTCAGTGCGTATAATGTGAATAAGCACTAACGTTGACGTGGAGACTTCGACGCACGCATAGATGTGAAACACTAATTTTTTATTCACTAGTGGCTTTTGGGCATAACCCATACAGCCAGCCTTAGAACCACAAAAATAACAATTATCTGTTATAATCATTCAAGATAAACTTAAGTCAATTATCTAGGCAAAAAACATATCTACTACACCGTAATGTAAAAAAATTCTCTTTTCCTATATTCTTGCCGGCCTAAGTGGCCGTGCGGTTAAAGGCGCTGCAGTCTGGAACCGCAAGACCGCTACGGTCGCAGGTTCGAATCCTGCCTCGGGCATGGATGTTTGTGATGTACTTAGGTTAGTTAGGTTTAACTAGTTCTAAGTTCTAGGGGACTAATGACTTCAGAAGTTGAGTCCCATAGTGCTCAGAGCCATTTGAACCATTTTTTTCCTATATTCTTATTTGACCCTCTGTTATAAAATTTTGTAGAAGCTTATACACTTTTATGTCTCCTGCCTGAGTTTTAATGTTTTATTGTGGAAATGGAAAGGAGCGTTTGGCGTCATTGCCCGGGAGACCGCTTACGGGGCAGGTCCGGCCGGCTGGTGCAGGTCTTGTTACATTCGACGCCACATTGGGCGACCTGCGCGTCGGATGGGGATGAAATGATGATAAAGACAACACAACGCCAGGTTCCTGACCGGAGAAAATCCCCGACCTAGCCGGGAATCGAACCCGGGCCCGTAGGACGGCAATCCGTTACGCTGACCACTCAGCTATCGGGGCGGACATGTTTTCTTGTAAAGAATTTTCAGAGGTCATCAGATGCAGTTTGGTTTTGTAGTTCCTTGATACCTGCTGCGACAGCCGAAGAGAGTGTGATTAACATCTTATTCACTGTCGGATTCACGTGAAGAAAACGTGTGCATCTTTAGGCGGTAGAGATGTTTTCGGAAATTCCCGTGACTGAATCGAAGCCATGACATTGGAACTATAAAGTTTCTGCTGTATCTATAACTTTGGTACCAAGGACGTGATAGGAGTTAGGTACCACTGCGGCACAGTGTCTCCCTTTGATTTCGTAAGACCGTTGCAGATTTTCATTCCCTCTGGCCGTGGTTATTGTCCTTATGGCATGAAGAAGATCATCGGGCGGCACTTTATCACATTTCAATGAATACAGGTTCCTTGGCCAAAGTATCTACTTTTTCATTGTCTGTATTCCGCTGTGCACCTTCACCCATAACATGATGGTCGTCTTATGTAGGCGGAAAAGTTCCTAAATTGCTTCTGTTATGTGATGTACTAGATAATTTTTGGTATTGACGACTTGTCACCTATCTTAAATGCGGAGACTTCAATGCACGATAAAAGCAGGAACTCAAAACATTTTCTTTATGCTGCTTCCCTTCTTTGAGAATACCTCGCAAACTGCTAGTGTCTATATAACTACACGTCTTCTCCAATCTTTTGATGGTTACCACCTTTGATAATTAAATAAAGTATGATTCACTGGTGCAAAATACAATTTAACAAATACAACGGCTGAGAATTTCAACCTTCTTTTGCTTTTCTGAATAGAGTGACGGGCCAACTACTAGCTCTACCTGTTTTCACAGCAAGAAGTAACCGAGAAAAAAATAGCTGTCTTAATCAATATTAGTTTTATTGCTTTCAGTACGTACGATGGAAACAAGCATTAAAGTTGACTACCAAATACAAAGAGACTTCGATGCACGTATAGACATCAAACATTAGTAATATCAGATGTCATAGGTACGGAGATTTCAGTGCATGATATACGCTGAACATCTAATATAAAGGGTGATTTTTTCCACCGTGTAAAAACTCTAGGGATTGATCGATGAGAGGATACGGAACAAAAAAGGTCTAATGAACTTATGTCCGGAAATGTTTGGTTTCTATGCTAGAGACCATTTATTAAATAATACTTTACAGAGACTGCGGTCTAATACACACTGTACCATGCAACCACAGTTACAGTAAAAAATGGCTCTGAGCACTATGCAACTTAAGTTCTGAGGTTATCAGTCGCCTAGAACTTAGAACTAATTAAACCTAACTAACCTAAGGACATCACATACATCCATGCCCGAGGCAGGATTCGAACCTGCGACCGTAGCAGTCGCGCGGTTCCGGACTGAGCGCTTAGAACCGCTAGACCAGGGGCGGGCAAACGTTGCACGCGGCTCATGAGCGCACAGCGCTGCACGTGTGCTGCTCGCGTGCAGGCGTCGACCGGGGCTGTGGCGACCGCCGGCAGGTTGCGGCAGCGTAGTGCCAGGCTAAGCTGCGGACTTTGATGCGAAGCGAGCACTATGTAGTGAACGTTGTATTTCAAGAAACGGAGAAGTGGAGATATGCTATCTTTTAAAAAGTAATGGGAGAATCATTTTTTCTTTGTGCAAAAACGTGAAAATTCGAAATGTTTAACATGTGGCAGTATTCTCGCTGGTCAACGGAAGTTTAGTATTGAAGGCCATTATAATAAATTTCACGAGGACGAGTACAATTTATTGTCGGATTCTGAGCGGATGGGGAATTGACTGAGCTTAAGAAGACCGATCTGACGATACCAGATGAATCTGTCGTAGTTGGCCGGCCGGAGTGGCCGAGCGGTTCTAGGCACTACAGTCTGGAACCGCGCGACCGCTATGGTCGCAGGTTCGAATCCTGCCTCGGGCATGGATGTGTGTAATGTCCTTAGGTTATTTAGGTTTAAGTAGTTCTAAGTTCTAGGGGACTGATGACCACAGCAGTTAAGTCCCATAGTGCTCAGAGCCATTTGAATTTGTCGTAGTTGCTGTTGTCACGAGAGATCTGCGACTTTCTCTCGTCATGTCTCTCATCTCACTGATCGAATATTTTATGGAGCACTGTTTTCAAGTTTCTTGACGACAACAATAATAGCCCAGCGGTATGTGCAAGTTGTAAGACTGCGCTTAATATAGCGAGAGCTGGAAAACCATTTGCTGAATTAATAAGTCTCGGTTAAGAGCAAACATCAGTGATGAAAATTTACGTAACTGTTTGTGTTTGTCTGTATGTAGAAATTTTGTTCCAGATATTAAACGTATTGTAAACTCCACCTGTGATAATTAAATAAAACGTATCGTTGGTAATAGGTACTCTTTCAAACCATGATTTCTTTCAAGCACTCCTACTAACTTTATTGATTACTCAATAAAGCAAGCTAGGAAAGAAAACGCATTACAGAGGAAGGAGCGGACAGAAGGTATGGTGGGGATGGGAGATAAGCGGGTGGCCAGCTTGCCCCTGTGTGCACGCGGAACACCTGTTAACTGCACACGTGCAAGTGCACCGCACATGTGCAGGATTCCTGCCCGCCCCTGCGCTTGACCACCGCGGCCGGCACAGTTACAGTATGCGTGGTTTCCTCTTAGAGGGTGGTACTGTTTCTCATACGTCATGCACCAGCGCCCTCTCCTGCTACAGTAATTGGTAATGTTGTGTCCGATTCACTTCTCTTGCTGACTCACCTTGTAGTAGATGTGATACAGTGTTGTACACAATGGTTCCGCATTCGAATCGAGAGCTTGCAGACACGGTGTTTACTTACGGAAAGGCAGAGCAACGGGCGGCGGTTAGCACGGTTGTATCAGGAGACCAATTCCCGACGACGACAACCATAGCATTCAATGTTTGCAACAGTGTTTCGCCGTTTGTCTGAGACACGTCCGTTTCAGGAAGCAGGAAACCATGTCAGTAACAGGCAGTTGGCCCGCCAGCACAGGGTAAACCAGACAGAATTTGTACACGGTGGAAAAAATCACCCTGTATACAGGATATAACAAAAATGTACGGCACAAATTACAGAACGCATTCCTCACACGTAAATCAAGAAATTATGTTTTATGAACGTGGCTTTGAAAACACTTTGTTTCCTTGTTACAACTCATTTTCTCCAACTCATAAATCGTGGGACACACGCAAGAACAGAACGTTAGAATCATAGGGAACATATGCACTCTTGGTGACTTCTGTGCACAGTCAGTGTTTCGTTTCACGTGTCCCTGCTGCAATGCGACGTACGTCATTGCTCGTTTGTAGGAAACATCAACTGTTCCAGCGTTCAGTACGACCGTTGCAAGCAAACGGGTTACTACGTAGAGTTAATCACAGGCTTGGCTCGTGCAATGACAGTGTACACAAATTCAGAGATGACAGATGCCAATTTGATGTATGTATTAGCTGATGGCAACGGCACTCGTCCTCCACGTTTGTACCGGGAGAGATTTCCAGGACGATGGTGCTCCGACAGGAAGAAGTTTGAAGCCATTGATGGTCGTCTTAGGGAACACGGGGCATTTGAGCCTGATACTCCAGATCGGAGGAAGCCTAGGAGGACGAGGACCAGCTGTACGCATACCATTTACAACGTGTGCAGGCCCTATCAGGAGCAGATTTTTCTGCAAGGATACTCTTCTGCGAATGGTTTTTCCACAAAGTGCCAACCTTAACTTTAGTGCAACAGTGGTCTTCACAGATGAGGCTTCGTTTCAACGAGATCACATCGTAAATTTTCGCAATCGGCATGTATGGGCGGACGTAATCCTCACGCAACTGTTGAAATTGTAAGTAGGCTGTTTATGTTTTCTTATTGGCAACGTTATGTAGCGCTCTGTATGAAAATCACTGGCTGTGCTGTGTGCAGTCTGTGGCTAGTTTGCATTGTTGTCTGCCATTGTAGTGTTGGACAGCTGGATGTGAACAGCGCGTAGCGTTGCGCAGTTGGAGGTGAGCCGCCAGCAGTGGTGGATGTGGGGAGAGAGATGGCGGAGTTTTGAAATTTGTAAGACTGGATGTCATGAACTGCTATATATATTATGACTATTAAGGTAAATACATTGTTTGTTCTCTATTAAAATCTTTCATTCGCTAACTATGCCTATCAGTAGTTAGTGCCTTCCGTAGTTTGAATCTTTTATTTAGCTGGCAGTAGTGGCGCTGGCTGTATTGCAGTAGTTCGAGTAACGAAGATTTTTGTGAGGTAAGTGATTTGTGAAAGGTATAGGTTAATGTTAGTCACGGCCATTCTTTTGTAGGGGTTTTTGAAAGTCAGATTGCGTTGCGCTAAAAAAAAAAAAATATTGTGTGTCAGTTTAAGCACAGTCATGTATAATTGTTCTAAGGGGAAGTTTCAAAATTTTGTCAATGTTTGGGCCGGCGTTGTTGGTGACTGTTTGGTAGGGCCTCACGTTCCCCCGTGCAGGCTCAACGGAAAAATTCCGTAGAGAATGTACTACCAGATCCGTTAGCAGATGTACCTATAGCTGTGCGACAAAACATATACTTCCTGCACCATGGGGCACCTCATTTTAGTGTTAATGTCCATCTGCTTCGAAATAACATATGTCGTGACAGATGGATAGGCAGATATGCACCAATTGCCCAGCCTCCACACTCTCTGGACCTCAACCCACTGGACTTGTATTTGCGGGGGCATTTGAAAGCTGTTGCGTATGGAACTGCAGTACAAGGTGTTTAGCGTCTCCGTGCGAAACCATACAAGTACTCCAAGGATACATCAGCGCTTCCGAGGTACACTACAACGGAATGTATCGCTGCCCACGGAGGGCATATTGGACATCTCCTCTGAGAAAGATGTACATGAGGTATGCTGGTACGTACTGTTCGTGTTTGCTTCCCATGATTAACGAATTGGAGAAAATGAGTCGTAACATGGAAACTATAACCCTCAGAAACGCTTGAGAATTATATACGCAGATGTCAGCATTTTAGAGAGTATGGAATAACTGGCGAATCGCTCGATATTGGAACAGGAGCAATGCCACTATTCGACGATGTTGGCAGGAATGAGTGAATCATAGGCGAACACATCGCCAAGAAGGAAGCGAGCGGCCTAACAAGACAACAGAACGAAAGGACCGAGTACAATCGTCAGAGGCACTCAAGAGCCCCGGATTCGTCATTATCATCGATCCGACCTGTAACTGGTGCTTCAGTGACCACAAGGATCATTAATACGCGCGTTACAGAAATGGGCTGAGCTCATGACGCCCCTTGTGCCGGCTATCTTTGGATACTAAGAAGTGCGTTCGCAGTGGTGTCGGACACATTAGGCCTGGAATCGCTTTGACTGGTGTAGAGCTGTCTTCAGTGATGAGTCTCGCTTCGAACTGAACACCGATGAAAAGCGAAAACGTGTCTTAAGATGCCCCGGAGAGCGGTGGAACACCAACAAACCTGACTGTGGCCCGCCATAAAGCCCAGCAACCAGGAGTAATGGTCTGGTGTGCCATTTCATTTCAAAACAGGGTCGCTTTGGTTGTCATCCGCAGCACCCTTACAGCAAAGCGGTACGTGGACGGTGTTCTACGCTCCGTTTTGTTGCGCTCGATGGCAAACCATCGTGGACTTACAGTTCAGCAAGAGAATGCATCCTGCACACGGCGAGAGCTTCTGCTGCTTCTGTTGGCGCTTTCCAAAGCCTTTTTTAACGAGCAAGATCTCCGTATCTCTCCCCAATTAACACTCTGCCGCCCGGCGACACCACAGTGGTGTCGTGCACGAAATAGCGCTCAACGGCCGGCCACA
The DNA here is from genome assembly GCF_023898315.1 of Schistocerca nitens. Classification (NCBI taxonomy): domain Eukaryota; kingdom Metazoa; phylum Arthropoda; class Insecta; order Orthoptera; family Acrididae; genus Schistocerca; species Schistocerca nitens. Next base: position 389,226,399 of record NC_064620.1, read on the forward strand.
CCGCAGTGACGCCGTCTGCAGAGTATCGCTCAGTGGCCGGCGACAGCACTTTAGTATCTTTTGCATTCTGTTGGTGTTTTGTTTAGGTAACAATAAGTTACACTCGTCAACAAGTTTTTTGTTTTTATAAGTACTTGTGTCCTTACGATTATTTATTATTAATGCGCGGACGTCTTGTCTGACGTTCCGGACGACTTAGCCGATTGGGAAGAAGACGCTGGATATTAAAAAAAATGAAAGTGAAGCAGAATCTTTGGAAGATAGTGAAATACGTCCAAGAAGAATTCGGTGAACGCTACGGTTGCTGACTGAATCGGGTGAATCAGACGACGAAGACAGTGCGCAGTAGTCAGACTTTGATTTACCGAGGACTAATAATAAATTTGAAGGATCTCCAGGTCCAAACATATTTCCTAAAGATACACAGAGCGTCGAGGATATCGTAGAATTATATATTGGGAACGATCTATGTGAATATATCAGGGAAGAAACCAACAGGTACTACAGTCAAAATTGCAATAGAAGGAAACTGGATAGCAAAAATGTCAAATCTGTCGACGTTACGGAACGCGAACTTAGAAAACGGTTTGGGCTTGCTATCCTTATGGGAAGTGTAAAAAAAAAAAAGCATGGATCAATGATTATTGGTCAATGAATCCGTTGACAGACACACCGATATTTCGCAAAACGATGTCCCGCAACCGATTCAGACAAATATTATCATTTTTACGTTTTTCCGACAACAACAATAAACCGGATAATGCCGACTGCCTTTTCAAACTGCAATTCGTAATTGATTATTTTTCCAAAAAGTTTAAAGAAACTTTTAATCTAAGTCAAAACATCTCAGTTGATGAAGGAATGATACCGTGGTGTGGACGGTTAAAATTTAAATGTTTACAATCCGTCGAATATTACGAAATATGGCATACTCATTCGGATGCTGTGCGATTCGAGTTCGGGATACATTTCCTCATTCAAGATATATTCTAGCGTTGGACAGCTTTTAGCAAAAACAGTGATGGAATTATTGACACGTTCTTATGGAAAGTGGCATCACCTCTACATGGATAATTATTATCACGGTGTAGAACTTGCAGAGAAGTTACTTGAAAAGAAAATTCGAGTTTGTTGAACGATACGGCAAAACAGAGGATTTCCCCTACTTTCATTAAATGATGAGATTAGTAAAACGTAACAATTTACAATCTCACGATAATGTCAAAAACGGCCGGCGGCAAGCCAAGTAATCCGAATTAGCGCTGCCGGCGCCAAGCGAACAGATTTGTACGAGATGTGCGGACGGCAAAGTGTTAAGAACATTGGGAGTATTTTGGGCAAGGCCCTCCAACCAGCTCGGGATACTGATGATCTAAAGCGCCAATTGTACAGAATTTGGCATGATATCTCTCAAGAGGACATCCAACAATTCTGTAAATCAGTCCTAAACCGAATAACTGCTCACTTAAGGGCCAGAGGTGGACCAGCGCGTTATTGACTTGCCCGATTTATGAAGTACTCTCTGTTTTATAAATCATCCATTTTTTTCTGAAATTGTAATCATTTGTTTGTCTGTAGATGTACATCACAGCTACCGATTTCCTTCCCATTCGGATAATTCCTTCTTGGACTTTTTTTTAGTTATTTTCTTTGTGGCAGACCTGTCTCTCCCCCCCCCCCCCCCCCCCCCCCCCCCCCGCATTCTGTCACTTTTGTTGTTACGACGCTACATCTTGCAAATTAATATAGTCTGGTGGCTACAGGCTTTCTCCAAACTTTCAATAGTGCCCACCTGATGGTAAGCGACTCACGGCGTGAAATGAACACTTCACTTGGCGGGCAGGGGTGCCTTGTGCTCTCACCGTCCCATTGAGGTTGCACCAAACTGCCTTTCTGATAATGGCTCCTGAGGGGCCCGAGTCTCCAAGAGAGAACACTTATCTCGTGGCGACAGAGACTGTTCAGCGTGCTTACTACAAGTAAACATTAATTGAAATGTGGATTGTGGTATGTGTGTTTATAAGTAGAAGAGGTGTATAGAAACTAATATGGCAGAAATTTGTAAACACAGCGAGCATGTAATGCTTAGGAGGCACATTTGTTATCGAGGCTAAAATACACTGAAATTGAGAAGGTACTGTCGAGGGGCGTTGACCTAATATTTTATTATTATAGACTTACCAGAACAGGAAGAACAAACAGAAATTAGACCATCGCACTGGCGTTGTTACTGGTCTGGTGTCACGAATTTTAACCAAATGATTTTATTCCTATTGCTTTTTTGTTGATATATATAACTGTTTACATGTACTGGCATCAGTAACTTCGCGGCCAGTGTGTGGGCTCACCAGCTCTGCTACACTCGATGTAAGACTGTCTTGTGAAGGACGCAGAGCGGCGTGTTAATATGGTGTACCGGAGCATTTACAACCTTTCTGTTTATGATTATAGGTATATTCCCAACAAAGTTACCGACAGTTTCGTGCTGCCTTATACAGGCTCACAAAGGGCGAGTCGGACAAAGTGTAGATGCTAGCCATGGAATGGGATTTTCAGTAAAGTCCGTCTATTGCGTTGTCGAGTGGACACCTGGCATAGCGACTGTGCTTCATAAGAGACGACGGGCCTACGACATCTTCTCCAACATCCTGGAAAAGCTAAACTACTGCATATTGCATCTAGTCGAGGCGTAGTCCAAGCGCTGACTGAGCACGGCCCGTATCGTCAACAGCTATCCAGAACGTTGCGCCAACATCAGAGAGTATGAGACTGCGGATGATTGCTTCCCCAAAACGTAACCAGCTCCGTAGCCGAGCTCGCGAACGCATGCCTGTGCTGTGGCTCTCGACTGGGAAATAAGCTAGTTTCTATCGTGGTGGTGGAACAAATTTTGGCCGCGATATTCGTCCGACAAGGGAGGGAGAGGCGTTGGCGTAAAATTCCTGACAACTGGACTTGGTACCAATACCCTGGATTAAATTCCAAACCTACCCACAGTGTCTCAGGAAGAGAAGACATGTGACCCTTTTGATGGTGATACGTCCATCGGATGTGGACATCGATCCTGGCGGTTCCCTTAGTGCTATTCAGAGGAGTACACTGTTTGCCAGCACCAGATTTCACGCTCTCCCTTCTCTCATCTTCGCACAACACAACATTCACATCCCATCATACTCTCCTACATTCAACAAATACCCATAAGACCCAACTCATATACCGTCCAAGAAAGGTGACATTGCGTTTGGAGGAGGAAAACGTTTCACGGTTAGGCGATTAAACTTACCACTAGTTGTCTCTCAGCAAAAAATGCCATAATGCCCTGTCTCTCTCCCTCTCCCCCCTCCGCCCTCTCTCTCCCGCTCTCACAAAAACACAATGTTTTACAGTGCGACTGTTCAATCATATACACAGACCAGAACTATACAGGAATCCTGGTCCGACATAAATGTGAAAGACGCAGAATTCCGGGATATTATGAAGAGAATGCCATTTGTATAACGAATGCAAGCGTCAGGGACATCCGTAAGATAAGTTTAGGACACGCAACACAAGCAGTCCAAGTGACAATTAAAGTGAAAAAGTATGAGAGAAGTGAATGACTACTTACATGAGACTCAATTCAGATCACTATCACCTACCGCACTAACTTCGGCCTGACTATCTCCTGCGGCTACTGCCAATGTAAACAGCCACAGGCAGTGTAGCGGATGACACTTGTTGAATGTTTGTACTTCAAATGCAGCAGTAATTTTAATGCACCGCAGCGGTTTCTTTTATTTAGAAAATACAAACAGTATGGAGAATGGGATACTTAGATTCATAGTTTGCTTTAGAATACATGACGGTGACAGTAGACATAGTTTTTCTAACTATATGAGTAGTCCTTGTTTGTTACTAACACTAGGAGCAGTCCCCCACCGGAGTGTGAGGAGATCTGGTCTATCTTTCTTTTTTTTTTATTTTCAAGAGACTCAAATAACAAGCTTTCTATTCCTATGGTAGACATTGTGCATTATCGAGCCTGATTTTTAGTTTCTAGTGTCTTCAAAAAGCTAGTGTCATGCTCTCCCACACTATCAAGTCCGCAATTCGTGCTACACCGACTTCAAAACTCGTATGAGTCGTAGCAACAAGTGGTAACCCTCAAATGTTTTCAGAAAACTCATAGCTATCTACCTATAAGTTTATAAGTTGATCCTTCCTAGCAAGAAACACCGTGTAGGGAAGAGCTACTATAACGACGAGGTCTAAGAGTTCCATGGTTCTATCATGCATCGAAGTCTCTGTGCATTGAAGTCAGTGTGACAGTTTTAATGTTTCATTTCTATACGTGCATCGAAGTCCATCATTGCTTACGTTAGTATTATATAGATTTTTTACTTCTTTTCTTTTTTATTTATAGGGATAGTTAGCTGTAAACTGTAGAAATTACGGATCTATTTGTAAGATGTGAAACGTCAAACACATTGCATATAACGCACTCCGTTTTAGATAACAAGTAACGGGTTGAAATATCCCCTTAGAAAAATTATGAATGACTGTGCTGGAAAAACTCTTACGTTACTTGGATTTCAAACAGCTGAGCAAAACTCAACGTACTCAGTTTTCTCTTTACTTATTCAGATCATCACTAAACTGACACACAATATTTTTATCGTAACGCAATCTGACTTTCAAAAATCCCTACAAAAGAATGGCCCTGACTAACAATAACCTATACCTTTCATGAATCACTTACCTCACAAAAATCTTCGTTACTCGAACTACTGCAATACAGCGAGCGCCAATACTGCCCAGCTAAATAAAAGATTCCAACTACTGAAGGCACTAACTACTGATGGGCATAGTTAGAAAATGAAAGATTTTGATAAAGAACAAACAATGCATTTACGTTAATAATGTTCAAAAGTTATCATGGCACCCATCTTTACAAATTTTCTTTTTCTGGCGGACACACGTCCAGACAGTCCGCTTATAGTAACCTCTCAAAACTGTGGCATCTCTCTCTGCACATCCACCACTGCTGGCGGCTCACCTCCAACTGCCCAACGCTACGCGCTGTTCACAAATGTTCAAATGTGTATGAAATCTTATGGGACTTAACTGCTAAGGTCATTAGTCCCTAAGCTTACACACTACTTAACCTAAATCATCCTAAGGACAAACAGACACACCCATGCCCGAAGGAGGACTCGAACCTCCGCCGGGACCAGCCGCACAGCCCATGACTGCAGCGCCCAAGACCGCTCGGCTAATCCCGCGCGGCCGCTGTTCACATCCAACTGCCCAACACTACACAAGCGAATATTCCAACAATGAGTTCAACCAGCCACGACTGCACACAGCGCACTCAGCGATTTTCATACAGAGCACTACGTGGCGTTACCAACATAAAAACCTCTAAACAGCCTATTTTTCTGTTTTTGTATAGTAAATGATGATAGGAATAAAAGGCAGAAAAAGACCATAAATTTAAAGATTGTGAGGAACGGTGGCCTTAAAAAGCATAACTCTTTTGATTAAACTTATGTTTTATTAGAGATTTGGCTTCTATTACAAGAAATTCAGACTTACTACTTCAGAAGGCAAGGGAACTACTTGCTTTGTAGCGACTTTATAATGATATGCGATCTGGAGATATTGCCGCCAGTGGTGAGTTTGTCGAGAATAGTTGCCACGAAGACTACGGTGACAAGTAGTGTTTCATTGCTCGGTGGAAGACAGCCAGACGGCTAGCGAGTCACATAAATCGCAGCCGAGGACAGACGCGGCATTACGGCAGTGCAGGCGCGCCCCGCACACGGAGGAGAGCTATAAAGCGCCCCCAGCTGCACAAGGCCACTCGCTGTGGGCGACACAGCCAGGGGCCGCTGAACGCAGCGCCGCCCATGACGTCACTAGTAATTAACACGAGCGGCCAGACGCCTGTCGCCATGGAGACGGCGGGGAGCCGCGCCTCCACACCGACTGCAGGCAGCAAGTGCGAGCGGGCACGTGCGCAAGGAGGCAGTGCAGTCGTCAACCTGGAGGTTAGTGTCTGCACCACAGGAACTGTTCTACAATACATCTACGTCTGTACTCCACCACAAACTTCACAGTGTGGAAGAGGACACTTTGTGTACCATGCCACTTCCCCTTTTTCTGTTTCAGTCGAGAAGAACGACTGTCGGTAAGCCTCCGTGTGAGCTGGACCTCTCTAGCTTTACCTTCCTGGTCATTTCGCGAAATATACGAAAGTGGTTAACGAGTAATTAAAGAAGAGATACTCACAGATGCCCACTGAGGACTGTCATTATCGCATAGCAGCGAAACTTGTTACATATTCTAATGCGTTAATGCGGAACCGATCTGCGCTGGAAACAAATTAATTCCAGTTTTGGCCACCAGGTGCAAATTTGGCGGTGTGAATGCAAGAAAGAAACATAGAATTTTTTCCGTATTTAATGGATTAGGAACGGGACGTTGTAACCTCCCGACAAAAAAATATATAATTATCTTTAATATTTCGTGTAACCTTCCAAAATATAAATTGCGTAACCTATCAATAATAAAATGTGACTAATCTCTCAATAATAAAAATGTGACTCACTTATAACCTTTCAATAATTGACTGTGAATTTAAACTGGTAAATTTTAGGCGTTAGCAGTGCTGCGTCATGGCCCTGAAAGATCATTCTGAATAAATAGAAAATTCTTACCTCAATAAGGTCGCCGGATAACGCATATATATCTGCTCCTATAAGAAATTTTTCTGGCACAGCCGAGTGCAATGCTGGCCGATAGATTTGTCATGAATAAAAAGAACAACTGATTTTTCTTTGCAACAATCGGGATGACCATGGATTGGAGAAATTAGTAAATTCTTTAAATTGAAATGAATGATTGTCAAAAGTTACTTGTTATGAGAAAGATTATTATTAAGAGATTTTTTTAAAACATTTACATGGAACTTGATATAACAATACTACATATGCGCGAGGCTGCTTTTACCTTATGCTACAACGCTCAGGCTCCGCCATCGCTCCACACGACCGGCCCAGCCAACTCGATACACACTACTGCTCGCTAGCTACTACTTACTCCTACTGCTACACAGTTCCTACTGCATACAACACTGCTCTTTGGTCTGAGATTCTCGTATAGCTCACATATCACTGGCAGCGCGTGAGCAATCCATCGAAATTACATCTGCTCGAATGCGCTAACAACAAATTCCTTAATCATGGACCTCTTACAACGTGTGTAGAAAAGGTCAAATAAACGAGAAAGGCATGATGTTAATTTTATTGTTAACCACCGCTTACACTGTTTGTTCTCTGGGCACCGGAGACGTGGACGAGATGCTGTACGATGTTGGTTTGCACCTGGTGGCCAATATTGGAACTAATTTTCTCCGGCGTAAATCGGTTCCACATTAACACATTACAATATGTACTAACATGCACTGCCATACAACTATTACAACCCAGAATGGACCTACGTAAGTAGCTGCAGTTTAATTATAACCACCAGGCACGTAGGACGGAGCAATATGTTGGTTGACTCGCCTAAGAATGTACGCTTCGGAAATTTAACAGTAAACCACACCATAATGCAGAAAACCTCCAATGAAGCGACTGCCACTCGAGTTGGATGAACACTTTTGTAACGCTTTCAGACTTACTAAATGATCCAGTACCGAAACACACTGTCCTTTGACACTTCTCTATTTCGTTTAACAGACCAATCTGGTGTGAATCTCAGTCTTATGTGCAATATGCAAGTGTTGGTCGAATGACCATCGTGGGTGGATTACAGTTTATGAGGATTTTTCCAATGAATATCAGTTTGGCATCTGCTGCACGCACGATTAGTTTTTTGTGGTCGTTCCAGTATAAATCGCTCTGTACGTATACTTCTCGATATTTAACGTATGTGAAAACTTCCAGCGATTGAGTGTAGTCTTTTACTTATACAATAATGGGTCTTTTTGTCTTTTTATTCACAATATGTAGTCCTACAAAAAAAATAATCACGACCTTTTTGTAGGAAACTTTATGCAGTTAAGTTTTGCACTGGGATACACTTTCTGTAGGGGCCATATTTTTCGACTTGGCCGGCCGCTGTGACCGAGCTGTTGTTGGCGCCTCAGCCCGGAACCGCGCTGCTGCTGCGCTCACAAGGTTCGAATCCTGCCTGGGGCATGGATGTGCGTGATGTCCTTAGGTTAGTTAGGTTTAAGTAATTCTAAGTGTAGGGGACTTATGACCTCAGATGTTAAGTCCCATAGTGCTTAGAGCCATTTGAACCTTTTTTTCGACTTGTTCATGAAAAACATACAAAAGTGAACTTCAGACGCGTTTTTCTTGAATAACACGAAAAGTGTGGCCTCAAGCGAAAACTTATCGCGGTACAAAATTTAACTACATTAAATTTCCTACAGAATGGTCCTGTTCATTTTCTTATCTCTTTTTGCATGATTACTAGTTTACTTGTAGTGAGCGAGAGCTGTGGGGTGGAATGCGGAGAACGGTCCAATGAAGTTTTGTGAGCGCCTCTCGGGTGCGGATACTACTGTGAGGCCTTGCGTTATAATGGAAAAGAAGTAATTCGTTTTCATTTTTGTGGCGACGAACATGCTGAAGTTGTTTCTTCAATTTCCTAAGGTAGCACAATATACTTCGGAGCTAATCGTTGCACAGTGGGAGGATATCAAACAGAAAACCTCTTCAGAGTCACAGAAGACCGTCGCCATGACTTTATCGGCTGAGGGTGCAGCTTTGAACTTTTTCTTCGGAAGAAGAATGGTGTGGTGCCACTCTACTGGCTGCCCTCTTGTTTCCGGTTTGAAGTGATGCACCCTTGTTTCATCGCCTGGGACGAAGTTCTACAAAAAACTGCCACGATCAGACTCGTAACGCGTATGCAACTTCGCACAGATGGTCCCTGGTAGCTCTTAATTGTCTTCTGTTAGGCGGAGAGGAAACCAGCGGCCACACACATTTGAGTGTGTCACCACTACCAACAGAGACCACCAATTGAGCAGTGAGGTATTTGATTGTGATCCGTCGACCATCTGGAATGAGTGTCTGCACGTTCCAACATTACAGGAGTCACGGCTGTGTGCGACCGGCCGTCGGAAAATCGGATAAGTTTGCGCGACTTTGTTGCGATAATGACAGACACTTCGCCCAACAACTCACCGTGCTTTTGTTCATTGCCAGGTCTCCGTGGACATTCTGTAAGCGCCTACGAATATTTGCGATGCTCTGGTTTTTCGCCAAAGGGAGCTCAATGATAGCCCTCTGCTTGGAACGCACCTCAGTTACAGACGACATGTTAAAGGCTACGTATAGAGCTGCCACCTATAGGAACTTCATGAAACTGTAGAGGCTGCGCATTTTTGCGCATTTTTTCGACCAAAACTGGCCGAGAAAAACAAATGTGTGACGTTACGTATTGATAGCGCCTCATGTTTACTTTGTTCTACAGCACTGAAATGATAATCATTTGCATGTTGTTGTTGACGTCTTCAGTCCTGAGACTGGATTGATGCAGCTTGCCATGCTACTCTATCCTGTGCAAGCTTCTTCATCTCCTAGTACCTACTGCAACCTACATCCTTCTGAATCTGCTTACTGTATTCATCTCTTGGTCTCCATCTCCGATTTTTACCCTCCACGCTCCCCTCCAATACTAAATTGGTGATCCCTTGATGCCTCAGAACATGTCCTACCAAGCGATCCCTTCTTCTAGTGAAGTTGTGCCACAAACTCCTCTTCTCCCCAATCCTATTCAGTACCTCCTCATTAGTTATGTGATCTACCCATATCAAAGCATATAGTACACTCCACGCCAGTTTGACGTTTGATGCATATCGTCTTCAAGATGATGCATTTTTAATGACCAGTGGTGTGACTTTGGCCAGTATATGGTTCGCTTTTTCTTCAAACGCCCTTAAAATACAAAAGATAGGAAGAACGTAGTGAGATCGCGTAACAGATGGGACGACGTATGAAGTTGGAACGGGCAAGTGCGGTGCAGCAGAAGAAGGTGGCGACGCAACAGAGAGACTGGTTTGACCATCCTGTACGTGGCTGTAGGCAGACAGTGGCAGGGACGGGAGTGGCCACAACAGCTGCTGGGTTCATCCGCCGTTCATTTGTTTGTAAATTGCACGGTAACGATGCAGGCGGCCTTGCCTTGCGTAGTGGTAGGCCACCTGTGGCTGGCACGCATTTCGGCCGCGACAGATGTGCGTCGGTTCCAGCTCGGCCCGTAATTGCCGCGTCTTGCGTGGTGCACTTCGGTACACGCAGCGAGGAGGTAGCCACTGCTTCTCCGAACGCAGAACGTTCTTAACTCGGTATTTATGGGAAATCGAAACCTGTATAAATTCTAGAATGAGCACTTGCCCGCGAAAGGCAAAGGTCCCGAGTTCGAGTCTCGGTCCGGCACACAGTTTTAATCTGCCAGGAAGTTTCTGCATAAATTCTGCTGTTTTTACGTCAAACCTTGAAGTGGCTCGTGCTTTGACAATGAGGAGGAAATAATTTACGTTTTATAACACGTGTTGCGAATTTCGTGGTAATGAAAATTTGCCTTAGAATTGTAACACCCCACCCGTCACTTATCTGGTTTTGGCGTGTGTTCACTCCAGCTAATTGACTAACAGATCAACAGAGAGTGCAAAACTGCCGCAATATCGGATAACGCAAAATAAAGGAATAAGGCCCTGTGACTCCTGACTGAACTGCGGTGGTAGTGTTGACATTAATTGATTCAGAAGTGATCCCTTTTAATTAAAAAGGGGTGCACATTTATGTTATATTCAGCTATTGAACACCAGATGCAAATGTTGAACATAAAATTAATTAAGAAAGTGACCTGGGATTTCAATTACTTGACTGAAAACAGATGCAGTCGATTAGCACAAATTTATTTTAACTCCCGACCTTCAATCATCGCATTACAAGACTCTCCTATCAGGCAGTGGTAATAAATTGCGTTTGCGTGGAGTAAAGCGCGATAAATCAAAATAAATTCCTATCGACTGACCCAGGCGTAATGCGAAGTGCGAGAAGAATTCTACAATACACGGCCCATGAAACCCTCGTAGAAACTTTGCCGACGTGATCCAACAAATTAATCAGTGACCGGAGCGGGCGCAATATCACCGAATACAGAGTGGCGGAGCGACGTCGTTGTGCGGACGTCGGCCGACCTCGTGGTGCTGCAAGGCTGCGCTCGTCTATTCACTCCTAGCTATCTTGCTCAGTACAGAGCTGAACCAAAACTTCCTATCTCCAAGCTCAATCGTTCCATTTGCTAAGTCCTAAACTGCAAAGATGCTCACTCTTTCTCAGGCAAGCTGAGTAAAGAAAGCCACCTCCGCACTCTAGGAAAGCTGGGAACGGAAGACCACTACGGAGACTTCTCCCAGTCCACTCTTCGCCTCGGTTTCCTCTCCAGCAAAATCACTTACGCCAATTGCAGCGGAAGTCGCGTTAATTATGCGTCGCTTCCCAGTGCCGACCAATGCCTGCTCTGGGAAGTGAACAAATTCCCACAAAATTTCCCTTCCTCTCAACTTCTGCTATTTAGCTCCTCCCAGGCCACCCATCAAGGTTAGCATCTGCACAAAACACCAATTTTTCCGGAATTCTGACTCCCAGGAGAGTACTTCAAATTCATCGGTCCTACATTCCCATCAGAGGCCGGCGTATTTCATTCTGTCGCTCTTCATCTGATTTACTTCAGACTCTGTAGACTGTGAATTCAGCGTGAAGTTGCTATAGTCACGAACACGCATATTTTGGCCTCTGTTGACCGCTCCACCGTAGCTTTGCGCGGCTTTCTCGCATGTTTCACTGAAAACGGGACGACGGACATTTATCAACAGGCGTACAAGTTCTCCGTCTGCTTCATGGTACACCAGCATGGGGTCAACCACCCACTCACTGTCACTCATCTTAAGGCAGCTGGAGGCCACCCCCCTTTATCGCTTTCTCAGAGCTTGAGCTGCCCTAAGCTGCCTATTGTCGCTTCCCTTCGCCGCTCCCCAGCCAGCCACGGTCAACTCGAATACTTCCCTGGGATAAACTAGCCTCCAGTAAATCGACGCGTTTCCACAAAGTTTTCATGTCGTGTGAATTACTTTAAAACCATCACCCGACGTTAATTATACAGGACTCAAAAAATGTTCAAATGTGTGTGAAATCTTACGGGACTTAACTCCTAAGGTCATCAGTCCCTAAGCTTACACACTACTTAACCTAATTTATCCTAAGGACAAACACACACACCCATGCCCAAGGGAGGACTCGAACCTCCGGCGGGACCAGCCGCACAGTCCATGACTGCAGCGCCCAAGACCGCTCAGCTAATCCCGCGCGGCATATTCAGAACTAAAATACCGATATGAGTATTAACCAGTCAGTTTTTCCCATCCCTATGTACCACTTCAGCGCATTAGATTACATTAGATTACATTCATTTTCGATCCATAGACACAAAAATTTAAACTAAAACATAGTTATGCACTTTTAAGAAATTTATCGTACACAGAATACCCAATCTTGACCGTTGTCACCTAGTGCTGTCAAAACTGAAATCTAACAGACGTTTTTACCTAAGTTGGTATAACAATTCCTGTTAAGATATTCATCTACAGAGTACAAGGAGTTGCCTATCAAAAAGTTTGTCAAACTCTGTTTAAACCACGTTTTATCAGAAACTAAATTTTTGATGGTTGCTGGCAATTTATTGAAAATGTGTGTTCCTGAATATTGCAACAGAGAATAACTTGCGACTACTCATTTCTGGGCCAAGGTAAGTGATTTTAGGTCTTTGTGTAGACTGTTCTTACTAATACTATGTGTTGAGATATTGGTTGGAAATGGAGATATATTACTTGCAACAAATTTCATTAAGGAATGAATACACTGAGAAGCAGTGGTTAGAATACCAAGTTCCTGGAACACGTTTTTACTTAATGCTCTTGAATTTACACCAAAAATGAGTTGTATTACATGTTTTTGCATGCTAAAAACGTTTCCTCAGTTTGACGAGTGACACCGGAGTATGATCTCATATGACATAGCACAACGAAAGTATGCAAGTCTTTTCATGTTTCTACCTCCTACAGCTGACGTCATTCTCACTGCAAATACAGCTTGTTTATGGTCTTCAGCAATTCTGTGGTATGCCCTTCCTGACTGAATTTCTTATCTGGTTGTAATCCCAGAAATTTAGCACTGTCAACTTCTTCGATCTGCAGGTCTTCATGGGTTATACACATGCTGGAAGGAAATTTCGTGCAGTTTCTGAACTGCATGTAAGCAGTCTTTTCAAATGACAGTGAATTAACTTAGAATTATTTATGACTGTCAGTGCAAAATTTGATTACCAGCTGCTTCTAAATCTGAACTTGACTTGCTATTTTATGCAATGTTTGTATCATCTACAAACAAAACAAATAGCATCTGGAAATGTAACAGACGAGAGGTCATTAATGTACACACGAAAAAGCAACGGACGCAAAATGGAACCTTGGAAAACACCACATGTAATTAATTCTCAATCAGATGAAGACAGATCGCTTACTCCACAGGTATTTCGCAATGACACCCTTTGTTTCCTTTTTAATTAGGTAAAGCTGGAACCATTTCGCAGCACTGCCGGAGACAATATAATACTCTAATTTACGCTGCTGGCCATTAAAATTGCTACACCAAGAAGAAACGCAGATGATAAACGGGTATTCATTGGACAAATATATTATACTAGAACTGACATGTGATTACTTTTCACGCAATTTGGGTGCATAGATCCTGAGAAATCAGTACCCAGAACAACCACCTCTGGCCGAGATAACGGCCTTGATACGCCTGGCCATTGAGTCAAACAGAGCTTGGATGGCGTGTACAGGTACAGCTGCCCATGCAGCTTCAACACGATACCACAGTTCATCTAGAGTAGTGACTGGCGTATTGTGACGAGCCAGTTGCTCGGCCACCATTGACCAGACGTTTTCAATTGGTGAGAGATCTGGAGAATGTGCTGGCCAGGGCAGCAGTCGAACATTTTCTGTGTCCAGAAAGGCGCGTACAGGACCTGCAACATGCGGTCGTGCATTATCCTGCTGAAATCTAGGATTTCGCAGGGATCGAATGAAGGGTACAGCCACGGGTGGTAACACATGTGAAATGTAACGTCCACTGTTCAAAGTGCTGTAAATGTGAACAAGAGGTGACCGAGACGTGTAACCAATGACACCCCATACCATCAGGCCGAGTGATACGCCAATATGCCGTTGACGAATACACGCTTCCAATGTGCGTTCACCGCGATGTCGCCAAACACGGATGCGACTATCATGATGCTGTTAACAGAACCTGGATTGATCCGAAAAAATGACGTTTTGCCATTCGTGCACCCAGGTTCGTCGTTGAGTACACCATTTCAGGCGCTCATGTCTGTGATGCAGCGTCAAGGGTAACCGCAGCCACGGTCTCCGAGCTGATAGTCCATGCTGCTGCAAACGTCGTCGAACTGTTCGTGCAGATGGTTGTTGTCTTGCAAACGTCCCCATCTGTTGACTCAGGGATCGAGACGTGGCTGCACGATCCGTTACAGCCATGCGGATAAGATGCCTGTCATCTCGACTGCTAGTGATACGAGGCCGTTGGGATCCAGCACGGCATTCCGTATTACCCTCCTGAACCCATCATATTCTGCTAACAATCACCGGATCTCGACCAACGCGAGCATCAATGTCGCGATACGATAAACCGCAATCGCGATAGGCTACAATCCGACCTTTATCGAAGTCGGAAGCGTGATGGTACGCATTTGTCCTCCTTACACGAGGCATCACAACAACGTTTCACCGGGCAACGCCAGTCAACTGCTTCTTGTGTATGTGAAATCGGTAGGAAACTTTCCTCATGTCAGACGTTAAGTAGGTGTCGCCACCGGCGCAAACCTTGTGTGAATGCTCTGAAAAGCTAATCATTTGCATATCACAGCATCTTCTTCCTATCGGTTAAATTTCGCGTCTGTTCAAATGGTTCAAATGGCTCTGAGCACTATGGGACTTATCATCTGTAGTCATCAGTCCCCTAGAACTTAGAACTACTCTCTCTAGCGTCCATCAGTTGTAGAATTTTGGAACACGTATTACGTTCGAGTATAATGACTTTTCTGGAGACTAGTCATCTACTCTGTAGGAATCAGCATGGGTTTCGAAAAGACAGTCGTGTGAAATCCAGCTCGCGCTATTCGTCCACGAGATTCAGAGGGCCATAGACACGGGTTCACAGGTAGATGCCGTGTTTCTTGACTTCCGCAAGGCGTGCGATACAGTTCCCCACAGTCGTTTAATGAACAAAATAAGAGCATATGGACTATCAGACCAATCGTGTGATTGGATTGAAGAGTTCCTAGATAATAGAATGCAGCATGTCATTCTCAATGGAGAGAAGTCTTCCGAAGTAAGAGTGATTTCAGGTGTGCCGCAGGGGAGTGTCATAGGACCGTTGCTATTTACAATATACATAAATGACCTTGTGGATGACATCGGAAGTTCACTGAGGCTTTTTGCAGATGATGCTGTGGTGTATCGAGAGGTTGTAACAATGGAAAATTGTACTGAAATGCAGGAGGATCTACAGCGAATTGACGCGTGGTGCAGGGAATGACAATTCAATCTCAATGTAGACAAGTGTAATGTGCTGCGAGTACATAGAAAGATTGATCCCTTATCATTTAGCTACAATATAGCAGGTCAGCAACTGGAAGCAGTTAATTCCATAAATTATCTGGGAGTACGCATTTGGAGTGATTTAAAATGGAATGATTATATAAAGTTGATCGTCGGTAAAACAGATGCCAGACTGAGATTCATTGGAAAAATCCTAAGGAAATGCAAACCGAAAACAAAGGAAGTAGGTTGCAGTACGCTTGTTCGCCCACTGCTTGAATACTGCTCAGCAGTGTGGGATCCGTACCAGATAGGGTTGATAGAAGAGATAAAGAAGATCCAACGGAAAGTGGCGCGCTTCGTTACAGGAACAAACATTTAGTAATCGCGAAAACGTTACGGAGATGATAGATAAACACCAGTGGAAGACTCTGCAGGAGAGACGCTCAGTAGCTCGGTACGGGCTTTTGTTAAAGTTTCGAGAACATACCTTCACCGAAGAGTCAAGCAGTATATTGCTCCCTCCTACGTATATCTCGCGAAGAGACCATGAGGATAAAATCAGAGAGATTAGAGCCCACACAGAAGCATACCGACGATCATTCTTTCCATGAACAATACGAGACTGGAATAGAAGGGAGAACCGATAGAGGTACTCAGGGTACCCTCTGCCACACACCGTCAGGTGGCTTGCGGAGTATGGATGTAGATGTAGATATACTTAAGCCTAACTAATCGAAGGACATCACACACATCCATGCCCGAGGCAGGATTCGAACCTGCGACGGTAGCGGTCTCGCGGTTCCAGACTGAAGCGCCTAAAACCGCACGGCCACACCGGCCGGCTTCGCGTCTGTAGCACGTCATCTTCGTGTTGTAGCAGTTTTAGTGGCCAGTAGTGTACTTAAGAGAATGCTGTGATTCACACAATCTAATGCATTTGACAAGTCAAGAAAATGCCAATAATCTCTAATTTGTTATCTAATTAATTAAGTACTTTCTCACTGTACTTGTAAATAGCCTTCACCTTATCAGAATGCTTAAGAAATTCAAACTGTAACTTCGCAGTCAGATGATTAAGAAAACGCTTGAAGACAGCCTTTCGAAATATTTTTGAAGAATCCGACAAAAGTAAGATTGGTCGATAGTTTGAAGGTATCCCGCTATGGCCCTTCTTGTACAGAGGCTAAATTCAGTTTATTTTAGCCAGTCTGGAAATGTTCCGCTGATTGATTACACAAATTAAGTTATAACTCAACTCAGATGAGCACTCTTTCATGAACTTTGCTGATATGTTATGATAACCACTAGAGTACTTTGATTTTAAGGATTTTATGATGGATGCTGCTACTCTGGGAGACGTGAGTGTCATTTCAATTTTACTGTATTTGAAGAAAGGAAAAAGGACAGTTGCAAGGTGGTAGTTGTAAAGAGTGAGCTGTACGGAAGCAGGTGTAGTGAGCTGGCCAGCCTGCTGCCAGATGTCTGCAGTCGTAAGTGTGCTTGCCATGCAGTGCAGTGCATGTTATTGCTCCTGAACTGCATGTTATTATGAGTTGGTGCGAGCAGGCACTGCTGAGGCGGGAAACGCCGGTTGGAAGTTGTTTGTAGCGTATAAGCTGCGGTCTGATTATTCTGTTGCCACTCAGTTGAAGGAAAGGAGTGTGTAATATTGGTACTGAAAGTGGCTGCAATATTAGCTTTGAGAGAACAAGCTAAGTTTTTCGCATTGATATTAAAATAAAATGTGTGGCTAGGTCATCCCGTCGGGTAGACCTTTCGCCTGGTGCAAGTCTTTTGAGTTGAGGGTCGATGAGGACGAAATGATGATGATTAGGACAACCGAACACCTAGTCCATTCCGGAGGAGGGGGGGGGGGGGAGTGAATAGTAACACTTTACCTCGGACCGCTGAGCTGAGCAGACTGTATGAGAGGAGCAATGTGTGCTTGTGAATTGATATTGACAGTCCAGTATTTAATCCGCGTTCAGGAATTATTAAATCATTGTTTTCATTCGCCAAACACACGAGAAGTGTTTCTTTATTTTCTTGATATTTCCGATTCAGGAGTCGAACCATATGTAACTGTATTAAGTGTAGCAGATGCTACGCATTGTATAACTTTATGTGAGGGTTTGTTGCACTAACTATTTTAATAAACCAGAAGTTTATTCCATTTCAGTTTTCCTATTTCTATGCCTTGATCAGACGTACTCCCATCTCATACTTTTCCTAAAATAATAGTCAATAAACATTTAGTGATTAATGTTAGTGTGGAGTATTAACTTTCACTAGTTCAATACGATGTCTATGAGGAATCACAGTTGTATGTTAGGGTCAGTTTCATAAAAGTAAGGTAAGTCATGCTGCTGAGTGACGAAGCTGCTCCTCCCGGGTCCTTATCTTGTTTTTTTCAGGTGGTGTGGCTAACTGTATCTGTGATTTAATTTTTTATTCTGATTTATAAGGATAGAAATGGCTGTTAATAACCTACATAGATTGTTTATTAATCGAGCCACACCAAAACACGGCGGGGTCAGGGATTTTCTGTGCCTCGTGATGACTGGGCGTTGTGTGATGTCCTTAGGTTGGTTAGGTTTAAGTAGTTCTAAGTTCTAGTGGACTGATGACCATAGATGTAAAGTCCCATAGTGCTCAGAGCCATTTGAACCACACCAAAACACCTCTAAAATACTTACAGATTGTCCGTCGCGCAACACACGTGTTGGTGTCTGTCGAACGCTACTTGGATTTAGTCAGGTGTTCAGCATCGATATTGATATCTTCTTTTAACAGGCGTTATTATTGAAATCTACCCACCTCTAGCTAAGAAATAAAAAAAAATCGAACTAACTCCCTGAAGTCTGTGAAGTGTGTAATGTTGAAGGGATAGTGGCAATATGTAAGAAAATTATTATCATCTGGAACTGAGCGACGCAAAAACTGACCATCAAGACGAGAACTGCCATGAATACGATAAACGTCGGCCAAGTTTTGCGGCTTGATTTGAAATTTTTCTCTGACGCTAGACGCAGTGCCTTTGCCTGGCTTGTCAGTCATTCGACTTTTTCTAGCACGAAACTCGATGGCACTAGTATATAGGAATTTATCGACTTTTGCGAGATTGAAGTGTCCAATCTCATCTAGGAGCCATATATAAACCATCAAGGCACAGTTATCTGCGTGTGATTCTGGAGACAGCTAAGTTGTGAAGACGACGATGAAGTTTCGCATTAAAACCAGAAACACAATTACGTTATGGAACAAGACAGATGGGAAAATCATGTAAAATTACAAAGAAAGTAGATATATGGTTCAAATGGTTCAAATGGCTCTGAGCACTATGGGACTTAACTTCTGAGGTCATCAGTCCCCTAGAACTTAGAACTACTTAAACCTAACTAACCTAAGGACATCACACACATCCATGCCTGAGGCAGGATTCGAACCTGCGACCGTAGCGGCCACGCGGTTCCAAACTGAAGCGCTTAGAACCGCACGGCCACACCGGCCGGCAAAGAAGATATAAATACCAAATGTTTTGAAACCACATACATGTTGTAACGGGTATAGGTGTAAATATTTCTATTGGTGACTGAGGATGGTGCATTACATCAGTATTTAAGTTATTTGCAGACTAATGGTTATACCTATTGCAAGTTGTATGTTTTTGGGTTGGGTAGTATCTCCAAATACATTTGGCAAGAGCAAGCCGTGAATGATTATTTCCTCCTGGGCAGCAGGTGAGGTGTTAAGTTGTTGATACGTGGACAGAAAATGGTAAGTTCGTACTGAAAGGGGTAGTGGTGCAGTTACAAAAAATGGCTCTGAGCACTATGGGACTCAACTGCTGAGGTCATTAGTCCCCTAGAACTTAGAACTAGTTAAACCTAACTAACCTAAGGACATCACAAACATCCATGCCCGAGGCAGGATTCGAACCTGCGACCGTAGCGGTCTTGCGGTTCCAGACTGCAGCGCCTTTAACCGCACGGCCACTTCGGCCGGCCGGTGGTGCAGTTACGACCGTGCTGAAAATATCAGGTAATAAATTACGTGATGCATTTGCGGGAAGGCTGTTCGACGCAGAGAAAAGAAAAAACGGCTTCCACACTGATAGGTGTACATATTAAGGTACCACATGGAAAAATACATGCAGTTTTACCTGTTACACACTACATATATAGAGACTAACAATTGTTCAGTGTATGGTATGATTTTTTTATTTTTTTATTTTTTGCTATTTTTCCAGTGAAAGTGAAGGAAATGACAGGCTTTGCATCTTAAGTCTAATTTTGTTATGTATACAGTTTACTTCACATAAATTTTGAGAAACCACTTTAATCTAAAACAAATTTGAACAAATAATTTATAACATTAACGTAAGTATCTAACGTTCACTTCGTTGTAATGCACTTGAAATCCTTATTGCAGGGGAAAAAAATAAATGTTCTGTGGACACTGATACAAATTGGCTATTTAATTTGTCTGAATTACATTTAGAAGCAGTTGAAACAACACAACAGGGAGAAAATGTTCTGCAAAAAAAATTCAGAATTAATGTACTTTTTTTAAAAAAAATTATATTCCTACATATACAAATAAACATCGGCGTTGCCTCATTTTTTTCCTGATTTTTTTCTTTATTTTTTTTCAGTTAATTCCTCTCTTAGCGTAATTGTTCGAAAGATGTGTTGGTAATACATAAATTCTGCATCCACATTCGTGCAACGCTATAATTCATTGTATTTCACCATAGTAAAATATTTATTTAAAAACGTAGCTCACTCGGTAGGATACCTGCACGCGAAAGGCAAAGGTTCGACAGACGATCCGGAACACAGTTTAAATATGCCAGCGAGAATCGAGAACAACTCAGTTGCGGTAGTGAGGTATCTAGTTTCTGTGTCGTTAGCTGTGCGTCTAGCCGCGTCGCCCTGTTTTTGTTTTTCAGCAACTTGCGGCAGGCCAGTGTGTTTGCGTGGAGTGGTGGTGCTGCGCATGCGCGGCGTGACGCGGACTGGGGCCAGCCGGCTTGGCGCGGCTCCCGCCTGCGCCTGCGGACGCCGGGTTCAAGGCCGCGCGCAGCTGCAGCTGCCAGCTGCCGGCGGCGCCGAATACCACGCCGGGCCGGCAGGCGTTGCGCAGCTGCCCGCAATGCTCAGAAGGACCTCCTCCTCGTAATTACGCGTAGGAGGATCGCAGCTGACGTGCCGGGAATCACTGTGCGGACGAGACCCGTGCCACGGAGAGTCAGAGCATTCCATACCATCCGTTGAGTTTGACCAGTTACGTGGCAATATTTCGTCCCTAAGGAACGGCATTAGGAGGGCTGCGACTTGTTGATAAATACAGATAAAACAGTTTTTGCGTGTCACTTGTTTATTTTGCCAATGAGCGTTTCCTTGGTTCACACCATTATCTTCAGGTGGAGAATATTTTTTACGTGCCTGGACTGTTGGTGAAGAGTACAGATGTCTTAACATTAGCAAAAGCCGCAAAATAACCTACAATTACCTTGGTCTTAAAAAAAAATACAGGACATCAATTTGACAAAGGAGAAAGCAATCTTGAAATATTACGTATACTGAACAAAGGACACAGAATGTGTCTATATGGAGAACTAGAAATCCATATACACAGAAATAAACTTGGGGAACATCTACGCAACGATAATAGTGAAACAGACTCAACCAAGCCCCTACCACGTTGTAGCGGAGAAGCGAGGCAACTGTCCCCCAATTGAAGCAGCTGATCGCCGCCATTTGCAGGCATGAATCCTAGTACCGGGGTTGTGATTTGAAGTATATGAGACGCAACAAGAGCAAATTGAAGCACAAATTAAACACATGTTTGTTTAAAAAATACTGATTATTCGAGTCTATTTTAAAAGTATACTTAAATGAATGAAGTTTCGTAATTTACGAAATACGTCTGCATAGAGGCGCGAAATTTAAGAACGTAAGGCTCTTTCCTGACAAGGTGGAGAGAGTTTAATCGAATTATTTGCATTAGATAATTACATGAAAGTTTTAAAGTAGCAGACAGTACGATTATTATTTAATTCACGTAATTTTCCTGTCAGGTCCTGTTTGCTTTTTGCCGACTAGTGTGTACATTTTGCACGCTTACTTTTGTTTAGCACAGTATTGTCTACACTCGGATTTTGGTACGATTAATTGTAATAACCCATATCACTTTAAATACTGTAGGAACTTCATTCGCACATTAGTTTTCAACACTGATACACCTCTGAAAGTGGTTGAGTTTGCAACATTTGGTCCACTATTTGACCATTTACGAAGTCTAATCACCACCTGATAACACATGTTAAGTATCTAAACGCAATTATTCGACCTACCTTTGATTCATCCTTAATATATATTTGATTAAAAATCTAAATACCTAACATGTGCCTAGTTCTTCATTCAGTTCAACTTAGTACATTGACCCTGTTAATATTTTTAGCAATTTATATGCAAATACAATATAAGTACTTGACATGCAACAAATTCCTTTGTCTGTAATCTAACATTGCAACTTTTTCCCTGTGTAGCTTGCAATTTTTGTAGCAGAAAGTTTATTACATACAGTATAAGGTGTAAATATAGACATCAGGTTAGGCTATAGAACAATCTGCTGTCATCTACATTTAGCATTTGCATTAATTGCGTTTGCAAACAAATTGTTACTTTCCAATTTAACCTACAACTCAGAGGCATCACATATTGGTTTATCACATTAGTTTATCAACAACATCCTGTAACAACCTATTATTGGTATTTTGACAACTATCCATTAATACCCTTTATCATTATCAACATTTCTCAATTTAAATAAATGGTGAAAGCATGGAAATAAAATACTAGGACCAAAAAGAGCCTCTGCAAAGACCTAAAGGTATTAAGAAGAGTCAGCTATTCATGTTTTCAGTAACTTACCAGAGCACATTAAATGTCGTGTAGTGGAGGTAAAACAATCAAAAAACTTTCTATGTGGCAACTCCTTGAAATCTATTCAGTAAATCTTAAATTTATTATTTTGGTTATAGAATTAGAACTTTAGTACAATGATGTAATGACTTTTCACTGTCTTACGCTGACATATACATCTCTAACTTCATTCCACACCCCATGGAGTACTATTGATGTAATGTTCAGTAGAAGGGAGTAAGAGGTGTGAGGAAGGACCACCACACTACAGACATTAATTGGCATAATTAAGTTCACAGTATTTAATTTTGTACACATACATATGAAAGACATTTAAAGCTCTCTGGATTATTCATACACAGGTGGTAAAATGCAAGAGCTGAAATAATACAACACTATATTCAATTTTAAACAGATTTATTTTTAGTTAAAAAACATCCTACACTACTGGCCATTAATATTGCTACACCACGAAGATGACGTGCTACAGACGCGAAATTTAACCAACGGGAAGAAGATGATGTGATATGCAAATGATTAGCTTTTCAGAGCATTCACAAAAGGCTGTCGCCGGAGGCGACACCTACAACGTGCTGACATGAGGAAAGTTTCCAACCGACTTCTCATACACAAACAGCAGTTGACCGGCGATGCCTGGTGAAACGTTGTTGTGATGCCTCGCGTAAGGAGGAGAAATGCGTACCATCACGTTTCCGACTTTGATAAAGGTCGGATTGTAGCCTATCGCGATTGCGGTTTATCGTATCGCGACACTGCTGCTCGCGTTGGTCGAGATCCAATGACTGTTAGCAGAATATGGAATCGGTGGGTTCAGGAGGGTAATACGGAACGCCGCGCTGGATCCCAACGGCCTCGTATCACTAGCAGTCGAGATGACAGGCATCTTATCGACATGGTTGTAACGGATCGTGCAGCCACGTCTCGATCCCTGAGTCAACAGATGGGGACGTTTGTAAGACAACAACCATCTGCACGAAGAGTTCGACGACGTTTGCAGCAGCATGGACTATCAGTTCGGAGACGATGGCTGCGGTTACCCTTGACGCTGCATCACAGACAGGAGCGCCTGCGATGGTGTACTCGACGACGAACCTGGGTGCACGAATGGCAAAACGTCAATATTTCGGATGAATCCAAGTTCTCTTTACAGCATCATGATGGTCGCATCCGTGTTTGGCGACATCGCGGTGAACGCACATTGGAAGCGTGTATTCGTCATTGCCATACTGGCGAATCACCCGGCGTGATGGTATGGGATGCCACTGGTTACACGTCTCGGTCACCTCTTGTTCACATTTACAGCACTTTGAACAGTGGACGTTACATTTCAGATTGTGTTACCACCCGTGGCTCTACCCTTCATTCGATCCCCGCGAAACCCTACATTTCAGCAGGATAATGCACGACCGCATGTTGCAGGTCCTGTACGCGCCTTTCTGGATACTGAAAATGTTCGACTGCTGCAACGCCAGCATATTCTCCAGATCTGACACCAACTGAAAACGTCTGGTGAATGGTGGCCGAGCAACTGGCTCGTCACAATACGCCAGTCACTACTCTAGATGAACTGTGGTATCGTGTTGAAGCTGCATGGGCAGCTGTGACTGTACACGCCATCGAAGCTCTGTTTGACTCAATGCCCAGGCGTATCAAGGCCGTTATTACGGCCAGAGGTGGTTGTTCTGGGTACTGATTTCTCAGGATCTATGCACCCATATTGCGTGAAAATGTAATGACATGTCAATTATAATATAATATATTTGTCCAATGAATACCCGTTCATCATCTGCATTTCTTCTTGGTGTAGCAATTTTAATGGCCAGTAATGTATTTCACCTAATTCACTGTGAGTAGCGTTAATAAGCGAGATTACTTTATCGTTTACTAAGATTTTAGCTTTTAGTTCTTCTAAAATATTTGCTAATTAGCAAATCTTCTGCGTCTGTCTTTTGCACTTTTTGTTCACTGTGTTTAACTTAGTCTTATATTGCACAAATTTTGCTTCCTTCCTTTCTTCAATTTTTTCGAACTTCTCCTTCAGCTTACTTGCACTTGATCGAAATGAATCATTGTGGTCTCCAGTGTAACCAGAAAAGTGCACATCCACACACACGTTTTCTGCTGTCGCAACATTTCTTGGCTTTGGCTTTGGAGGTTTCCTTGCCTTGGTAACCTGGAAAAGGAACGTTCAAAATTATACACACTGACAGTATTTCCACACTATATAACCTAGGTCTGTATTGCACGATTTCCAGGACACTAAACATTTTTCAAATTGAGTTGGAAATCCAAATACTGTCGGTATAGCATTGTAATTAAGTTGACGTCTGTTTACATAATTTTCCATGTAACAATTCTCTTCAAAATGAAGAGAGCACAGCAAATGATTTGCTGTCGGTTGGAAGTTCTCTCTCCGAGTAGCAGCTATCCATTTCCGATTTAGAAAATCATTTGTAAGGGGAAACCTAAACAAAAACAAACGCTCTTGATGTATTATTTCTCCATGAAAATACTATATACAAGTAATAGAAAGTAACAAACAACCAGAAATGCTTGACCTGTGAAATGTAACAATCGTATTTGCTTCCATTCTTACTGTTACAATTAAAAGCAGCACACGAACGAACCACGTTTACGCACTGTTCCCCTGAAAATGGCGGCTTCTGTCACTTTCAATGTGGGGACGCGACACTAGCGCCAATGCGCGGTCTGGTTTTTATTTAGGAAGTCTATGGACTCAGCCAACTTTTTCAAAAGCTTTGACAAAATTTACATTCTCACAATTTACAGTCGCAATGCACAACAGTGATGTAGCCTCTCCCATTCAGCCCTGAATAAGTTCAACCTACAATACATATGCATGATCTGTTATAATCTTTTAATATATAAAAAATTAATATAATAATTGAAGTGCGCACATATCAATATTCAAGTGCAGCTCAAAGCCTTTATAAAAACAAAAGGAAAATGTATTTATGTACATAACCATTTAATAATCATTTTTATATCCAATGCTGCAGCACATTCATATTTACACATAAAATAAAATTAATATAACTACCTAATAAAAAACTGAGTTGCACATATGTCAATATTCTCGTGCAGCCCAGTCATATTTTCAAAGAAGAAAAAGGTATTTATATACAACGTATTTAACTTTTATCTCTATCCAGTGTAAAAAAACATACTCTTATTTGTAACACGTACATCTTTGGAGTGACAGTGTAAATGTAATGTGCAGTGGAGAGGACACATACCAGACAACAAAATGCGGACTTTTTACAACTCTACCGTCTCTGTAAGTACAATTCACTGTTAGAAATCCTGTGCCTTTTCTAAATAAACAATTTTTATCATTGGCAAACGATGCAAAATGACCTACACTGCCCTTGGATTACAACTGTGATAAGACGTCTGTACTCCTGACCAACACGAGCCACGTCAATAAACAATTCTCCACCTGACGATGATGGTGCGAACCATCGAAATGTGCAGTGGCAAAATAAATAAGTGACTAATGCAGGAACTGTTTTATTTGTATTGACTAATTGCGTCACATCAAGCTCCAAAATGCAACACAAATACGATTCACAATAATGATCAATGTCATTACCTGTTCCCATGGCGCCGATGTATAAACGTCAAATAGCAAATCGTATAAATTCTTCATCATCATCATCATCATCATCATCATCATTTAAGACTGATTATGCCTTTCAGCGTTCAGTCTGGAGCATAGCCCCCCTTATACAGTAAAATTCTTAATAAATTCTTAATAATAAATATTGAAGCAGACGGTACAATAGCGGCAATGGGGGTTTGAGTGTGGACGAACTAAAATTAAATCCGCAAAATCGCGATAAAAGCCAGAGAGAGAGAGACGACGCAATGGTTGGTTTAAAAGACGCAATGTACGAACCAACTTTAACAGGTTTCGAAAACATCAATTGACGTATACAGCTCAAATTATAACGTTGATATCAGTAACAAAAGCCAAAAATCGATAGCTGCGAAAAAAGCAAAAAGGCGATGTTAGAACACATAGCCCAAAAATGGCGAGAATTAGTGAACTCGGTATCAGAAACATCAGTTAGCCCACGTAGCACAATTTAAAGCGCTGATACCAACAAAAAAAGCGATAACAGTACAAAAAGCCAAAATGCAATATCAATATAGGTAGCCAAAATCGCAGCAGTCAGCGAAGTGCGGTATCGAAACAAAAGAAAGGATCAATGGGTTAACATCATTATAACACAAAAACGCAGCTTCGATCTCTCAAATCAAATGACGCATTAGGCAAGAATTTTATATTCGAAAATAAAATAAATGCATAAATAATTCGAAGTTAATGTAAAACTGTAACCACTGTACTCGTCCGTTACTAGGAATGATTAAGTATGACTGTGCTGCAGCACTGGATACAGTACTACGTCACGGGTCAATGGTTCAA
Source organism: Schistocerca nitens (assembly GCF_023898315.1). NCBI lineage: Eukaryota > Metazoa > Arthropoda > Insecta > Orthoptera > Acrididae > Schistocerca > Schistocerca nitens. The sequence continues at coordinate 389,253,484 of NC_064620.1, forward strand.
CGCCGACGGACGATATCGAAGGCTGAAGTTGACCCTATTGCAATGGTCAGGCTGAACAGTTGGTTGACGCGGTGGCCACTCATTGAGGACGTTCGAGGAAAAGCACTGGCTAATTCGAGGATGCACACCTGGTGCTGTGCCCAATCTCCTCATTACTAGAGCGCCTTGGAATCGTTCTCTTCAAGACGCTCGTACGGCCAGTACAGGAGTACGCCGCAGTCGTATCGGGAACACCACTCCTACCAATTCGCAGCGCCTACAAAAGTTACTAGACAAGGCACTCCATTCGCAATGGGATGTACTCAGCGCAGATTTGCATGTCTTGGCAGATGTCGTAACACTGTGGAAACGATCTGAAGAGACCGTTACGGTCTTCTTCGAAAAAACTTTGAGATCATAAAAACAAGCAATCTCGGGAGAAGTCAACACTGACGAGCGCAGCTGTCACCGATAATAGTGAAGCCAAAGCGAATCAGGAAATTGCTAAAAGTAGAACCAAGAGAGTATTGAAAGTCGAGAAAATGTGGACACTAAAGCTAATCCAAAACAAACGACTGGAGTAGCAACATTATTAGCTACTTTGTACTACAGTTCGTACGACCACCTCTTACTACAGCATGGTAGTTGAGAGGGGATCCGCTGCCCTGGTATACACTTCGTAGTCCACAGACGTACTCTTAGGGCCCCATACACGGCCGACGGATATCTGGCAATGTCGCTCGCTTCGACCCCTCCACAAAAGCGATTTACCAGACAATTTTTCAAGTATTTCGAACGAAATACTCCGCCATGGAAAACGAACTGTTTCTTATGTGTCATCACCTCTGTCTCTAAGCTGGTCGTAGGTTGTGTTCCAAAAATGAACAGCATAGAGACAGAAGTGATGAGACTTTCTGCAGGACCTGACCATCATTTAACAGGACAATGCTCAAGCAGATACAGTGTAAGCTGTTACTGATTTGTTTGGCTGATGGGGCTGCTAAGTGCTATACCACCTACTCCACTCCTCTGACTTAAGCCCTCGTGAGTTCAACTCGATTTCTAAACTGAAGCCGGCCGGGGTGGCCGAGCAGTTCTAGGCGCTTCAGTCTGGAACCGCGCGACCGCTACGGTCGCAGGTTCGAATCCTGCCTCGGGCATGGATGTGTGTGGTGTCCTTAGGTTAGTTAGGTTTAAGTAGTTCTAAGTTCTAGGGGACTGATGACCTTAGAAGTTAAGTCCCATAGTGCTCAGAGCCATTTGAACCATTTTGATCTAAACCGAAGAAAACATTTCACGGCATTCGCTTCAGAACTGCTACAAATTCGTCGGGCAATAGACCGCGCCGCTCGAACTGTCAACGCAACTGGCACTGTTAAGATTATCCTAAGACTTCCACATCGCTGGCAAGGGGTTATACCCAATGCTGATGACTACTCTGAAGGTCAGTAAAACTTTGAAAGACGTATCTATAGTGTACGAGCTGTAAATAAATAGTTGCCACTACTAAAGTTCCAACCCTCGTATTTTCCCCTCTACTGTTAGGCAAATGATCGATCATTTTATCAAGGCAAGTGTCTTTAGCAAACAAAGTAGGAGAAGCTGATTGAGGGGGGCGGTATCCCACAGTCTTCAACGTCTTACAAATTCCTATCTTTCACACTCAGATTTGAGACACAAAAACGAGGTTGGGTTTACATCAGCTTCTGACTCAGAATTACACTCTGGGCGTCGGCCGCGTTTAATATTTTTAAGAACTGATTTGAAGATACAAACCTGAGTGCTTCAAAATTGCCACTGTCTCCGCCGTAGAGATCCAAGGGAGTTAGAAGGCTTTACTGACTGGGATCTGAGGGCACAGAAAAGCACATACAGTATAATCTTTTTGGGGAATTTTGAATTCATCTATATGTGTACAGACATAACCAGGCAACTGAACTTCAACAACACCATTAAATACGCAGTTTATATTTGTACTTTTCGAGCTTGTGATATTAAAATAATAGCTTGGAATCTGCCAGCTGAGTGTATCAGAACCATATTCAATAAATTTAAATGCGAGGAACATCGTATAGAATGCAAGATAGGAGACCAAATTTCAAACCAGTACAAATGACAGTGATTTCAGTTCTTCTGCTAGAAACAGTCTGTAATTGATAAATACAGTCTCTACTTTGTAGACAGAACTGTTTATGAATGCCAAGCCTTGAACGAAAAATGCATGCGACAGCATTTGGCTTCTAATGCTCAAGGGGTTCACTCCTGCCTCCCCAAAAGGGAAAATTGTGGCGTCGAACGCGTAGTCTGTAAACAGGTGAGAATAGAGTATCTAATTCGGCGAGATAAAGCCCGGGCGCGCTGGGATCCAGTACACAGCCATAGTCTAGTCTTAACACTATGCTTGCACTTTGTATCAACAGAGAGCAAAAGTTTTGAGGGGAACCGTCCCAGAAGTAAACCCAAATAACTTTCACTGACAATAAGGTTAAGATGAGTTGGAAATTATCGGCCTTTAGCTTCTAGGGAAAGGCTAGAATAATACTCGTATGTCGAAAGGCTGTTGGCCGCGGGGACATTAATAAGGACTGATTCCTTTCATTAACTACTTCTGAAATGAAGAACAACGGAGTAATATTTCAAGGATGTCCGGTGGACAATTAGGGCAGGTAAAACTCGAGTCAAATGCGCAATTCTAAGCGAAAAAGTTTCGCTGTAATTATAACACTTCAGGCGCTTTTCTTTTCAAAAATCGCCAACTATGTGTGGATAATCTGCAAACACGATAACCGGAAGCTTGCTGTAAGTATTCATTTCCGACTATTAATTACTTATCTCAAAGTATTCAGTTTAATTTTCTCTGTCATCTTTCTAATTTTGGCCCAGTAAGGTTTGGAACACCGTGTAGATCGCTTCTGCCCTTCGCTGTTAATTGTCAACAGCTGGCTCCTCAAGTGCAACAAGTCGGATGAAATTCCATGGAACGATTGTAAAATAGCACGTCCCATCGTTACGTGTTCTTATTTTTGATTTCACGGTAGCGTGGTTGGATATATTAACATTAGGATTTCATCATGGTAACTTAAAAAGAGGAATCTGGAGTTTCTAAAGAATTTTGCCTCGGTTAGGTGCTTTCTTAGTGCGTAGACACAACAGATATGACCTTTTTTCAATTCCTCTTCGCGCTCGCCACTTAGATTCCGTTCGGCGAGCGCAGCGTCAAGTACCCCGCATGCAGTGGTCTAGTTACTTCTGTTCCTGGCCTTTGCTTTCCTAGAAACTGTGCAGACACTCCAGTGCGGATCGCTCGTGCAACCCACGGTGGCTGCGTCGCAAACCTGTTCACTTACGCCCGGTTCATTGCTATCTAGTCCAACGGGTTTCCGGATGCTATTGATGCAAAAAAGATGTGGCACAGGCCCTGCTTCCTGAAACTAAAACACCCCAGTGCAAAGTCGTAGAGTATACATGGCATGGCCGAACCGTAGAACTCTGGGAGAAAAGGAAGTATCTAAATGGTTCAAATGGCTCTAACAAGGGAACCTCCCCATTGCACCCCCCTCAGATTTAGTTATAAGTTGGCACAGTGGATAGGCCTTGAAAAACTGAACACAGATCAATCGAAAAAACAGGAACGAACTTGTGTGGAACTATGAAAAAAATAAGCAAAATATACAAACTGAGTAGTCCATGAGCAAGATAGGCAACATCAAGGACAGTGTGAACTCAGGAGCGCCGTGGTCCCGTAGTGAGCGTGAACACCTGCGGAACGAAAGGTCCTTGGTTCAAGTCTTCCCTCGAGTGAAAAGTTTAATTTTTTATTTTCAGGCAATTATTATCTGTCCGTCCGTCCGATGCGAGGTAACTGCGCCGTATTATGGGGACGCTACACCTAAACAAACATCGAAACACACGACGTCGGTCGACTACGGCGCACGGAAGAGAGAATATTGCTGCTAACGAGGCTCATCACTTTCTTGGGAGTGATAACCACATCCACAAGAAAACCTAAATCGCGCAAGGTAGAAGAATCTTTTCACCCATTCGCCAAGTGTACAAGTTAGGTGGGTCGACAACATATTCCTGTCATGTGACGCACATGCCGTCACCAGTGTCGTATAGAATATATCAGACGTGTTTTCCTGTGGAGGAATCGGTTGACCTATGACCTTGCGGGCAAATGTTTTCGGTTCCCGTTGGAGAGGCACGTCCTTTCGTCTACTAATTGCACGGTTTTGCGGAGCGGTCGCAAAACACAGACACTAAACTTATTACAGTGAACAGAGACGTCAATGAACGAACGGACAGATCATAACTTTGCGAAAATAAAGAAAGTAAGCTTTTCATTGGAGGGAACACTTGAACCAAGGACCTCTCGTTCCGCAGCTGCTCACGCTAACCACGGGACCACGGCGCTCCTCAGCTCACATGATCCTTGATGTTGCTTATCTTGCGCATGGACTACTCAGTTTGTATATTTTGCTTATTTTTTTCATAGTTCCACAGAACTTTTTCCTGTGTTCTCGATTGATCTGTGTTCAGTTTTTCAAGGCCTATCCACTGTGCCAACTTATAACTAAATCTGAGAGGGGTGCGATGGGGAGGTTCCCTTGTAAGCACTATAGGACTTAACATCTGAGGTCATTAGTGCCCTAGACTTAGAACTACTTAAACTTAACTAACCTAAGGACATCACACACATCCATGCCCGAGGCAGGATTCGAATCTGCGACCGCAGCAACCGCGTGGTTCCGGACTGAAGCGCCTAGAACCGCTCGGCCAACGCAGCCAGCAGGAAGTATCTATTTGTGATGCATTCCAGGAGGAGAATCCTGTCAATGACAATATCTTTCAGTTACACCCGCAACGAAAGCTTACCCACTGGCCTCCTTGTTAGATTTCCTTTAAACTTGTAGGATGTGGAGGTCAGTGGCCAGACATCAGTTTCCGAAAGCAATACGCCGCAGTTCTCAAAAAAACTTGAAAAATATGTCTTTCCAGAGTTAAAGACTTTACAGCACTGCTAAGTGCAAAGTATTTCGAGCAGTTTAACAGAGCCGCACTTAACTAAACTGAAAAGAAATGTGCGTATCGTAGAAGTCTTATAATCGTGAAATCGATTATTTGGTTTTCGGTAGTCGCAGCATATTTTTTACTTGTATTTGAACTCTATATTTATAGTAACAGGATAATATTATTGTCTTGCTCACCAGTTCTGCCTATACCGATACTCTGATACATCTTACAGTAATATGAAGATCTCGAAAATTTGGTAATGTTGTACCTCGTCTGGATAACGACATCGATTCCGCCCCACGGGATGTCTACATTTTCGGATCAAAGAGGTTTCGTGGCACGGCAACTACGGATGGACGATGATCCCAGCGACTCAGGTCGTCTAGCCGCCTAGATGTCTGTAACCAGCGGCCGAATGCTCCATAACACATCGTTCGCCGAACGAAGACTCGTCCTTGTGACGCGCTTCTGAAACCTGGTTGACTACGGATTTCTATAAGGACTATTGATTGCTGTACTAATAACGACTCTGCGAGGACCAACGCACTTTCTGGTGTTACTCTTCCACCATCATGCTTGCTCACGCTGTCGCAGCTCGTACATTTTTTGCGGACTTTGTTCTGTGGTAGTTTCATGGCGAATTAATGAAAGCTGTGCTTGGTGGTACACAGTAACCAAAGAGCCTGTACAAATGGCATCGATACCGATACCATAGCTACCAAAAGAAAAATTAAAATTAAACGGCTAAAACGGTCACCTATTAGCAGTTGCAGGTTACCAATCTAACGGCTTCTGGGGGCAACAAAAATTAGATTTTTAGTATTTCATATAATGTTGACTGAATTTAAAATGTTGTGATATTCTACTCATAAGAGGTAGAGTCTCACGTTACAGTTTTAACACAATAGGACAAGTATGAAAATTAAAAATATGTTCATGTCTCGAGAAATCATTAACTCACCGAGCACAGGTTACCCAGACCATAGTTATGTAGTATTTTAGAGTAAGAGCACTTAATGAGTTCGGAGCAAATTTAACATAATTACAAACATTTTTGAAACATTTTCTGGGTGACGCCTCGCACGCGCACAAAATAATGAAAGGAAAAAAAAGTTTATCGCTTACTACATTCTCGCTGTGTGACTTCTGTACTCCGAACTCTACTCTCAACGCATTTTGGAGACAGTATTCACATATGCCACTGAATGTACAGGAAAAAGTATATCATTGTACGAGACATAGTTCAGAAGATATGACGTCATAGCCGTTGATATGCGTGGAAAACTATCTTTTATTAAAATGGCACTGCTTTAGACATGGAAGATCGTTCTTTTAGCACCTCAATCCTCAGCTTAGACTTTGGCGTGAACAGCTTATATTATTGTTTTGTGCGTTGTTCTGAGACAAAATAGCCGGCCTTTCGCCGAGCGGTTCTAGGCGGAACCATTTTTTTAGGCAAAATAAGGCTAAAATACTAAATTTAAAGAACTGTTCAAAAAATGATTCAAATGGCTCTGAGCACTATGGGACTTAACATCTGAGGTTATCAGTCCCCTAGAATTTAGAACCACTTAAACCTAACTAACCTAAGGACATCACACACATCCATGCCCGAGGCAGTATTCGAACCTGCGACCGTAGCGGTCGCGCGGTTCCAGACTGAAGCGCCTAGAACCGCTCGGCCACACCGGCCGGCCTAAAGAACTGTTGGTATTCATTAAAATATTAGGGCACATGCTGGATCAAGATTGAAGTGCTTCTAATAACGTGTTTAGCCGGCCGATGTGGCAGAGCGGTTGTAGGCGCTACAGTCTGGAACCGCGCGACCGCTACGATCGCAGGTTCGAATCCTGCCTCGGGCATGGATGTGTGTGATGTCCTTAGGTTAGTTATGTTTAAGTAGTTCTAAGTTCTAGGGGACTGATGATCTTAGAAGTTAAGTCCCATAGTGCTCAGAGCCATTTGAACCATTTTTTGATGCAATGGAAGAAAGTCATTTTGTCGGATGAGTCTTGTTGCACACCGTTCCCAACTTCCGGCTGAGTTTATGTCCCAAGAGTAAAACACGGTGGGGGTTCGGTGACGATTTTGGCATACATATCGTTGTTTCCCTACGCAAAGTCTCATTACTGCCAAGTATTATGTGACTATTTTGGCCGATCGTGCCCAACGTCTGCTCAGCAATGGTGATGCTGTGTTCGTTGCACAAGGACTGAGCACATTAAAGAATCGCTGGTGACGAAATTACTGGCTAGCCTGTTACCAGTGTTACCGAAACGTAGTCACAGCCAGTCCGGTGGCCTTGCGTGAGGCATTCTGGCACGCGTCACCAGACAGCTGGCGCGATGCGGCGCCAAGCTTCGGTATGCCGGCGTCACGCCCTCGGTCGCCGCTGCAGGACCTGGTGGCGCCTGTTTACGTATGCCGGGGACTCCTCAGAGCGTTCGCGGCGAGGCAGTCGAGCGGCGCATGCGCAGACCGAGACCGAGACGGCTGCCAGTCTCTGCGGCGCGCTCCACGCTCCGGAGAGCAAGTGGGGCGTGGTGTAGCGCGCCGTGGAGCAGCTGACGGCGCCACTGACTCGGGCCTCCACTGCAAAAGCGGCAGTTGTCGTTACGTTTATCGGTCTTCTTATCAGTTTTATGCGGCCTACTGCGACATTATTCCCTGGCGCCTTAACTCATGTTCCATCATGCTCTACATTTGTCTTTTCACTGTATTAGTTCCCTCGCCAATTCCACATCTACGTCATACTCCGCAAGCCACCTAACGCTGTGTAGCAGAGGTTACTTCCTGTGGTGTACGTACTGTATGACCTTCAGTACACACACCATCAGATTATTTGACTTGTCGCTCTAACGAAGTAGGCGAGTGTCAGCAATATGTCTCGTGGTCTTATCGTGGCGTGTTTATCTTCTTCCGTTAGGTCAGACGATAGAAATGCCACTTGCACGCTTAGACTAGCAGATTGACGGTGACCAACATTATACAGAACTTGATTAAATTTCACACACATTTATTAAAATAATAAAAAGCATAGAAATTACTTAACTTGATTCTGGATGCTGTTTACAATTGACAATCTGAAGTTCCTTGGGTCATGGTACGTTAATCTTATTCTCACATATCTCTGATACTTGACAAAGTGTCTATACATTTATCTTCATGGCTATGTACAGGAATATGATAATCTTATTAGGTGCAGACTGAAACTTGACTACAGACTAAAGCAGACTAATGCAGACTGATGCAGACTAATGCAGACTAATGCAGACTGGCTAATCGGAGGTCTGTACACTCGTTATAATACCTCGCGCGTTCATGTATCACTGCGTGAGTGTGACCCGCGAGGAGAAAAGGTTCTACATTAGCAGCAATCTCATTGGCTGCGTTACATATTAATACGCAGATCGGCGGAAGCAGAATTTGGTCCGTCTTTAAGGCAGCACCATCTCGTATTGCGGAGACGGACGAGCGCTGTGCCTGCGCTGTTGTGCTTAGCGGGGCGCGCTCTAGTGGGAAAGTTGTGTACGCGCTGACTACGCGGAACTATGTACACAACACTTCCCGTAACACTAACTGATCCCACATACCCTATTCTACACAGTAACGGTCCGCGGGAAGAATGATTATCGATAAGTGTATTAGCTCTAATTTCTCCAATTTTCTCGTTTTTTTCATATGAATTTCAGTATAGCAAATGATCTTTCTACTGTTTGTTGTATGTGGTCATTTCCGTTTACTTACTGTTTCTAAAAATTTGGCATCAATAGTGTAGTTGTTAAGTAACCCGCTAGCGTAGCCGAGAGCGCTAATGCGCTGCTTCCTGGACTCGGGTAGGCGCGCAAGCCCCGGATCGAATCCGCCCGCCGGATTAACGACGAGGGCCGGTGTGCCGGCCAGCCTGGATGTGGTTTTTAGGCGGCTTTCCACATCCTGATAGATGAATACCGGGCTAGTCCCCACGTCCCGCCTCAGTTACACGACTCGCAGGCCTTTGAGACACATTCACATTATTTCACGATTTACACTAGACGCAGACAGCTGGGGTACACTAATTACATCCCGGGGGGGGGGGGGGGGGGTATGGGGAGGCGGCAGAAAGGGCATCTGGTCACCCCCTTAAAATTAACCATGCCAATTCCGTACTTAATACTGCCGACCCTGCGCATAATGCGGGAAAAAGCAGTAGCAAAAAAATGTTATTGTGTAGTAGTGATTTCTTTTCCAATGCATGTGCAGTGCGTTACATTTACATTCATGCTCATAAATCAAGGATAATGCTGTACATGGTGAAACCACGCTCTGGTGGGCGGTTTGCTGGTTTAAATCACCTCGGGGTATGACGATGCGGTGCATTTGACCTGCGGTCGTCGCACGGTGGCGCTGGCAGTAGTCCACATACGCAGAGGTGTGTTGGTGCATGTCAAAGTACGGTGCAGCGAGTAAGTGTGCAGACGTTTTCAAACGTGCTAATGGTGACTGTGTGTTGAAAATGGCTCAAAGAACACATATTGATGACGTTATGAGGGGCAGAATACTAGGGCGACTGGAGGCTGGTCAAACATAGCTGGTCGTAGCACGGGCCCTCTGTGCGCCACAAAGTATGATCTCAAGATTATGGCAACGATTCCAGCAGACAGGAAACGTGTCCAGGCGCTACAGTACGGGACGTTCACAGTGTACAACACCACAAGAAGACCGATATGTCACCATCAGTGCCCGCAGACGGCCGCGGAGTACTGCAGGTAGCCTTGCTCGGGACCTTACCGCAGCCACTGGAACAGTTGTCTCCATACACACAGTCTATAGACGACTGAACAGACATGGTATATTCGTCCGGAGACATGCAAGGTGCATTCCACTGACCCCTGGTCACAGGAGAGCCCGTAAAGCCTGGTGTCAAGAACAGAGTACCTTATCATTGGAACAGTGATCCCAGGTTATGTTCACAGACGAGTCCAGGTATAGTCCGAACAGTGATTCTCACCGGGTTTTCATCTGGCCTGAACCAGGAACCAGATACCAACCCCTTAATGTCCTGGAAAGGAACCTGTATGGAGGTCGTGGTTTGATGGTGTGGGGTGGAATTATGATTGGTGCACGTACACCCCTGCATGTCTAGAGGAACTGTAACAGGTCAGGTGTATCGGTACGTCATTTTGCACCAGTATGTCCGCCTTTCAGGGGTGAAGTGGTGTCACCTTCCTCTTGATGGATGATAACGCACGGCCCCACCTAGCTGCCATCGTGGAGGAGCACCTTGAAACAGAATATATCTGGCGAATGGAGTGGCCTGCCTGTTCTCCAGACCTAAACCCCATCGAGCACGTCTAGGATGCTCTCGGTCGACGTATCGCTGCACGTCTTCAAACCCCTAGGACACTTCAAGAGGTCCGACAGGCACTGGTGCAAGAACGGGAGGCTAAACCCCAGCAGCTGCTCGACCACCTGATCCAGAGTATGCCAACCCGTTGTGCGGCCTGTGTACGTGTGCATGGTGATCATATCCCATATTGGTGTCGAGGTGCATGGGCAGGAAACAATGGTCTTTTGTAGTACATGTGTTTCGGGACAGTTTCCTCAACTTAGCACCAATACCGTGGATTTACAGGTCTGTGTCCTGTGTGTTACCTATGTGCATACGCTATTTGCGCCAGTTTTGTGTAGTGCCACATTCTGCAATTATCCTTAATTTATGAGCATGAGTGTAGTTACATGCTCAATTAACTGTCATACCCTGCACCATTCATTAATCCTGCAGGTCATTATGCAAATCAGCACTGTCTCCTGGCGTTGCTACTTTCTCACAGACAACAGCATCATCAGCTAACAGTCGTAAAGAGATTCCAATGCTTTCTACTAGATAATTTATATACACTGTAGCGCCAAAGAAACTGGTATAGCCATGCGTATTCAAATACAGAGATATGTATCCAGGCAGAATACGGCGCTGCGGTCGGCAACGCCTATATAACACAACAACAGTCTGGCGCAGTTGTTAGATCGGTTACTGCTGCTTCAATGGCAAGTTATCAATATTTAAGTGAGTTTGAACGTGGTATTATAGTAGGCGCACTAGCGATGGGACACGGCATCTCTGAGGTAGCGATGAAGTGGAGATTTTTCCGTACGACCGTTTCACGAGTGTATCGTGAATATCAGGAACCCAGTAAAACATCAATTCTCCGACGTCGCTGCGGCCGGAAAAAGATCCAGCAAGAACGGGACCAACGACGACTGAAGAGAACCGTTCAACGTCACAGAAGTGCAACCCTTTCGCAAATTGTTGCAGATTTCAATGCAGGGCCATCAACAAGTGTCAGCGTGCAAACTATTCAATGAAACATCGTCGATATGGGCTTTCGGAATCGAAGGCCCTTTCATGTATCCTTGATGAATCCACTACACAAAGCTTTACGCCTCGCCTGGGCCCGTCAACACCGACATTGGGCTGTTGATGACTGGAAACATGTTGCCTGGTCGGACGAGTCTCGTTTCATATTGTGTCGAGCGAATGGACGTGTACCGGTGTGGAGACAACCTCATGAATCCATGGACCCTGTATGTCAGCAGGGGACTGTTCAAGCTGGTGAAGGCTCTGTAATGGTGTGAGGCGTGTGGAGTGACATTGGACCCCTGATACGTCTAGATACTACTCTGACAGGTGATATGTACGTATGTAAGCATCCTGTCTGATCACCTGCATCAATTCAAGTCCATTGTGCATTCCGTCGGACTTGGGCAATTCCATCAGGACAATGCGCCTCCACACACGTCAAGAATTGCTACAGAGTGGCTCCAGGAACACTCTTCTCAGTTTAAACGGTTCCGCTGGCCACCAAACTCCCCAGACATGAACATTATTGAACATGGGACTTAACATCTGAGGTCATCAGTCCCCTAGACTTAGAACTACTTAAACCTAACTAACCTAAGGACATCACAGACATCCATGCCCGAGGCAGGATTCGAACCCGCGACCGTAGCAGTCGCGTGGTTCCAGACTGAAGCGCCTAGAACCACTCGGTCATAGCGGCTGGCAGAATTTGTCTGGTGCGACCTACGCAGATTACGGTAAACCTAAATGTGGACGACCGAAGGGGGATTTGGACCGTCGGCCTCTCGAATGCGAGTCCAGTGTGCTAACCAGTGTGCCACCTCGCCCGGTGTGAGGTACGGAGGAGGTGGCGTGACAGTATAGGCGTGGTTTCCGTGGTTGGGGCGTGGTCCTGGTATTGCGCTTAAGAAAACATTAAATGCGGAAGGATATGAGACCATGATACAGCATTGTGTACCGGACACAATAAGACACACGTCGGGTACAATGACGGACTGTATCAGCATGACAATGCACCTTGTCATAAAGCAGCTTCTGTGAGGCAGTGGTTTGTGTGTGGGCAACGACATTCCTGAAGTGTTCTGTCCTGCTCAGAGTCGCAACCGGAAAACAGCAAAGCAGCTTTGAGATGAGTTAGAACGTCGGCTTGACTCCCGACGCCAGCGTCTAACATCACTATCTTCTCTCCTTTCATCTCTCGAGGAAAAATGGCCTGCATTCCTCGACACCTACATTCAGATACTTCGTTGGAAACACCCCCAGCAGAGTTCAGCGTTACAGCGGCCATGGGTGGTTACACCCCGTATTAACGTCCGCTTATATGTGTCCCGACACTTTCTATCAGATGGTGTATATTTCATCACGTAATTTGTTGTTGTTGACATAGACTCATTCAGAAGAAATTGCAACATTCATTAAATGAAGACTACACGGAAAAATGATGCACACTGGTATAAGACTTCCTTAAGCATTGTTCAGAAAAGTGGGCAGTACTCAGCAGGTTTTAATCCAGTAGAACTGAAAAAACTCAGGATTAACTCCAAGTATGGAAACCAAAGCCGAAAGATTTTCTAGTGTCACACTCCTTCTACTGCGTTCAGGAGTTCATCGCAACGGTTAAGAAATTTTCTCTGCACTGAGTTATTTATTCGTATGCTCTCTGTTTTTTCGTGTTTTATTACTTGTTTCATTCTTTCGTTTATAAATTTTCTAATCAGCATTCTTTTAACTATGTACTGACTCGCTGAATGATCAAGTAGCTTTGGTTCACATGGATCTATGAAACCTGATAGATTAACACTCCATCTTCAGGCTACAAGTGGCCTATTGGGACCATCCGACCGCCGTGTCATCCTTAGCTGAGGATGCAGATAGGAGGGGCATGTGGTCAGCACACCGCTTTCCCGGTCGTTGTGATGGTTTTCTTTGACCGGAGCCACTACTATTCGGTCGAGTAGTTCCTCAATTGGCATCACGAGGCTGAATGCACCCCGAAAAATGGCAACAGCGCATGGCGGCCTGGATGGTTACCCATACAAGTGCCGGCCACGGCCGACAGCGCGATGGGAACCGGTGTACCCACTGCGCCAAGGCCGTTGCCACTGATAGATACGTAAGTAAATAAAAAATAAATATGTGTCTGGACTGAGCTTGAGCTTCTTCTCTAATAACCTCGACGTCGACGGGACGCTAATCCGTCGTCTTGTTTCTTTCCTTCCTTCGGTACTTGTCAGAGTATAGCGAGACGTTTCCAGGCGGACGTGCGTCCGAATGCGTGTGATGAGAGAAAGGTGGAAGCAAGTCTGTAGTTTATAGACTGTCGCTAGGCGCCGAGTGCACTCCTTTCTGTACCGGTTGCGTTAGATCCCGTATTCATGCATGCAATGGGAAGCCCTCCTTGATAAATTGACGCATGATTAACATTGCGTGCCGTCTGCAGATGCGATCAAAGATGTACAAGGCCATGGCGTCACCGCTCTGGTCTGTGAATGCAGGATTGCTCATTACCCCGCGCGGATGTTTTACTGACCGCGGCGTCCAGTAGTCGTGCTGGGGGAATCCGAGAAGCACTTTAAGCGGCCTCGTTGAATACTAATGAATGTACGGTACCACTCGCGTATTAAACGACTGCCTCCAGCCGTCATACATCTCAGGAAACTAGAGGCAATAAACACAGCTATGAAGACATAGGATCTCCTTATTCCGACTTTAAAGACGGCATTATACCACTCCTATCTTACATCCAGACGGCATCCGAAAGATTTACACTTTTATCGTTGTGAATTAGCGACGTTACTTTCCACCCGACATTGACTTGTAAACGCCTACGTATTTCGCAGCGTCTAGTGTAAACGTAACACTAAAAGTATCCAGCCCACAGTGTTTAAAAGTCTGTACAAAGCGCCAGAGAGAGAAAGACGTTTCAAACAAGACAGTGTTATCAGTGTCGGCGACAAACCAAGTAAATTTCACATGTCGAGGGACATGAAATTTTGTGCCAGTCCGAGATTCGAACCCTCGCGAGTAGTCGCCTTAACCAGTGCGCCGTCTTCTTCCTCTGCAGCCCCTCCTTGCGGTCACCAGTTTAGCCATTCATTAGTATCGATTTCAGCTCGGCGAGTTTCCTCTAGAAAGTCGTCCTGGAATCGAAGTAGTTTCTTTTGTCCATCCAACGGGAAGCTGACTTTGTACAAGGAAAAGAAATATTTTGATTCTTGAAGTTTTCCCAGCGTATTGATGTTCGATGAGATTTCGGGATTGCAGCCGGACCATGTTGACTTATTACCACGATATTTCGGCTGGCACGATATTTCGGCTGGAAATCGTCCAGCCATCTTCAGGTGAGTGTCCGTCACTGGAGACTGCAAGTTCCCGGAGTCAACTTTATAGCAAAACATTGGCGCGAAAACGCATGCGCATTTGCTTCCGTCACAGGAGCGTCCTCTATCGAAATGCGCGCCCTCTGGAGCTACTGTTCTATCTGTGGCGCACAGGCGCATGCGTGAGGTGAAAACTAAATGTCCGCCCTTTGTCGGAATGCGCGCCGGCGTCGCTAAAAACAGACTAAGATGTCGCCAGACGTGCCATTATGAATAAATTGTCTTCTTTCAGAGGAAATTAGAGAGATCACCGGGTCCCAAGCCTTGTCCAGTTGAAAATCACCATCTCGATTTATAAGATTTTGCGCTAGGCGTATCTCCACAGATCCTTTAATTACTGAATCCCAGAAAGTTTTCGCTGGGGCCAAGATTTTCGTGGCAGAAAAATCCATAGCGTGTCCTGTGGTAATACAGTGCTCAGCTACGGCCGATTTACTGGGCTGCGAAAGGCGACTGTGGCGTTCGTGTTCAACGCACCTGTCATGTACTGTGTGTGTCGTCTGACCGATGTAAGCTTTGCCACACTGGCAAGGAATTTTATGGATCCCGGCCTTCCGCAGACGCAGATCGTCCTTTACTGAACCGAGAAGGGCACGAAAATCTTGGCCCCGGCGAAAACCTTCTGGGATTCAGTAATTAAAGACTCTGTGGAGATACGCCTAGCGCAAAATCTTATAAATCGAAATGGCGATTTTCAACTGGACAAGGCTTGGGGTCCGGTGATCTCCCTAACTTCCTCTGAGAGAAGACAATTTATTCATAATGACACGTCTATCTGACGTCTGTTTTTAGCGACGCGGGCGCCCATTCCGACAGAGGGCGGACATGTAGTTTTCACCTTTACGCATGCGCCACAGATAGAACAGTACCTCCAGGGGGGGGGGGGGGCGGATTTCGATAGAGGACGCTCCTGTGACGGAGGCCAATGCGCATGCGTTTTCGCGCCAATGTTTTGCTATACGTTTTCGCGTCAATGTTTTGCTATAAAGTTGACTCCTGGAACTTGCAGTCTCCAGTGACGGACACTCACCTGAAGATGGCTGGACGATTGCCAGCCGAAATATCGTGGCAAGAAGTCAACATGATCCGGCTGCAATCCCGAAATCTCATCGAACAAAAGAAATATTCCTCACCTGGTCTTCAGTGGCACAGTTGTTTTATGCACTGTGGTAATAACGTCCACATATCTGGTTGAGGTATGACTTAAGAAATCGTTAAAATAAATTTAACTGAATGTAAATCGTGTGCAGGTAGAAATAATAGTAATTGGCATCTTTCTCCAAAGTCTGAATGAAACGAATTACGTTTCAACGTGCTTTGATCATTTAAATATCGAGATGAGTGATACTAAAATTTAAAAAAAATGATAATTTTAGAATAACTGATAACCTAAAATCCTATGCGAATGGGAATGAAAATACCCAGTTTCTCTTTAATGAACTTAAAGTCAGAAAAAAAGAAACACAGAAAAGAAGATATTTGTCTCTTACATGCCGCGATGGAACAAAAATAAAATAAAAATGAAGTAATAGTAAAGGATATTTTTTAAAAAATAACCATTGACATAAAATCCTATTTTGATGCAAATGAAAATAACCGATCGCTTTTTCCAAGGCTTGAAGTAGAGAGAGAGAGACTTCCACATCTTCGATGATTTAAAATGTCAAGTATTGATCCGTTTACTCTTTTCATGTTCCGGTGTCAATACGTTTGGAAATCTGTTTGGTGCGGTGTGTGCATGAAGTCAAACTAGTGCCATACTCAGGGAATGAGCTTAGGGGAGCAGATGCAGGAATCTTGCATCGCCGTTCCAGGTAACGCCCTAGTGTAGGTGATTCGCCGTAGACTTCCTCGGACCTGTTATTAACTCTTAAGTGTGTGTCTGTGTCGTGTGAATGACTATAATGAGTACTTTTGCGATGTAGTGGTGGATTTGTGTTGTTATGGATGGAAGGAAGGGAGAAGGCGAAAGCCAGTGCCGGCATATGGCATTGCCCTTCCGATTAGCACAAAGTGGGTGCCCCATCCGACGGAAGGATCACCATCAACATTATCACATGCCATCTCTTCATGGGACACTGCGCAGATGTTTGGAATTTAATCCTGAGCATTGTCTGGTTACCAGCCACGTATTCTTTCCTTTCCGGCCAAATATTACCACTGAACATTTCATCCAACACCAGGATCGAACTGGCCTACCTCCAAGTCGAGCGCCACCGCACTTGCGTGCGTTAGCCAACTCAGCTACGGAAGAGGGTATTGTAGAAGTTCTCTCTATGCTCCAAAGTTCTTTTGAATGTTGTGATATGTACGACTCTCTTCCGTATTAACTTAGTTACTGTAGTGCTGCATAAAATGGTTCAAATGGCTCTGAGCACTATGGGACTTAACATCTATGGTCATCAGTCCCCTATAACTTAAAACTACTTAAACCCAACTAACCTAAGGACATCACACAACACCCAGTCATCACGAGGCAGAGAAAATCCCTGACCCCGTCGGGAATCGAACCCGGGAACCCGGGCGTGGGAAGCGAGAACGCTACAGCACGACCACGAGCTGCGGACAGTGCTGCATACTTGTTCTGCAGGTTGTTAACTAATTTTTTTTGTCTAATGCAGGAATCTACACCCACATACCTAACTAGCATATCCTAACTATATCATCACGTATCACATGTGTCAACCAAATGTTTGGATAACCATGCCAATCACGTTTCACATATAGACACATTTTTGATGTGTTTCAACATCTGTGTAATACGATGTGTCTGAGTTATTTATTAAAAACAGCCAAATCTTTCTGCCACATCCAGTACCGAGACCAACTAATACACTACTGGCCTTTAAAATTGCTACACCAAGAAGAAATGCAGATGATAAACGGCTATTCATTGGACAAATATATTATACTAGAACTGACATGAGATTACATTTTCACGCAATTTGGGTGCAGAGATCCGGAGAAATCAGTACCTCTGGCCGTAATAACGGCCTTGATACGCCTGGGCATTGAGTCAAACAGAGCTTGGATGGCGTGCACAGGTACAGCTGCCCATGCAGCTTCAACACGATACCACAGTTCATCAAGAGTAGTGACTGGCGTATTGTGACGAGCCAGTTGCTCGGCCACCATTCACCAGACGTTTTCAATTGGTGAGAGATCCGGGGAATGTGCTGGCCAGGGTAGCAGTCAAACATTTTCATAGTGCCGTCAATCCGAACAAGAGGTGACCGAGACTTGTAACCAATGGCACCCCATACCATCACGCCGGGTGATACGCCAGTATGGCGATGACGAATACCCGCTTCCAATGTGCGTTCACCGCGATGTCGGCAAACACGGATGCGACCATCATGATGCTGTAAACAGAACCTGGATTCATCCGAAAAATGACGTTCTGCCATTCGTGCACCCAGGTTCGTCGTTGAGTACACCATCGCAGGTGCTCCTGTCTGTGATGCAGCGTCAAAGGTAACCGCAGCCATGGTCTCCGAGCTCATAGTCCATGCTGCTGCAAACGTCGTCGAACTGTTCGTGTAGATGGTTGTTGTCTTGCAAACGTCCCCATCTGTTGACTCAGTGATCGAGACGTGGCTGCACGATCCGTTACAGCCATGCGGATAAGATGCCTGTCATCTCGACTGCTAGTGATACGAGGCCGTTGGGATCCAGCACGGCGTTCTGTATTACCCTGCTGAACCCACCGATTCCATATTCTGCTAACAGTCATTGGATCTCGACCAACGGGAGCAGCAATGTCGCGATTCGTTAAAGCGCAATCGCGATAGGCTACAATCCGACCTTTATCAAAGTCGGAAACGTGATGGTACGCATTTCTCATCCTTACACGAGGCATCACAACAACGTTTCACCAGGCAACGCGCTTCAACTGCTGTTTGTGTATGAGAAATCAGTTGGAAACTTTCCTCATGTCAGCACGTTGTAGGTGTCACCACCGGCGCCAACCTTGTGTGAATGCTCTGAAAAGCTAATCATTTGCATATTACAGCATATTCTTCCTGTCGGTTTAATTTCGCGTCTGTAGCTCGTCATCTTCGTGGTGTAGCAATTTTAATGGCCAATAGTGTACAATAGGAAGATTTATATGTTCAGTAGACTATATAGAAGAGTCATTTCGAAGAATCTCTCACATATCCGAAAGTAAATGTGGTCATCTAAATCTACGTATATACTCGGCAAGCCATGGTACAGTGCACGGTGGAGGGGGACAAAAACAATTGCCTGCATGCCTCTCTGTGCACCCTCGTCTGTTATGTGCCACTACGCTCGAAATATAGTGGCAGCGGCAGAATTGCGGCATAGTGTTAATCGAATACTGGGTCTTTAAACATCCAATGCATTAATTGATTTAAGTTCAGTCTGTGATACAGTTTGGAAAGAAGGACTCCTATTCAAGGTGTTCAAATTGCTCAAATGGCTCTGAGCACTATGGGACTTAACATCTGAGGTCATCAGTTCCCTAGAACTTAGAACTAATTAAACCTAACTAACCTAAGGACATCACACATAGCCATGCCGGAGGCAGGATTGGAACCTGCGACCGCAGCGGTCGCGCTGTTCCAGACTGAAGCGCCTAGAACCGCTCGGCCACTCCGGCCGGCTATTCAAGGTGTACCAGCTTATTCCTTGCAAATCCTTTCTTACTCTATCGAACAAGATGTTCAGTGACCGACTTCTCCAGGTACACCTCAGTGGGAAATCAAGTATGTTCCATAGCAAACTAAGTAGCCTGGCACAAGGGTCTACACTAGCTCATGTAATCTGTTGTCTGTTAGACAGGGGTGATTCAGCTGCACCTGCTGATCGTTTCATGCAACCCGCACTATGTATCGGGAACAGGATCCAAACAGGGGACAGCCACGTAATCGATATAAGTTCCTTCTCAGCGCCTTGGCCGAGTGTTAGAAATTGGAATCATGCTGTAAAATATACAAGTGGGGGTTGGCCGTGGGTTACACGTATTTTTGGACCAAGAAGTACCTTACTTCTGACATACTTATCCAAGTGCATCCAAACTTTCTTTGTGCAATTAGCGGTGTGGTCATACAGGTTTTCATAAATGGCTCAGAGACGTTGCCTTATAAAGTGTGTTTCTCCATCAGAAACAACGAAATAAATAGGAGATATCAAAATGGGAAGCGTGCAAATAACGAGTTTCCAGTATATAACCCAATGAAAAGATTGATATATGACTCGCCGCGTGAATGTGCTAAAGTAGTTTCATAAACAAAATTTGTACTGTAGGTCTAAGATGTCGTTGTATACTTTATTCTGCGAAATTTCGAAAATTTGATAGTTTCATAAACAAAATTTGTACAAGAGGTCTGAAATATTTTCATGTACTTCACTAGCTATTCTGCTTCACATCCCTATAGCAAACTGGCCAACAACATTGTTCTGTCATGTGGGGCTGCATAAAGCGACATCGGTAGGGCAGCTGAATAAATCTGTATATATCAAGCAGGGTGTATCTGTGTATGGTTAGGATATCCTCCCAAACCTTTGGAACCCATTAAAAAGAAAATAATTTTTAAAGCGGAATTTTACGTGCCCACTCCACAGAACGATCCCACATTAATCTAGTGCGATATTCGTTTTGTCTATATGTGTTAACAGGGGCAATAAAACACGAAGAATAAACAGCAATCCAATAGCATTTCGGAGCGCTCCATGCTTGGCGGTAGCAGTCAGCGCAAGCTCGGGTATATAATATATACGAGGCGTGATAATAAAGTAATGAGACTGATGTGAAAAAAATCACTATTTCCAGCGCTTCTGCCATTTCTGGAACTCATCTTCTGTAATATCCTCCAAGACCCTCGCCACAGCTTTTTGGACATCATGTGTTGTTTGAAAATGGTGTCCCTTGACTGCCGTTTTGACTCTTGGAAATGGAAAAAAGTCGCACGGAGCGATATATGGTGAATAAGATGGCTGTGGTAGTTCTGAAATTTGTTTTGAGGTTGAAAACTGCTGTACTGACAGAGCAGTATGGGATGGCGCATTATCAAGATGCAGAATCCAATTATCAGCAATGTTGGCACGGACACGAAGGACTCTTACAAAGTCTTTCTAAAATTTCTTTGCAGTAATATTGGTTAACTGTTTGTCCAGAAGGCGCTCACTCTTTATCAACAATTCCCTTGGAATCAAAGAAGCACACAAGCATGCATTTCACTTTTGACTTTAACATGCGAGCTTTTTTTGGTCTGGGTGATCCCTTTGGCATCATTGCGGACATTGGTGTTTTGTCTCTGGATCTTACTGAAAAAACCACTTTCATCACCAGTGATAACACGGTTAACAATTCTGGATTGATTTCCGTTTGCTCCAGCAGATCGGCTGCCACATTTTTCCGTGTTTCTCGCTGTTGTGTTGTGGGATTTTTGGGTACCATTTTTGCACAAATCTTTCTCATACCAAGATCTTCAGTTATTATTAGACGAAACGTTTCTCGATTGATGTTCAGTTCTTCTGCAATCATTTCACGGATAATCTTCGATCAGATCGTACGAGTTCACGCACCCTGGCCAAGTTGACATTCGTCCATGAGGTTGACGGTCGTCCACTGCGGTCTTCATCTTCAACATTCGTTCTGCCTTCACTAAACATTTTATGCCAACGAAAAACTTGAGCTCTTGACATAACCTCCTCTCCAAAAGCCTTCTGAAGCTTACAGTAAGTCGTCATCACATTTTCACCCAATTTAACGCAAAAGGAAATAGCATACCGTTGCGCAATATTATGCGGTTCCATTTCCATGACGAGAGACACAAACACGTGTTAACTTATTACAGCACAACTTACGACTAAGCAGTTGCATCGATGTGGCGCTTGGACTAGAAGCAGCTTATAGACCAAGGTCAAAGATATTGTGCCTACGCAAGCCTGCACGGTTGCAACATCTTGCAAAGAAAATCAGTCTCATTACTTTATCGTCACACCTCGTACATGGTGGTAGTGGTATAGGTACAGATATTGTTATAATTGGTGTCTTAGTATGAACCCACTTAATTACTTTACTTGCTTTTCTATGCATCTGATAGTCTTCCTCCAAACAAATCACATAATTTACTACCTGATGCAGTCTGCACAGTCGTTCCCCATGCCACTTGAAGTTGGAGGTACTGACTGACGTATAAACATAATTTTAATTATTAGTCTACAGATGAAGGAAATACTGATGTAATGTTGTTCAGTACATTGTTCCGTCATGAATAGAAATATTTGCACTTGTACCCTTAAACGCTATGTAAACAGAGTGAAGAAAAATTCGCTCTCTTTGACTTCGCAGCGCGATTCCTCACATACTAGCAATACAAAAATGTCTATCACAAAATTTCGTCCTGCACATATTTCCGGAAGTAAATGGGCGTAATTGGCAATTTGGCAACATTGTAATCTTTAATGAAACAAAATATTATATTTATTATGTAAAAAGAAATGGATGAAAATGGGGAAGAAATGGCTTTAAATATTTTTGTTATTTACCCTTTCAGTACGAACTTTGTTGTAGAACACCTTTTTTTACGTGTGGTAATAAAAATTCATTTAGACAGAATTAAGCACATTTAAAATTACGTGAACTTTAGCAACCCTCTCATGCTGATAAATTCAAACTAACTGATTAATAACATTTATGACTTTGAAAATTATTTAAATTAAATTTTTTACTTATTTCGGTCTTGGCACATATTTTCTAGATGCAATGGTTTTTTTAAATATTTACTGAATTCTTTCCCGGCGTTAGCTATGGAACACAAGACTGTCTCTGTTAGCATAAAATGGTTAAATATTGCCAAGCCGACCTGAACGTTTAATTATCATTGACAAAACACACTTCACTATGCGTTTAAGTTATTTGCTTTAGAAATTGAAAGAACCAACAGATTAACAACTTCAACGCTAAGTATCCACCTAAGAATGCACAAATGTAAAACCAGTAATAAATTCAGTCAGCCTCAGGATCGCTGTAAAAGAAAAATATTTCGTAATTCACTGCTAATTTTACCTGCTCTTGATTTACGGGTTTGGTTAATTTTATAGCGGAACAATTTTTTAAATGTGCCGCCGCTGCAAATCGTTCGGTCGCGGCACAGCCCAGAGACACCAACGATAATCCCTAAAAATGCTGAAAATTCTTTAAAGAAATATTATAGATGACATGGGCAAGCTAATTTACGTTAGTAATACACAATTTTGATAAATTATAATGTATTTAGACCATAACAATAATTAAAATTACACACCTTTATAATTTCTCCTCTAATGGCGGCTAAAGATAGATACAGACAAAAGAAGTCTACTCATTCATATAATGGTACGTCACAGGTTCCTCTCTCTCTCTCAGCTCTCGAGGAAAACGACAAAGAATGCACATTATGTATTCCTATTTATACTATTGCTGATTGTGAATGTCTCTTTGTAATCTTACAACATTATTTTCCTCTGTGGCTGTATTTTACATTTTTTTTTCATCGCAGATATTAACATATTTCGTAATTACATGAGTATAGAAATATTACAATCATAAATACATCGAGAATATTATTACAGAAAATATTACAATAATAACGGATGTCCTTTGTACAAAATTAAATAATATTTTTTGTTAAACAATTACAGTACATACGAATTGCTTCATAGCGGCGTACATAGTACAATTAAAATGTCATTTCATTTTATTAATAGTGTGTGTGCTGCCAGGGAACGTTATAAATCACATGTACGATAGCTACCTGTGTCAGGATAGCGGAGTAACGCTGTACTGTTGGTGCAGTGGAAAGCGTTTTGGTTTAGCATGCAGGAATTCAAGTGTTCGCTTCAGGGTCAAGGCTTATTTGTTTTTATTTGCTAAATGTAGTTTGTGTGGTACGGCATCTGTTGTCTTAATCGTCATATAGCGGTTACAGTGGCTCTTCTACAAAATATTTGCACTTACATACTACGTACACGGAAATGGTAGTAGTTTTCACTGTTCATCTTTTAAAGAAGCCTTTTGCACGTCGTGGGCGCGAATTCTTTCACCCCACTGCATCTGCTAGATTCCAGACTTATTTTCTGTGTACCCTACCCCAAAGATTCCATCGATTACTACCAACTGTTATTATTCTCGCCACCTTCAGATCCATTACATTTCGTTGTGGCCTTACGTCACCAGTCGGCCTAGCAACGTGCTTTGCAAATAATTTCCAAGCATGTACAGGGCGACAGTTATTGAACTGTATAAAATAAAACCGTCATAACTTCTGAACGGTTTGCGTTAGCACGTTCAAACTGCGCGGTTGGCCGCGGGACATAATGGTAATTAGTATGCGCATGCGTGTTCGGGTTTAGCGACGAAGCCCACTTTCATTTGGATGGTTTCGTCAATAAACAAAATTGGCGCATTTGGGGGACTGAGAATCTGCATTTCGTGATCGAGATATCTCTTCACCTTCAACGGGTGACTGTGTGGTGTGCAATGTACAGTCGCGGAATAATCGGTGCGATATTTCTTGATGGCACGGTGACTAGCAAACGGTACGTGAAGGTTTTGGAAGATGATTTCGTCCCATTATTCAAAGTGACCCTGATTTCGACAAGACATGGTTAATGCAAGACTGAGATCAACCCTACCAAAGCAATAGAGTGTTTGATGTCCTGGAGGAGCACTCTGGGGCTCGCATTATGGCTCTGAGGTACCCAGAGGCCACTGGCACGGGCCTCGATTAGCCGCCATATTCTCCGCATCTGAACACATGCGACTTCTTTTTGTGGGGCTATATTAAAGATAAGGTGTATAGCAATAACAGCAAAACCATTACTGAACTGAAAACAGCCATTCAGGAGGTCATCGATAGCATCCATGTTCCGACATTTCAGCGTATCATGCAGAATTTCGCTATTCGTCTGCGCCACATCATCACCAATGATACCTGTTGTATCGAACGTGTCACAGCCAGAATATCTGTACTGACGTTTACATGTTGAATAAAGCGTTTGTAACTAATATACTTTTTTGTCATATAGTTCAATAATTGTCACCGTGCACGATGTAAATGTCGGATACATGTGAATTAACAAACAGTGTATACTACAGTATTATATACCAGAATGAAGTTGGCAAATAAAAAAAAAAACGCTGTCTACTGCACCAACTACACAGCACTACTGCTTTTCGCTAACATAGGTAGTTACAGCACAGGGTGCTGCCAGATTGCCAGTCTTTAACATCCATTTGTTGCCAGAAATACGCACAGGACTAAATTTTGTGTGAGAGATCTTTGTGTTGCTAGTATGTGAGGAATCGCGCGGCGAAGTCCGAGTGCGCAAATTTTTCTTCCCGCTTCCAGTTCACTCAAGGTTTATTGTTGCAACAGTGCATATAGAGTACATGAAATGTCACTTTTACTGATTACATTTACAGATCAATAGCAAAAGCTGTTCTGAAATACCAGGTAGCGACTGATGCTGAAACACATTAGTACGTGGTGTACCCGTGTACAGTCCGTGACATGGCGCCTCAAACCGCACGGCCACTCCGCGCGGCTGCAAGCCCTGACTATTGCACCCAGTCAATCGTACAGATGACGAATACTCTCCTAGGGTACGTAACTCTACACCTGTTCGAACTGTTCACGTATTTATGTAAGAGCTGTTATCTGACGAATCGCATGAGTCACTTCTCGTGCTATCATATCCCACAGGTGCTCGACTGGAGACAACAAATCAGGAAATCGTGCTGGCCAGGGAACCTGCTACTCGTCTAGCAGAGGATGTTGAGTTTCGCAGACAGTGTGTGGACCAGCATTACCCTGCTGGAAAAACAGATCATCTTCCTGCTGCTAAGGTCGCAGGTTCGAATCCTGCCTCGGGCATGGATGTGTGTGATGTCCTTAGGTTAGTTAGGTTTAAGTAGTTCTAAGTTCTAGGGGACTGATGACCACAGATGTTAAGTCCCATAGTGCCCAGAGCCATTTGAACTATCTTCCTGTTGCAAGAACGGCAAAAGAACGTGTCTAAAAACATTTCACACGTACCGAGCGGTGGGTAGTGCCCCTCCAGAAACACCAAAGGTGAACGAGAGATGTACCTTGTCGCACCTCAGACCGTAAGGCATTCGGTGGGGCCAGTGTGTCTCGAATGAATGCACTGTATGAGACAGCACTCAACAAGCCTACGTCGTACGTTACTTGCGTGCAGGCAGAATGTGCTTTCATCGCTGAAGAGCGCGGCACGCCATTCCATCTTCCAAGCGATCCTCTGACGGCACCAGTGGAGCTGTGCACGTCGATACTGTGGCGTGGTAGCTGCTGCGTTAGCAGTGGTACTGTCCGATTTGCCACTGCTGCTCGTACAGTACGATTCTAGCGGGAGTCTGTGCTGCGTGGACGTCCACAACCTCGTCTGCGGGCGTGAGGATGTCCACGTGACCGCTGACACCAGCATCGTTACACAACTGACGCAGCACGCCCTACTTGTGTGGCAATTCTGCGGAAGGACCATCCCGCCACTCGGAAAGCAACGATTTGACTCCTTTAAAACTCGTTCACTTAGCTCAGGGCTTAAGAACTGGCCGGTTTTGAGCGCGAGTACTCGCGTCTGCTCAGGGACGTGCTCGCGAGCAGCTGCAAGGTCGTGGAGTACGGAGGGAGGGGAGGGAGGGGAAATGCGCGCGCACGTTTGAATAGGGCCGCAGCGTGCCTATAGAATTCGCGCCGACTGTGTAACGTTTAAAGTACTGCGATCAGCTCTTAACAGTCACTTCGCTGGTTAAGAATCATGTGAAGTCGCCGTTGTGTAACCCCAACCATGCTTTCGCAGTTCAACCCCCATTGGGAGGAATTGTATCTGTTTACTGAAAAAGATGGTGTTGCAAAATGTTTAGTATGTCACAAAACGCTGAATTCTTTTACGAAATTTAATTTGCAGCGACATTATATGTCGTACCACGCGAAAGACTACGGACGTGGAAGATGTGATTGACCAGATCGTGCACAGGAAGTTATTAAACTTAAAAGGAAGCTATCCGAAGAAGATCTGGACGACGAAGAAAAATCAACTGAGGCAGCTCTCAGAGTGGGTTACAAAATTGCTTTGCTTTTAGCAAAATCCCTGCGCCCCTTAACTGATGGCGATTTAATAAAAGAATGTGTGGTAGTTGCAGCGGAACATTTGTGTCCATCTCAAGTTGAACAGTTTCGGATTATGCCATTATCTAACATGACCATTATGCGTCGCATACAGGACATGGCAGACGACGTCCAGAGCCAGCTTGCAAATATCTGTTAAGATTTTATGGCGTATTCTCTAGCTCTGGACGAAAGTGTTGATATCACTGGAACAGCGCAGCTTGCCATATTTATTAGAGGTGTTAACAGATATCTTCAGGTGAGGGAGGAGCTCCTCGATGTAGTAGCCATGAAGAACACTACAACCGGAGGTGATATTTTAAGTAGTGTTGAAGAAAGTGTTGAAAATATAGGATTGTCGTGGAATTCTTTAGTTTCAGTGTCTACAGATGGTAGAGGCATACACTAAGCTAATAAAATTATGTGGCACGTGTACATTCTCCTTTATTTGTTTCATTTGTCGCAGTAATAATTCGTGAGTGATATCCCTGCAGGTGGCCGCGGATTTACATTGACTGGCGGCAGCTTTTGTGTACCCCACGTGACTCTCCCCACTCTCCGTTCTGGTCTGGTAGTGCGGGTAGCGTGCTCGCGCTGCTCCATGCTCGCGCCTTGCTGCTCACAGCTTGCTCCGCGAGCACATATGTTGTGAAGCCCTGACTTAGCTGTAAGGAGCACGACTGCGTCTCCATGGCAAGGTTGCCTGCTTACTTCACACATTTGGACCACATTGAGCCTTCTGGCTGTGAGCTTCCCTATTAAAGGGTAGACACAGGCGGCGCTGTGGTAGCTATGCCACTACGCTGTTGGACGACGCTGAAACCATTATCAGTACATCTACTATCCCCCAGGTCGCATATTCCGTCATCGGATCGAAATCGACGTCGTCTTTCCGGACGTATGAACTTTTTTCCAGCAGTGTATACTTATCACGCTTTGAGAGGAACGACGACTATTCAACAACTCCTTGTTACTATAATGCAGTGCCTGCGTTTTGCCATATACACTGCAGTGTCCTTCAGACATGCATGAATGTCTCAAGGACATTGCGAGAGCATCCTGTAAACACAGGCACTGCAGTATGATATTTCATGCCCAGACAAGGCCGTGACAATAATCGTAAGTCTCGGCCGGCGCGGGAATCACAGCATTTGTGCGAGTCAGAATGTGGAGAAAGTGTGACATGTGGAGGTTTGGGCCCGTCCGAGACTCGAGCTCGGACGTCCGAGGCTGTTACGGGGATCCCTCGCGCACAACGGAAAATACAGGTTAGGGTCCCGTTGTGGCACAAATTTTGTCACCAATACATCTGGAGGTAATATTGCAGTGCCTTTGTTATTCTGAATAACTAGGCAAAGTTCCTTTGGATATGCATTGATGTTCGCAAGCACAGACACTTCGGCGGCTACAGCCGTCATGAAATACGCGCATGCTTGTCCGAAGGTTGCATCCTAATTCAGAATAACACAGGCAGTGCAGTGCGCCGACACTGGGCAAGTGGCTTTCAAGTAAAATGGCTCCCCTGTACGGGAATATACGTAATGGATGAACGAGTACAAGCCGTATATGCGTGACTGATGGCATATGGAGTTAAAGGTCTGGCCGTGAGTCGTGCACGGATAGCCGTATAGTTAGGCGACCGCTAGCGATAAGCGGGAAATCCGGGCCCGAGTCCCGGTGCGGCACAAATTTCCACTGTCGTCATTTCATGCTACAGCTCACGGTTCTCATATTCGCAATTGCGAACACATTTAGTGTATATCGATTTGTTACGATTTTCATGCCGTGCTTTCGGATTCGTTCAATATCTGCTATTGTGAGTACTTGGTAACCACGGTAGACCGTGGAGCACTACTGTAGAGTTGGGCCGGCCAGAGTGGCCGAGCGGTTCTAGGCTCTACAGTCTGGAACCGCGCGACCGCTACGGTCGCAGGTTCGAATCCTGCCTCGGGCATGGATGTGTGTGTTATCCTTAGGTTAGTTAGGTTTAAGTAGTTCTAAGTTCTAGGGGACTGATGACCTCAGCAGTTAAGTCCCATAGTGCTCAGAGCCAATTGTAGAGTTGGTCGCTCTGGCGTCTTGTATGTGGTTTCTTTTATAGTCGCTTTTTCAGAATCTTGCCAATAACTGTGTTTTCTGCTCGCCATCCCTACCATTGGTATTACTGGTTCGTTCCATTTCATGTTGCTTCTACGTCTGCATGGATACTCTGCAAATCACATTTAAGTGCCTGGCAGAGGGTTCATCGAACCATCTTCACAATTCACTGTTATTCCAATCTCGTATACCGCGCGGAAAGAATGAACACCTCTATCTTTCCGTACGAGCTCTGATTTCCCTTATTTTATCGTGGTGATCATTCCTCCCTATGTAGGTCTGTGCGAACAAAATATTTTCGCATTCGGAGGAGAAAGTTGGTGATTGGAATTTCGTGAGAAGATTCCGTCGCAACGAAAAACGCCTTTCTTTTAATGATTTCCAGCCCAAAGCCTGTATCATTTCTCCAATATTTCGCGATAATACAAAACGTGCTGCCTTTCTTTGAACTTTTTCGACGTACTCCGTCAGTCCTATCTGGTAAGGATCCCACACTGCGCAGCAGTATACTAAAAGAGGACGGACAAGCGTAGTGTAGGCAGTCTCCTTAGTATTTTCGCAAACATTCAGCCGTATTTCGGAAGCTTCCCACTAATTTTGTAACCGGAAACTATCGGGTTCTTTCTTTATGTTGTAGGCATTCTAATGCATTTATCCACATTTAAAGAGTCCTGCCACGCAAATCATGTTACTTTATAGATCGTTACAATCATCCAGCGACGATTGATAACATCGAATGTGCTATTGAACTTGACTTATAATCTGTTTAGGTTAACTGTTAACATTAGCAATCCTATTATGCTTTCTTGAGGCGTGTCCTTTATTACTTTTGTTTCTATTTGAAATTCGTATAACAATACTGTAGCAAGGAAGAGGCTGGGAGTGGTAAGGTGCCATGCTATCAAAGCACAACACGTCATCCACAGAACTACTTAATAAAAATTTGTATTTCCATTTTTACTTTTCAGTACATGAACTTAAACAAGTGCAGTTAAATGTAAGGAACCAAGGAAAATTGAGAAACTTTCAGTTGATATTTGAAAGGACTTTAACAATGAAATCTATTAAAATAAGCAAGAAAATAAACAACTGAATATTGTGAAACTATCAGCTGGTGTTTGAAAGCACTAAATAGAGTGAACCTTCTATCAAAACAATTTCAAATGGCACCTTATGAAATCCAGGCCTTACAACAACAAACCTAGAAGGTTTAACACATGTTTCAAAGGAAAAAAAATACATCAGTGGTCAACACATCAACTGAGGCCTGTAAAACCAGCAAATGAAATGAACGAATCCGCAATCGCAATATAAAGGCTTAGCTACATCAATGAAATGTTGTTTAAACTCTTAAGTAAAATGGAAATGACGAATGCACAATTGTAATATAAAGGATTAGATAACTCAAGGAAATGTTGTTTAAACTCTTTAGTAAAAGGAAATGACTCAAGGTGGTTGCACAAAAGAATGTGCAAATAAAATTTAAACAACAATACCCAGAGCTTTCACTAAAACGACGAGCAGTTAAATTAAATCTGAGTTCAAAATTAAATCTCACAAATGGAGCACGGACACCGATAAATTAAAAACCGGGCTGAAACCTCCTAAAAGAGAATGACTCTGAACAGACAGAAACCTGTTAGCCACTGGCAAACCCTTTAAATAAAGTCGAATTAACTCAGACCTAAAAGAGATAAAATAATGATCCCTTCGACGCAGCGGATAGCTCTAAATGTTCGTACAATCTACATACTACTGTGCTCACCTAGCATCTCCAACCGGTGCCAATGTTTACGATTCAGTAATTCCACTTTGCTCTTTAATTCTGCAGTTATCAACTGCAGATTGTTCCAGGGTTGTCATCGACCAAATCCGAGCGACGTGCTTCCCAGGTATGCAAGTTGATGAAGTAGCGCCACTCACTCTACCGAAATAACATTCAGTTCCAGCAACTGCTCATAGCGTCCGTGTCCCGCATGGCTACCAGCATCTACCCGTGGATGACCATCCGCCAGCTATGGGTGGTAAACGACTGAATGTGAGCTGGTGGGTGCCACGTTAAATCAGCTCGTTGGTGCCCTCTGGAGGGACGCGAAGCAGGTCGTTGCTTACAAGGGAAGCTCCCCATCGCCACACTCTCATATTTAGTGGTAAGAGGGCCCAGCGGACAGCCCGTCAAAAACTGAACACAGATCAAACGTGAAAACAGGAAGAAGTAAAATAGAAACAGTGGATGGTCCAAGCTCAAGAAGTACAATATAGAGCAGCCGGGAAGAGAATTGGCGTCGTAGTTTAAAATTAAAAACGTGGTTACAGTGTTAGACCGCCAAGCGGCAGAGCCGCGTTCAGATCTTCCCCACATCAACTTCTTGTTTTTTCTGCTGTTCGTTTTATTCAAATTTATGTCCATGTCGTGGTGTAACGCCCGTTTGCAACAGCGAGGTGTAAGGTAGAGACCTATAACGACAGTTGATTCTGCACAACTAGTCTGTTAGCAGCCGAAAGTAAGTGGCTTTCAAATCGGAACAGCAAACGTTTGATGACAAGGTGACAAGTCAACCGAATCCTCCACCGGAAAACCCAAAAAATGTTCAAATGTTTGTGAAATCTTATGGGACTTGAACTGCTAAGGTCATCAGTCCCTAAGCTTACACACTACTTAACCTAAATTATCCTAAGGACAAACACACGCACCCATCCCCGAGGGAGGACTCGAACCTCCGCCGGGACCAGCCGCACAGTCCATGACTGCAGCACCTTAGACTGCTCCCGGAAAACACATCTGATGTGCCATACACGGCATTAGTAACTGTCACATATGATAGGAATGATTTATTTAGCGTATGGAATTACATATGAACTGCGACTAGAAATTGTGAATTACAAAAATATATTAATTTCATAATTTATGATTTAAAAATAAGTCTGTAAATTAATATCTAATTTGTCGATACGTTCAAGGGCTGCCTCTGTCACTTCAAAAAAATCTTCCAAGTTCCCATGGTACGCTCTTCTGCTACAGCTTATTACAAAGTGATGGATCGTCTGGTGTTCATTTCCACAGTCTCACTGAGAAGATGAAGCCTTTCCCCATCGGTAGAGGTTTCCATCACAGATTCCGTGGCCTGTGCGGATCCGATTAATTGTTTTCCAGGCACATCGCATTAGTTCCATACCGGCTGGTCTTATGTCACGTTTTTGGAGGGTCTGATGTTCCTCATGGGCAATAGTGTTCCACACCTCCGTCCACTTTTTGTTCATACTGAAAGAAGCTGCCTGTAGCGATTCTGCCAGTAGGACAGATGGCTGCCTGGATTTTAATCGGTTCATTCGGAGTGCAGGAACGTCAGAGTGCATTGGAAGCTCGGGGGTTTTAAGTAATTTCTGGTATTCCTTGAGGAGAGCGTTTTGTCTTCGGAGGTCTGGTGGCGCAATGTTGCTTAGAGGTGGTAACCAGTATAGAGGAGTAGATTTGATGCAGCCTGTTATTTATTGTCCTCATTGCTACATTTAGCTCCACGTCAATTTTTCTCACATGTGTGCTATTGAGCCACACTTGGGCACAGTATTCGGCAACAGAATAGACCAGCCCTAAGGCAGCGCATCGCAGTGTCGTAGCTCTTTCGCCCCGTGAGGTACCACTCAACTTCTGTATGATGTTATTGCGTGATCTCAGCTTTGCTGCGGTGTTTTCTATGTGCTTCCTGTAAGAGAGGAATCTCTTATCGACGCACCTAATTTGTTCGACTGGTAAGTGAGTGAGACCTGCTTCCTTGTCCGATGTAGGCGTTCATACGAATGCGATCATTCCCAAGAAAATGATGAAAACATAACAGTTAGTCACATAAGCTGTAACAAATGAACGCAGAGGTTTCACAACGACACTGTTTCTCTGTGTTCTGTCAAAATATATGTTTTTAACGTTTTAGAAGTTGCATTCCGTTGTGGAAGTCTTGACTCTTGAATTCCTTTGTTGTAACACAGTTCACACCTGTTTATTTGTTGTTTTCATATCTGTGAGACGTCTATGTGGTATCTCGCGTGCTCTCTGTTTATCACATTTACTTGCGACGCTCACGTATTCTTACCACATGACCCATATTCTATAACCAGTGTGTAGCATGACAATTACCAAGACTAGAGAAAGAACGAACATATCAGTGACCGGACGGACAGTTCATGTTGTGGGAAAAAAAAACACTGAGTTTTGAACACAGCTCGCCCGCCTTACAGTCCAACACTATGATCACTTACCCACGACGACATCGGGGTTTCGACTCCTCTTAATTTTATTTCTTCTTCTTCTTGGAGAGTTCACTTTTTCTATTTTGCTTTGTTTTCATAGCTCATCTCACCTTCTTCCTGTTTGCATGCTTGATCTATGTTCAGTTTTTGACGAGCGTTCCACTGGGCTGTCTTACCACAAAATCTGAGGGGGGTGCGATGGGGAGGTTCCCTTGTTAACTACAGGCAAAGAGGTTATATCGCGCTTTTGATTACGTATCGCGTATTTGCGTTTGTTCTGTTACAATATACATACGATGGAGATTTTAAAAAATTCGCGGATTCACCATGATATGGCAGCGCTAGTGCAACGATGTTCTTTCGTAATAATAGGTTATCCTTTATGATTAGAGTTTTAAAACTACCGCAGGTTAACGTAGACTATCATAAGTAAGCGAAAACTATGATAGTTTTCGTAGTAACCATGGTCGGTTAAGGTCGTAGCAGCATTACCTGTACATAAGGTGTATTGCATACCTATCGGGCTTATCTCATATCTATGGCTTTGTTTACGTGTGATCAGTGTGTCATTAGATTCTCCTATAAACCGGGAGCGGTGTACCGTCTAGAAACTGAGTGAGGATGTATAAAGGGCCACGTGACCTATGGAACGTTTTTGTTATCCTCCTGTATAAACAGTATTTACAGAAAAACTGAAACTGTCAATGTTTAAGTCAGCTTTTATCCGAAAATTGTTGATTTGCAACGCGAAAGAGAGTGATGTAAAAATTTAAAAAAATAATAGATTTATTATGTAGTGCTACAAAACGCAGTTTCCTCAAAAACGGTAAACTCATAACAGAGAAAGCGAACAGAAATATATTAAACTTTATTTCAATACTTCATCGAACTTACGTAAGACATGTTTCTGTTATTCGCAAACTACTTTCGCTTTTATCAGTAATAATAGGAAACTCTTGTCTTTGATCATGATGAAGAACGTTCTATTGAGTACAAAATGATAACACCACTTATACAGATTTTTTATTTTTATTTTTGCGCATCTAAACTGTAGTTGCATCAAACGTAATTGCTTTGGTTACATAAAAACACAGAAGTTACGCGGTGATCTAACTTTTATGGCTTATAAAATGCAATTTATATTCTGTAAGGATATAAACTGCAGAGTGGACTAACAGTGAATGATGTGCAATTCTAATTACGTGCAAAACAAACAGCCAAACAACCAAACATAGAGAAGTTCTTGGCTCCCTACTTGTCTCTTACACATTCAATTAGGTTTCTTTCCCTGCCAGTTCTACCTGTAAACCCCGCTATTTACTACGTCATTTATGTACTTTACCAAAACTATCGAACCGTATTTATTGAGGAGTAAACAAATGACGCGTCAGTGCTCTGGGTGGACATCTGTGGTGCGGGAATCTCTCTTGTTGTCCTGTGTAGTGATTTGTGAAGATGAAAAAAATGGAGATTCGAACAGTGATTAAGTATTCCGTAAAGAGAGGTATGAAAACAAAAGAAATTCATGCCGTTTTTCTAAACACACTGGGGGACTCTGCTCTTTCATCTTTAGCTGTTGCCAAGTGGACATACGAATTTAAATTTGGTCGGGAAAGCGAAGATGATAATCCGCACAGTAGTCGGCCAAGATCTGACACTACCCCAAAAATTATTGTAAAAAGGCATAAAATGGTCATGGAGGATCTCCGACTGAAAGTGCGAGAGATTGCTGACGCTAGCGATGTCATCTGAGCGAGCAGATCACATTTTAACAGTGAAATTGGATATGAAAAAATTATCTGCTTAACGCAGACTCAGAAACGCATTACAGTGGAAATGTTCGAACAATGTTTAGCCCGTTTTCAGAGCAACCAACAAGATTTTTTGCACTGCTTTGTGACTACAGATGAAACTTGGATCACATCTATAGGCCAGAGACGAAACAACAGTCAACTCAGTGGAAACTTGTTGACTCACCACCATCCCAACACCACCACAGAGAAAGCAAAGGAAACATAATCGGCCGGAAACGTCATGGCGTCAATTTTCTGGGATGCGAACGGGATTCTTCCCACTGGTCAAACAATTCGTGATAATATTACGCTAACCTCTTGGACCAACTAAAGCAAGAGATACGCTAAAAAAGGCTAGGTTTGGCAACGACGAAAGTCATCTTCCATAAAGACAATGCGCGCCCACACGCAAGTATGGTTGCCATAGCAAAAATACGTGAACTTAGATACGAATTATCGTTACAGCCGCCATATTCGCCAGATTTGGATATGCCAGTCTTCCATCTCTTCCCCAAGCTCAAAATCTTTCCCGGTGGATGAGATTCTGTCTAAACGAAGAACTGGCAGCCTGAAGTTGACGGCAAATTGCAGGTTAGAGGATTAATTTTCAAGATGCATTAGTGTGCATGGAGATTACATCCATACATATTACAAATGTGTATGTACATATTGACACACAAGAGACTTAAGTTTGTCTTTACAACTGAATATCCAGTCCTTCAATCCAGCGCACTGCATCTGGAGTTGCTAGCAGGAAGTCCTCTTTGGCGCCGTGATAGGCTCGAATCCTGCATTCACTGACAATGTGGTGAACAGTCTGGTATGGAGCCCCGCAGTCACAAGCTGGATCAGGCAGCTTCTTCCACTTAAATTCATTTCATGATATGTCTGTATTAGCCATACGCTAAATAAAATAAATAAATAAAAACAAATGTGTATGTACCGGTGTATGTACATATCCTCCTAAACCACAGTGCAGATTTCAACCAAACTTGATAGATATGTCCTTTACTGCCTGGCAACAATCGCTGTCGGGTTAAGAACCACTTACCTATCATAGTTCAGGGGATGTGACGTCATAAACACTGCGATACGTGAAAAACTGCCACATTATGAGTGACGTTTAAATTACTCGTGTGCTACCAACTATATTCGCAAAATACATTATTTTGTAGATAGTATCCACATTTGGCGCTGAATACATTTACCCAAATATATCACTGTACGACACAAAGTTCAAGAGGTACGACTTCATAAACACTGAGATGCGCGAAGAAATACCGCATCATGCATGAAGTTTTAATATATTTATTTTTTCTACTTAGACACTTCTTCCTTCGAGTCAGCTTATGGAAATCCCTGACACACGGAAGCGCCTTTGACAGCTTTCAATTGCGAAACACAAGCTGCTGTAGGTGAAAAAAATAGCCGTCTTTGAGCTATGAAGAGGTGATTGTCGTAGAGATGTTAACAAAATCGCGTTGTAGACACGCGAAGCATCTGTGCTTACACATTTGTACATTATACGTATTTCTTTGTCCGGCTGTTTTATAATTTGTTTTCACGAATACATGGAAATGAGATGTCTTCGATATTGCGCTACAAACACAGTTAATTTATTGTTGTCGTTTCTAATAGAAAATTGGCAAAATGAATATCCGGACAATCTCTCCTTTGTCAGCTACCTGAAAAATAAAAAAGTTTTACTGAGGAAAAGCCGGCCGCTGTGGCCGAGCGGTCCTAGGCGCTTCAGTCCGGAACCGCGCACCTGCTACGGTCGCAGGTTCGAATCCTGCCTCGGGCATGGATGTGTGTGATGTCCTTAGCTTAGTTAGGTTTAAGTAGTTCTAAGTTCTAGGGGACTGATGACCTCAGATATTAAGTCCCATAGTGCTTGGTGCCATTTGAGTTTTTTCACTGAGGAAAGTCGTTTCTTTTTATTTCATTCCGAGAACTTTTCAAACTACTCTCGTAAATCGGATCTTCCGTAACTTTGATGTCTCACTACCGTGGTCATTTCATTGTTACTCTGTGGAACTTTGAGGACGCGGCAACATCTGTTTCACTGACGGAAGCAGTTTGAGATATTTCTCAGAGTGAAAGGAAAACTTGGAGCGTCAACAAAGACGTCGTTCGGCCCTTCCCAGACCGTTGCCTAACAGGACGCGGACCGCAGAAGCACGCACCGGCGGACATAGCCTTACACATTCACACGCGGCCGCCCGTTCTTTCCCATAGCAGATTATGCGCGGCGGAATTCAGTGACCGAAATTTGCGAAACACAGTCCGGCCGCCGCTGTGTTCCCATATTAGAATGTGCGTTGCACGCTTCAAAGGCAGCGCGGGCACTTCCTTGCGACAGAGCGCGTGTCTGCATATCTTCGCTCATCTAGAAGGCGGCCGGCCGTGGGAGCAGCGTGTAACGGCGCAGTAATTGCCCTGGGGGCAGCCGACCGCACCGCACCACGCAGGCAGTACTGTTGCGACGGCCGACGAGGGGAGCGCGCAACTGTGATGGCATTTAGTGACTACTGCGGCAAAATTTCCACCAGCTGCAATGAGGGCATGAAATCAACAGGCTCCTCCTAAAGGGATTGAAGTGAAAACGCAACTAATGTACTTCGGACTGAGTTCCATCTAACAAGGGGACCCTTGTTGTTGTTGTTGTTGTAGTCTTCAGTCTTGAGACTGGTTTGATGCAGCTCTCCATGCTACTCTATCCCGTGCAAGCTGCTTCATCTCCCAGTACCTACTGCAGCCTACATCCTTCTGAATCTGCTTAGTGTATTCATCTCTTGGTCTCCCTCTACGACTTTTACCCTCCACGCTGCCCTCCAGTTCTAATTTGGTGATCCCTTGATGCCTCAGAACATGTCCTACTAACCGATCCCTTCTTCTAGTCAAGTTGTGCCACAAGCTTCTCTTCTCCCCAATCCAATTCAATACCTCCTCATTAGTTATATGATCTACCCATCTAACCTTCAGCATTCTTCTGTAGCACCACATTTCGAAAGCTTCTATTCTCATCTTGTCCAAACTATTTATCGTCCACGTTTCACTTCCATACATGGCTACACTCCATACAAATACTTTCAGAATCGACTTCCTGACACTTAAATCAATACTCGATGATAACAAATTTCTCTTTTTCAGAAACACTTTCCTTGCCATTGCCAGTCTACATTTTATATCCTCTCTAATTCGACCATCATGTTATTTTGCTCCCCAAATAGCAAAACTCCTTTACTACTTTAAGTGTCTCATTTCCTAATCTAATTCCCTCAGCATCACCCGACTTAATTCGACTACATTCCATTATCCTCGTTTTGCTTTTGTTGATGTTCATCTTATACCCTCCTTTCATGACACTGTCCATTCCGTTCAACTGCTCTTCCAAGTCCTTTGCTGTCTCTGACAGAATTACAATGTCATCGGCGAACCTCAAAGTTTTAATTTCTTCTCCGTGGATTTTAATACCTACTCCGAACTTTTCTTTTGTTTCCTTTACTGCTTGCTCAATATACAGATTGAATTGCAACGGGGAGAGGCTACAACCCTGTCTCACTCCCTTCCCAACCACTGCTTCCCTTTCATGTCCCTCGACTCTTATAACTGCCATCTGCTTTTTTTCAAATTGTAAAAAACCTTCCGCTCCCTGTATTTTACCCCTGCCGCCTTCAGAATTTGAAAGAGAGTATTCCGGTCAACATTGTCAAAAGCTTTCTCCAAGTCTACAAATGCTAGAAACGTAGGTTTGCCCTTCCTTAATCTAGTTTCTAAGATAAGTCGTAGGGTCAGTATTGCCTCACGTGTTCCAACATTTCTACGGAATACAAACTGATCTTCCCCAAGGTCGCCTTCTACCAGTTTTTGCATTCGTCTGTAAAGAATTCGCGTTAGCATTTTGCAGCTGTGACTTATTAAACTGGTAGTTCGGTAATCTTCACATCTGTCAACACCTGCTTTCTTTGGGATTGGAATTATTCTTTTCTTCTTGAAGTCTGAGGGAATTTCGCCTGTCTCATACATCTTGCTCACCAGATGGTAGAGTTTTGTCAGGACTGGATCTCCCAAGGCTGTCTGTAGTTCCAATGGAATGTTGTCTACTCCCGGGGCCTTGTTGGACCCTTCCATAGTGTAAATCACGGATTTTGATGCGCTTCAAGTATGTTGTTTTTTTAGCGAAGGGCCTTGGTTTTTGAGAAAATCGATTTTGAAGTTCATTGCGCGCTTTCTATATCGGTAACATCAAAGATATTCGATCAGCGTAGCGCAGCGGTAAAGGTTCATGGCTACCGCAGTGGAGGTACCGTATTCGTATCCTGCTCGTGTACTTCTTTTTTTGTTTTCAAAATCGACCGATTTTTTCAAATTTTATTTCAAAGAATATCAACAAATAGTGTAAGGTGTGCGAAATTATAAAGTTGTATTCAGTTCCCAGAATGAGATTTTCACTCTGCAGCGGAGTGTGCGTTAATATGAAACTTCCTGCCAGATTAAAACTGTGTGCCGGACCGAGACTCGAACTCGGGACCTTTGCCTTTCGTGGGCAAGTGCTCTACCAACTGAGCTACACAAGCAAGACTCACACCCCGTCCTCACAGCTGCGTACAGGAGAGCTTCTGTAAAGTTTGGAAGGTAGGAGACGAGGTACTGGCGGGAGTAAAGCTGTGAGGACGGGTCGTGAGTCGTGCTTGGGTAGCTCAGTTGGCACAGTCTGCCTTCGGCAGTGACACAGTGCGGACCGTGTTGCCTGCCGGCCGCGCTGTGGTGCGCGCGCCTGTTTGTTTACGCCGGAGCAGCTTCGCGTGTGCGGTGTTGTGAGTCTAGAACGAGATGGCACACTCGTACAGAAAAACGACTTTGAAGTTCAGTTTTGCGAACGACTATACACGACCAAAGGCACACGAGATTGAACGTTTCTTCAGAGAAGAGGTAAAAATCGATCCACAGGAAATCGTGGGAATCAATTTATCGCTCCTTTCAAGCGTCGTCTATGTCAAGCTTGTTGACGAGGCTGCTTGCGAAAGACTTCTACAACGATCACCGAACGGGTATCGTTTCTGTCATGCCGACGGGAATGTTGGTGCGGTTACAGTCGATCACGCGGGAATGGGGATCCGCACTATACGAGTCTTCGAACTTCCGTTTGAGGTCCCGTCTGAACTTGTTACCGACGCCTTTCGACCATACGGTACAGTTCTATCCCATGTGGCCGAAAAATGGACGAGTTTTACCACGTACCCCGTTTTAAATGGGGTGAGACAAATACGGATAGAACTGCGCAAGCACGTCCCCTCTTATTTGTACATAGGGGGTTGTCGAGCGATTATAATCTATGATGGGCAACCTCGCACTTGCTCGGGGTACGGGAAAGAAGGTCACGTCCGCTCGGAATGCCTCCAGCGACGTTTAGTGCAAACTCCACGGGATGACGTTCAGGCGCCACAACCGACGACTGTCTTACCGTTGACCTTTGTGGAAGCCCTGAGAGGCGACGTGAGGGAGACTTCCGATGGGCACCAGCAGCTGCCCCCTATAGAGAACATGGACACCAATGGACTGGAACTCCGACCACCGGTTCCATCACAGCAGACACAGGACACCGCACAAGAGATGCAGCTGACGGCCGCTCCAGGCTCATCCGTGGTGGCTGCCAGTGCTTCCACCGAGAGCGTGACATGCCAGGCCCAAGACGGAGGGTACGCAACCCCAACAGCCGATGCGGACGCAAGGCAACGGAAACAGCGTTCGCCGAAGAGAAGAAAGAAGCGTCGACTGACTTCTGCTGACGATAGCCATAGTCCCGAGGGGACAGTGGACGACAACGACAGTATCGACCCGAGACCAGTGGATTCAACAGATACCGAGATGACGATGCAGGAACTACACAGCGACGATAAATTGAACTCTCCTTCTGGTGACCGGAAGGCGGAAGTGGAGATGACAACTGTCCAACATCAGAGCGATGACAACGTTACCTCCCATCCTTCGACCAGTTCCGGAAATATGCTGGGGGACTGGGCGCAAGAAATGGACCAACAGGATGAAAATACGAACGCGACGATTGGGGACAGTCCTGGCCAGAGGCCGGGAGGGGTCGGGAAATGTTGACCAACTTAGTGTGTTGAGGAGCGCCGGGGGTGCAGATGGACGCTTAATGACACCGCCCTACAACTGATGAACACAAGCCAGGCGTACCGCATTGCCACGATAAACATTAATGGCATACGGACACCGCTTAAAATTCAAATGCTGAAAGATATGTTACGCGCTGCGGACGTGGATATTGTACTCCTACAAGAAGTGCGTTTCACATCGCCGCCAGAGTTCTACGGTTACGAGGCACATTATTCAGTGCACGATGAAAGTGGATGCGGTGTGGCGATTCTCACCAGGGAAGGAATAGGAGTGGAGGACGTCAGGTCTCTCCCTTCGGCACGCGGCATAGCGATCACTGTCGACGGCGTTCGTTTCATCAATTTATACGCACCATCTGGCTCCACCAAACGAAGAGAAAGGGCGACTTTTTACACCGAAGAGATAGCACCGTTGTTCGCTGGACGCTTTGATAACTATATAGTGGGCGGCGACTTTAATTGTGTCGTCGACAAAAAGGACCAAGTACCTCATTATGTGCCATGCATGGAACTGCGTGCGTTGATTACCGAAATGGCGCTTCTGGATACCTGGGAACTGCAGCATGGTGACAGACCGGGTTATACGTTTGTCACGGGACACTCGGCGAGTAGACTTGATAGAGTGTACGTGACACGAGCTCTACGGACGACGATACTGGATGCCGAAATCTGGCCAGCGGCTTTTACGGATCATATGGCGTACGTCTGTACGATTTCACTAACGCGTCAGAAGATATGGCGGAGTAAAGGTCACTGGACAATGAATTGTGCACTTTTACGTGACACTGAATGTCACCGGTCGATAGAGGCGGCCTGGGAGACCTGCGTTCGACGCCAACGAGCATACACCTCGGTTCTCCAGTGGTGGATTAAATGCGCAAAACCAACGTTACGGAGAACGTTGATACGATACGGGCAGGACAAATCGCAGTGGAACCGCACAACGGCTGATTTTTATTTTACAGCCCTGAGGGAGCTGATGACCCAACAACCATCGCCGGAAAGGCACACGGCCATGCGCAGGATAAAAGCCAAGTTATTACAGCTGACGAGACTAAGAATGGAAGGTATAATGGTCCGGGCGAGATTGGCGGACACAGTTGCCGCCGAAACCCCCTCCATGCACCACGTGGTACGTGAACGCCAACGACGACGCAGGACATTGATCAGGGAACTAATATCTGAAACTGGCCAGCAAGTTGTGCACCAGCGTGATATTGCGCACGTGTTTACCGACTATTTCCGCCAGTTATATGGACCTGTACATGTGAACCACGAGACACTACATGATGTCATCTCGGAAATGCCAGATAGAGGACCACCACTGGATACAGAACCTTTCATCACAGCGATAACAGAGGACGAGCTGACAGACGCAATTGCCAGGGGGGCTCCGAACAAGTCCCCAGGACAGGACGGCTTCCCAATTGAATTTTACCGCGCCTTTGCATACCTTATGGGACGGACCTGGATTCAGATGTACAACGAACTCCTGTTACCGCAGACTGAGATACCTGCCGAATTCACGGAGGGTATCATCATCCCAATACCCAAACCACGCGGTGGCAGAAATCCAGGAGATTATAGACCACTCACTCTCTTGAACTGCGACTATAAGATTTTCGCGCGCATCCTTGGGGCTCGCTTGCGGTCTTCACTTTCTGATAGACTCCTCATAGATCAAACTTGCCTCGGCGGTAAGAGCAACGTACATACGACGCTCAGTGACTACCGAGATATCATCGCATTAGCAGCGGCATGCCGAGTGCGTGGGGCACTCGTCGCTATTGACTTCGATCATGCGTTCGACAGAGTGGATCATACCTTTTTGCATGCGGTGATGGGCAGATTGGGAATCCCACAGGCCTTCATCCTAGTGATCATGCGACTGTTACACGGCGTACGATCAAAGGTCTCGGTGAATGGACGGGGCACTGACTACATTGTTATTTCAAGGTCAGTTCGTCAAGGTTGCCCCCTTTCGATATTTTTGTATGCAATGGCTTTGGAACCCTGTCTATATGGTCTCCGAAGACGGTTGGAGGGAGTGCCGTTGCCACAACTGACCTTTCATTGCCGCGCTTATGCTGACGATGTGATGCTGGTGGCACGGACAGGCGAAGAAGTACGTACGGCGTTGGCATGGATACAGCGATACGGGATGGCGGCAGGAAGCGTGCTTAATCTACAAAAATCACACTGCATGAACGTCGGTCGAGGATTACAACCGGGGGAGGAAGGCCCGCTCATCTTAGTTAAGACCATAAAATGCCTAGGTCTTACGTTCCACACGGATGTGCAGCGGACAGTAGCGGATAACTACCGACGCATATTGAAGCTGATGCGGACAATGGTGCTGTTACAGAAATTAAGAGCGTTGGATATGATTCAGAGGGTGACCTATGTTAACGTATACCTAGCACCGAGACTCACTCACGTAGCGCATGTCCTGCCTTTAACGCGCACAATGGCATCACGGATACAAGCAACTTTCGGAACCTACGTGAGTGTGGGACACCTGTTTAAGATCCGATACACAACGCTTACGCTACCACCTGGAGAGGGTGGACTTGGTCTAGTGAACGT
Source organism: Schistocerca nitens (assembly GCF_023898315.1). Classification (NCBI taxonomy): domain Eukaryota; kingdom Metazoa; phylum Arthropoda; class Insecta; order Orthoptera; family Acrididae; genus Schistocerca; species Schistocerca nitens. The sequence continues at coordinate 389,297,194 of NC_064620.1, forward strand.
ATATGAAAAGGCACGGGCGTTATTCGTCAGTACGATTTTCCGACAGTGGCGCGGTCAATTTCGCAATATCTCGGGTGCGTTGGCCGATGTACTAGCGCCCACTTCAATGCTGCCCCCAGTCGATGTGGGCCATATTTCACCGAAGCTGTCACATTTCAAGTCTTTTTTTTTGGAGCTTAGCTATGTCAGAGATTCCTTCCCAACAACACGACTACCGACGACGCGAGACGTATACCAACTCTTACTGCGCCGGTGCCCCAGGAATACCCTGGAAAAGAAGTACCCAGACAAGAACTGGCGACAGATATGGCGCGTTATACGGAACGTTTACCTCCCAACGTCGGTACGCTCAACATGGTATGTGGTGATAAATAGGAAGTTCGCAACGAATCAACGGCGGCACGCGATTCATTTGGCAGACACTCCACTATGTTTAGACTGCGCAACAGTGGACACTGATGAACATCGTTTAGCATGTAGTGGGACGGCTCCAGTGTGGCACTTGGCACAACAGATATTGGCGTTCCTGTTACGCTCCGCCCCTCACACAATTTCATCAGACACACTTTTTTTCCCCCAAGAATCTTATTTCCCGGTCCAAAAAACCAATGCAGTGACATGGGTGCGGGGAATGGTGGTGGGCTACGTGTATAACGAATCGGAAAAGGACAAAATTGATTTTTGGTATTTTCTCCTGGATGGACACACGAAGCTGCAACAGCATAAGAAATATAGGCAAGACTTCGCTAATTACTTGCGACTTACATTTACCGACCCGCCGGCCAGATGGGGTGTGACGGGTGAGAGATGAGATAGACGAAGAAGCCGAGATAGACATCGATCACACTTACGGACCCTTAGTTAATTTCGAGAAGACGACCCAGTCTTACACCAACGTCTGGAGAACGAGTCGATAGATGGCTCTCTTGCTCTATCGAACGTCGGGTCGTGAGCAGGTGTCGCCCCCGACACGAATTTCATTTCATTGCTACAGGAGCATGTTTCTTTTGTATTTGTACTATCCACAATATCTTCATATCTTTCATTTGGGCATTTTCAGTTTTATTCATTTCCTTAATCAATTAATTTTCTAATTAGCCACTATTTGTCAACATATGGACTTTGTAGACACTATTTATGCTATAGTACAACACCATGTATGTCAGCAAAGGTGGTAAGCCTGACATTGAAAAAAAAAGGGGGTAGCGTAAAAAAAAAACAAAAAAAAAAGTTGGTAGAGCACTTGCCCGCGAGAGGGAAAGGTCCTGAGTTCGAGTCTCGGTCCGGTACACAGTTTCAATCTGCCAGGAAGTTTTGTATTCAGTTATTAATTTTTCAAATATTCATTCCGTTTGTGGTTCGCAGTTGGAGTTCCAAATGTTCGTACAACGGTCACTTCTTTTATTACCTGAAATCGATCTCCGCCCATTATCGCCCCCTCTCCCGTGAATACCGTTAGCCGTAACGGGAACCCCAGCTCCTAGGCCAATGAGGATGCGAGCTGCATTCCTTTACGTTCGCATCTGACTACAGCGTCAATTGCTCGCCAAGCGTCTCTAGAGCCGTGAGTTAGAAACATTCTGTGAAATGGAAGAACCAAGTGTTTCTGCAGTAGTGCTGCCAGAAGAAGATCCATAAGTAGGGGAGTTGAACGAAAAATCAAAAGGCGAAATCACAAATGCCAATAAATACGCCGAAAATCTACTCGATACAGATGGCCGTACCGTAGGTGCAACCACAACGGAGGGGTATCTGTTGAGAGGCCAGATAAACGTGTGGTTCCTGAAGAGGGGCAGCAGCCTTTTCAGTAGTTGCAGAGGCAACAGTCTGGATGATTGACTGATCTGGCCTTGTAACAATAACCAAAACGGCCTTGCTGTGGTGGTACTGCGAACGGCTGAAAGCAAGGGGAAACTATAGCCGTAATTTTTCCCGAGGACATGCAGATTTACTGTATGGTTAACTGATGATGGCGTCCTCTTGGGTAAAATAGTCCGGAGGTAAAATAGTCCCCCATTCGGATCTCCGGGCGGGGACTACTCAAGAGGACGTTGTTACCAGGAGAAAGAAAACTGGTGTTCTACGGATCGGAGCGTGGAATGTCAGATCTCTAAAGCGAGCAGGTAGGTTAGAAAATTTAAAAAGGGATGTGGATAGGTTAAAGTTAGATATAGTGGGAATTAGTGAAGTTCGGTGGCAGGAGGAACAAGACTTTTGGTCAGGTGAATACAGGGTTATAAATACAAAATCAAATAGGGGTAATGCAGCAGTAGGTTTAATAATGAATAAAAAATAGGAGTGCGGGTAAGCTACTACAAACAGCATAGTGAACGCATTATTGTGGCCGAGATAGTCACGAAGCCCACGCCTACTACAGTAGCGCAAGTTTATATGACAACTAGCTCTGCAGATGATGAAGAAATTGATTAAATGTATGATGAGATAAAAGAAATTATTCAGGTAGTGAAGGGGGACGAAAATTTAATAGTCATGGGTGACTGGAATTCGAGAGTAGGAAAAGGGAGAGAAGGAAACATAGTAGGTGAATATGGACTGGGGGAAAGAACTGAAAGAGGAAGCCGTCTGGTAGAATTTTGCACAGAGCATAACTTAATCATAGCTAACACTTGGTTCAAGAATCATAAAAGAAGGTTGTATACATGGAAGAATCCTGGAGATACTAAAATAATAGATTGTATAATGGTAAGACAAAGATTTAGGAACCAGGGTTTAAATTGTAAGACCTTTCCAGGGGCTGATGTGGATTCTGACCACAATCTATTGGTTATGAACTGTAGATTGAAACTGAAGAAACTGCAAAAAGGTGGGAATTTAAGGAGATGGGACCTGGATAAACTGAAAGAACCAGAGGCTGTAGAGAGTTTCAGGGAGAGCATAAGGGAACAATTGACAGGAATGGGGGAAAGAAGTACAGTAGAAGAAGAATGGGTAGCTCTGAGAGATGAAGTAGTGAAGGCAGCAGAGGATCAAGTAGGTAAAAAGACGAGGGCTAGTAGAACTCCTTGGGTAACAGATGGAATATTGAATTTAATTGATGAAAGGAGAAAATATAAGAATGCAGTAAATCAAGCAAGCAAAAAGGAATACAAACGTCTCAAAAATGAGATCGACAGGAAGTGCAAAATGGCTAAGCAGGGATGGCTAGAGGACAAATGTAAGGATGTAGAGGCTTATCTCACTAGGAGTAAGATAGATACTGCCTACAGGAAAATTAAAGAGACCTTTGGAGAAAAGAGAACCACTTCTATGAATATCAAGAGCTCAGATGGAAACCCAGTTCTAACCAAAGAAGGGAAAGCAGAAAGGTGGAAGGAGTATATAGAGGGTCTATACAAGGGCGATGTACTTGAGGACACTATTATGGAAATGGATGAGAATGTAGATGAAGATGAAATGAGAGATACGATACTGTGTGAGGAGTTTGACAGAGCACTGAAAGACCTAAGTCGAAACAAGTCCCCGGGAGTAGACAACATTCCATTAGAACTACTGATGGCCTTGGAAGAGCCACTCCTGACAAAACTCTACCATCTGGTGAGCAAGATGTATGAGACAGGCGAAATACCCTCAGACTTCAAGAAGAATATAATAATTCCAATCCCAAAGAAAGCTGGTGTTGACAGATGTGAAAATTACCGAACTATCGGTTTAATAAGTCACAGCTGCAAAACAGTAACACGAATTCTTTACAGATGAATGGAAAAACTGGTAGAAGCCGACGTCGGGGAAGATCAGTTTGTATTCCGTAGAAATATTGGAACACGTGAGGCAATACTGACCTTACGACTTATCTTAGAAGAAAGATTAAGGAAAGGCAAACCTACGTTTCTAGCATTTGTAAACTTAGAGAAAGCTTTTGACAATGTTGACTGGAATACTCTCTTTCAAATTCTAAAGGTGGTAAGGGTAAAATACAGGGAGAGAAAGGCTATTTACAATTTTTACAGAAACCAGATGGCAGTTATAAGAGTCGAGGGGCATGAAAGGGAAGCAGTGGTTGTGAAGGGACAGAGACAGGGTTGTAAGCTCTCCCCAATGTTATTCAATCTGTATATTGAGGAAGCATTAAAGGAAACAAAAGAAAAATTCGGAGTAGGTATTAAAATCCATGGAGAAGAAATAAAAACTTTGAGATTCGCCGATGACATTGTAATTCTGTCAGAGACAGCAAAGGACTTGGAAGAGCAGTTGAACGGAATGGACAGTGTCTTGAAAGGAGGATATAAAATGAACATCAACAAAGGCAAAACGAGGATAATGGAATGTAGTCGAATTAAGTCGGGCGATGCTGAGGGAATTAGATTAGGAAATGAGACACTTAAAGTAGTAAAGGAGTTTTGCTATTTGGGGAGCAAAATAACTGATGATGGTCGAAGTAGAGAAGATATAAAATGTAGACTGGCAATGACAAGGAAAGCGTTTCTGAAGAAGAGAAATTTGTTAACATCGAGTATAGATTTAAATGTCAGGAAGTCGATTCTGAAAGTATTCGTATGGAGTGTAGCCATGTATGGAAGTGAGACATGGAAGATAAATAGTTTGGACAGGAAGAGAATAGAAGCTTTCGAAATGTGGTGCTACAGCAGAATGCTGAAGATTAGATGGGTAGATCACACAACTAATGAGGAGGTATTGAATATAATTGGGGAGAAGAGGAGTTTGTGGCACAACTTGACGAGAAGAAGGGACCGGTTGGTAGGACATGTTCTAAGGCATCAAGGGATGACAAATTTAGCATTGGAGGGCAGCGTGGAGGGTAAAAATCGTAGAGGGAGACCAAGAGATGAATACACTAACAAGGGAACCTACCCATCGCACCCCCCTCAGATTTAGTTATAAGTTGGCACAGTGGATAGGCCTTGAAAAACTGAACACAGATCAATCGAGAAAACAGGAAGAAGCTGTGTGGAACTATGAAAAAAATTAGTAAAATATACAAACTGAGTAGTCCATGCAAAGATATGGAACATCAAGGCGAACGCGAGGCAAGGAGCGGCGTGGTCCCGTGGTTAGCGAGAGTAGCTACGGAACCAGAGGTCCCAGGTTCAAGTCTTCCCTCGAGTGAAAAGTTTAATTTTTTATTTTCAGCTTATGTGACAAACACTTATGTTTTCATCACTTTTTGGGAGTGATTATCAGATCCACAAGAAAACCTAAATCGGGCAAGATAGAAGAATCTTTTTACCCAGTCGCTAAGTGTACAAGTTAGGTGGGTCGACGACGTATTCCTGTCATGTGACGCACATGCCGTCACCAGTGTCTTATAGAATATATCAGACGTGTTTTCCTGTGGAGGAATCGGTTGACCTATGTCCTTGCGACAACTGTTTTCTGTTCCCATTGGAGAGGCACGTCTTTTCGTCTACTAATCGCACGGTTTTGCGGTGCGGTCGCAAAACAGACACTAAACTTATTACAGCGAACAGAGACGTCAATGAACGAACGGACAAATCATAACTTTGCGAAAATAAAGAAAGTAAAATTTTCAGTGGAGGGAAGACTTGAACCAAGGACCTCTCATTCCGCAGTTACTCACGCTAACCACGGGACCACGGCCCTCTTGAGCTAATATTCACCTTGATGTTGCTTATCTTCAACATGGACTACTCTGTTTGTGTATTTTACTAATTTTTTTCATAGTTCCACACAAATTCTTCCTGTTTTCTCGATTGATCTATACTCAGTTTTTCAAGGCCTATCCACTGTGCAAACTTATAACTAAATCTGAGGGTGGTGCGATGGGGAGGTTGCCTTGTAAGCAGATTCAGAAGGATGTAGGTTGCAGTAGGTACTGGGAGATGATGAAAGTTGCACAGTATAGGGTAGCATGGAGAGCTGCATCAAACCAGTCTCAGGACTGAAGACCACAACAACAACAACAACAACGGATACACCGCCTAGCGCGATATCTGCCTATTCCGTTGCAACTGGCGATGAGATATGTATCGCATTACAGGATCTATTGGCCGAAAGGAAGACATTATTGGTGATGATTTCAACGAAGATGAATTGGGAGAATATGATGCGAACCACAACCGGAATGTGCATGGTTTGAAAAAATTAATAACTGAATACATCTTTATAATTTCGCACACCTTACACTGTTTGTCGATATTCTTTTAAAATGAAACTGAAAAATTCGGTCGATTAAAAAAAAATTACACGAGCAGGATTCGTACATGGTACCTGCAGCACGGTAGCCATGATCCTGTACCGCTGCGCTACGCTGATATACCCGGAATACTACTAATGTTACGTATATACAAAACGCGCAATGAACTTAAAATCGATTGTCTTAAAAACCAACTCCCGTCGCTAAAAAACCGGATAGCCAGGTACTCAGTGTAAGTGCCTCTACAACATACAGGGTGGCGCACGAAATGTGTTACCATTTTCTTTTTGAATATAAACTTTATTGTCAATACAATCTGAAAGGAACATACTCTACAATGAAGAGCCGTCCATGGAGATTCGTTCTAACTCAGCACATGCTCAATTTGTCCACCATTTCGTTTCCTAACTACCATCAAGCGAACACTGAAGTTAGTGATTACCCTACGGCACATGTCTTCCGTAATTTCACTGCAAGTTTGAAGAATAAGTCTTCTGAGATCCATTAAATCACGTGGACGTTTGGGGAAAATTTTTTTCTTTAGGTACCCCCAAAGAAAAAAGTCACATGGATTGAGGTCTGGACTATTGGGGGGCCAACTTTGTCCGTCATTGAAGCGACCTGGAAACCTGAGTGAAATGATCCGCATGTGCAAAACCTCCAACACAGTGTTTGCAGTATGTGGCCGTGCTCCATCTTGCATGAACCACTGCGTGTTGAAGGGCAAGACAGTAGCAAGAAGCTGTGGAATGAAGCTATTGCGAAGCATGCTCAAATAACGCTCGCTGTTCACAGTTTCTTCAAAGAAAAAGGGTCCAATAAGTCCGTGACTGGAAATTGCTACCCATGCTGTAATTCTTGGAGCATAATGTTGTCGTTCATGAAGCATTTGTGGGTTTTCAGTGACCCAAAAGCGTACATTTTGTTTGTGAACCACACCGTCTAAATGACAATGCGCTTCGCCTGAAAACCAAACGATGTTGAGAGTTTCTTCCCTATCCTCCGTCCACTGAGCAAACAGTAGTCTCTGCTGCTTCTGTTCTTCAGGTCATCTTGTATGGGTACATATGGAGGTCACTTTTAAGTATGCGTTCAACGGAGCGTCTGGATATTCCCAGTTGCACTGCTGCCTTTCTACACGATTTCCCGGGACTTCTCTGTACAGCAACTCGTTCCGCTTCAGTATTCTCCGGCGAACAAACAGGCTTAGGCCGAGGTCGCTTCGCTTCCAATACTGTTCCTTCCTTTACAAATTTATCGTACAACCTGTGGATGGTCTTCTTGCAAGGGACCCATCGTGTGTTAAACAGTTGTCGAAAACGCCTCTGAGTCACAACATGGCTTTTCGTTTCATGAAAAATTAACACAATTGCCGATCGTTGCTATGTCGTCAATCTTCCATTGTCAGCCATTGCTGCTTACTAGTGTCCTAGCGGCAGTATTGTGAATTACACGTCATTTCGTAACTCATTTGTTTTTCCAAGCTCTGCTGGTACTGCTGTGGAGCTCCCAGCGGGATATCTAATGTGCGTCGTAAATTGTGAAAGAAACAGTTGGTAACACATTTCGTGCGCCACCCTGTATTTGAAGCGCATCAAAATCCGTGATTTACAGCATGGAGGGTCCCCTTGTAAGTGAGCTTACCGAACAAAAGAGCACACCGGTCGCTTTTAGAGCACTATAGTCCAGGCCTGTTCAGGAGGCGACTAGGCGAACACGAGTGCTCCCTCTCGCTCGCTGCCTGAGCAGCGAGAAATCGCGGTAAAATGGCGTGTTCGGACGTCGTTATGTAGCGCAAGGTAAGTGCAACTTCAAAGGAAAGACCGTGCGTTAAGTTCGCGGTAGCCTTAGATGCAAGCACATATGATAAACGGCGCATTGCTTAAAGTGAAGAAGGGCTCTCTTTAAATGTATGAAAAGCAGCAAGGCGACAAAAGGTCGGGGGATAGCGATATGCGTGAACACAGTTGACGGTGGTATCGCCTATGCAAGGTACAAAAGGGGAGTGCATTGGCGAAGCTGTCATTTGTACCCAGCTGATTTAAAGGGTGCGGTAGCGTTCACAGCGTAATTTGATTTGCGTAGCACAATGACGTACTGCAGGAATGCGCGCCAGTTCGTGCCGCATTCGTGTACTAATTAGCTGCCATTTCGAGTGTGACAGTGATATGGAGCGGTGGAGTGCACAGTATCGTGTCTTTGCTGTTGGAGTTATTTCAAGAATAACGACTCTGTTATTGGTACCCAGCGTCTATTTCGGCAGCATTTGTAAGTAGGCTGTTTAGGTTTTTATGTTGGTAACGTCACGTAGCGCTCTGTATGAAAAGCTGTGCTGTGTGCAGTCTGTAGCTGGTTGGCATTATTGGAATATTCGCTATTATAGTGTTGGGCAGCTGGCTGTGAACAGCGCGTAGCGTTGCGCAGTTGGAGGTGAGCCGCCAGCGGTGGTGGATGTGGGGAGTGAGATGGCGGAGTTTTGAGAGCGGCCGGCCGGTGTGGCCGAGCGGTTCTAGGCGCTTCAGTCCGGAACCGCGCGACCGCTACGGTCGCAGGTTCGAATCCTGCCTTGGGCATAGATGTGTATGATGTCCTTAGGTTAGTTAGGTTTAAGTAGTTCTACGTTCTCGGGGACTGATGACCTCAGATGTTAAGTCCCATAATGCTCAGAGCCATTTGAACCAAAGTTTGAGAGTGGTTGCTCTGAACGTGTGTCCATCAGAGAGAGTAAATTTGAAATGCTGGATATCATGAACTGAGATATATATATATATATATATATATATATATATATATATATATATATATATATATATATATATATAATGACTTTTGAACACTGTTAAGGTAAATACATTGTTTGTTCACTATCAAAATCTTTCATTTGCTAACTATGCCTATCAGTAGTTAGTGCCTTCAGTAGTTAGAATCTTTTATTCAGCTGGCAGTAGGCGCACGCTGTACTGCAGTAGTTTGAGTAATGAAGATTTTTGTGAGGTAAGTGATTCATGAAAGGTATAGGTTATTGTTAGTCAGGGCCATTCTTTTGTAGGGATTCTTGAGTCAGATTGCGTTGCGCTAAAAATATTGTGTGTCAGTTTAGTGATGATCAGAATAAGTAGAGAGAGAAATGTCTCAGTACGTTGAGTTTTGCTTAGCTGTTTGAAAATCAAATAACGTAAGGGGTTTACCAGCACAATAATTCATTAATTTTTCTAAGGGGACGTTTCACATTTCAATTTGAGACGTCACGGGAAAGTTCCATATGGACGGACCATTGTGAGGTGGGTACGTGCATTTCGAACAACAGGTTCTGTTTGCAATGGCAAACCGGGAAGAAGTGAAAGAACTGTGCGACACTAGAAGCCGTGGAAAATGTTCGTGCTGCATTATTGCGGAGCCCAAAAAGATCTGCCCGTCGTCATGCGCAAACTGCGCAATGTCCGATCGCTCATTCAGGAGAATATTGCACGAAGATCTCCATTTACACCCATATAAGCTGCAGATTGTTCAGGAAATGAGGCCTCGCGATTGGGTTACACGCGAAACATCTGCTTAACCATGCTTGATCTCCTTCGCCAAAATCCACAAATGTTGCACACCATCCTGATGTCAGATGAAGCTCATCTCAAGTTATGTAGTTCAGTGAATAAACAGAATATGCGTTATTGGAGTGATGTAAACGCGCATGAACTGCACATCAAGCCCTTGCACAGTTCTCGTGTCACAGTGTGGTGTGGAGTTGCTTCCTTTGGGATTATTGGCCCTTACTTCTTTGAGGATGACAGCGGTGTGGCTGTAACTGTCACCAGTGAAAGCTACCTAAAGATGCTGCAAGACTCCGTTCTTCCCCAATTAGGTATGGTCGATGTGGATGTGGAACAATTACGGTTTCAACAAGACGGAGCGACTTTGCATACAGCCAGAATTTGCATGGAATTCTTGCGACAGACATTTCCCGGCAGAGTAATTTCCCGTTTTGGTGACATTTCCTGGCCGCCTCCCTCACCTGGCCTTTCATGAGCAAACTTTTTCCTTTGGGGCTACCTGAAGCAAAAAATGTTCCGAACACGTTGTGTCACCATTCCTGAGTTGAAGGTTCACATCAGAACTGCCGTCGGCAATGTCCCAGGGAATACGTTACGACGAGTTATGTGTTGTGCAGATGGGGCATTATTTGACAGGAGGCATATTCAAAATGGACAATGACTTACACATTAGTAAATGGTAAACCTTTAACTATTAATTGACATAAGAGGTAATAAATAAATCACAGTTACTGCCTGATGGTGTGTTTGTAATATCCTACTGTGAAAGCTGCCGCTCCCTGTTGTGGATTGTGGCCGCAGACGGGAATTAACAGACTTTGAACACGGAATGGTAGTTGTAGCTATAAGCGTGGGACATTCCATTTCGAAAATCGTTTGTGAAATTCTATACTCCGATATCCGCTGTGTCAAGAGTGTGCCGCGAACACCAACTTTCAGGGATTACCTCTAACCACGGACAACGCAGTGGCCTACGACCTTCACTTAATGACCGAGAGCAACGGTGTTTGCGTAGAGTTGTCAGTGCTAACAGACAAGCAACGCTGCGTGATATAACCGCAGAAATCAATGTGGGACATTCGACGAACGTATGCGTTGGGATAGTGTGGCGAAATTTGGCGTTAATGGGCTATGGCAGCAGATGATCGACGCAAGTGCCTTTGCTAACAGCACGACATATCGCCTGCAGCGCCTCTCCTGGGCTCGTTACCGTATCGGATGGACCATAGAGGAGTGGAAAACCTTAGCCTGGCTAGGTGAGTCCCGATTACAGTTGGTAAGAGCTGATGATGGGATTCGTGTGGCGGAGACCCCACGAAGTCATGGACCCAAATTGTCAACATAGCACTGTGCAACCTGCGGGTGGCTCCATATTGGTGTGGGCTGTGTTAACGTGGATTGGGCTGGGTCCTCTGGTCCAACTGAACCGATCATTGACATTCGTCACCTCAGTGTATGGCCGGGTTATAAACTGGAAAGCGAAGGTCAGACACTCCGACATCAATTTGCAGGATGTCAATGCAGTGTGCCTAACGACTTATACTATCCGCTGTTAAAAGATGGATGATTATTAATTGCATTGCTTAGCCTTGTTATGAGTATGAACTTTTAACTGACCTGAAATGGAATTACTCGCATAAAATGTCTTTCTCAAAGAAATTAGGTTCCTTATTGAATTTAAAATATTCTTTACAAATATTTCAAAGCCGTAATAAAGAATAATTGTGCTATGAATCGCAGAGAGTACTTTAAAGTCCGAGAATAATGGCGTTTATGAGCATGAAGAATTATCTTCCGCATAAACTCAGCATCTGGAGAATCTCAACGGCAGCTCTCGTACATACTGAAACCTTCGTAAAAAGAAGACCAATTATTCTTCACGCTATATACCACTGGAACCCATCGCAGTGCTATGACGATCAGTTTAATTCTAATTGGAAGGTGCGTTCATCAATTTTTTTAGTAACTAAAAAGAGACAATACTCATTTTACAGTTATGTAGACCGTGTGTCAAGGAAAATTAGATGTAGTCAAAAGGGAAATGGAGGATTAACATCGACATATTGGGAATAAGTGAAATGAAGTGGACTAGCGTGGGAGAATTTGCCTCGGATGGCCATATGGTACACTATTCTGGACAAGAGAACAGCAGAAGTAATGGAGTAGCCCTCATAGTTAGTGACAGAGCAGAACAAGCTGTAATGGAATGCAACTGTCAAAATCATAGTGTGACGTCCATCAGACTTCAAATGGTTCAAATGGCTCTGAGCACTATGGGACTTAGCTGCTGAGGTCATCACTCCCCTAGAACTTGGAGCTACTTAAACCTAACTAACCTAAGGACATCACAAACATCCATGTCCGAGGCAAAATTCGAACCTGCGACCGTAGCGGTCGCGCGGTTCCATACTGTAGCGCCTAGAACCGCTCGGCCACTCCGGCCGGCTCAGATTTCAAGATCAACCCCTTAATATCACAGTCATTCAAGTTCGTGCGCCAACCACCGATGCTGAAAAGGAAGTTATTGATCAGTTCTATGAATATTTACAAGAATTACTGATGTCGACACCAAAAAAGGATCAGTCTTTATAGTTCGAGATTGGAACGCGCAAGTGGGAAATCAAATTTTAGAGGGTGTAACTCGAAAATTTGTTCTTGGTAGAACAAATGAAACAGGACAGAGACTCCTCGAATTCTGCTAAGATAATTCGTTGCTTATTACTAACACACTGTTCCAGCCTACCCAAATGACGCCTATATACTTGGAATCAAATAGATTACATATTTTTTAATCAGAGACGGAAGAGTGCGGTTTAGTCAACTGCAACAAAACGTGGAGATGATTGCATATGAGATCAAGAGCTCTTAATTGCAAAATTCCGGCTGAAACTGAGGAAAGTAAAATTCCGGCTGAAACTGAGGAAAGTAAAATTCCGGCTGAAACTGAGGAAAGTAGCAAAATCTGTTCCATCTTGCAAATACGACCTTAAGACCTTACCCTTTGATTACGCTGCAGAAGGTCGAAACAGTTTTAATTCATTAGAGCTAGAAACCAAAAGCCCACAAGAACTGTGGACAGAAGTAGCCAATACTGTCAAGGACGCAACAGGAAAACACATTCCCAAGAAAAAGAATAACAAGGACAGATGGCTATCGGTTGAGGTACTGCAAGTTGCAGAAGAACGAAGGAAAGCAAAACTCAAAGGGGATAGATCAGCATTGTTTAAATATGGAGTTTCAGAAATTAGCTAGAAGAGATAAAAATGTCTCCCTAAACGAACTGTGCAAAGAAGTTGAAGATAACAGAATGAGGAAAACAGGCGATCTTTACAAGAAAATTAGACCCATCAAAGGAAAATTCCAGGAGAAAATTGGAATGATAAAAGACAGAAATGGGAAAGATTCAAAACAAGCAGAGGACGTTAAGGAAAGGTGGGCAGAATTTGTAGGAGATCTGTATAAGAAAGAACTGCATACTGACAATGCGGATGATGATCTACATCTACATCTACATTTATACTCAGCAAGCCACCCAACGGTGTGTGGCAGAGGGCACTTTACGTGTCATTACCTCCCTTTCCCGTTCCAGTCGCGTATGGTTCGCGGGAAGAACGACTGCCGGAAAGCTTCCGTGAGCGCTAGAATCTCTCTAATTTTACATTCGTGATCGCCTCGGGAGGTATAAGCAGGGGGAAGCAATATATTCGATACCTCATCCAGAAACGCCCCCTCTCGAAACCTGGACAGCAAGCTACACCGCGATGCAGAGCGCCTCTCTTGCAGAGTCTGCCACTTGAGTTTGCTAAACATCTCCGTAACGCTATCACGCTTACCAAATAACCCTGTGACGAAACGCGCCGCTCTTCTTTGGATCTTCTCTATCTCCTCTGTCAACCCGACCTGTTACGTATCCCACACTGATGAGCAATACTCAAGTATAGGTCGAACGAGTGTTTTGTAAGCCACCTCCTTTGTTGATGGCTACATTTTCTAAGGACTATCCCAATGAATCTCAATCTGGCACCCGCCTTACCAACAATTAATTTTTTATGATCATTCCACTTCAAATCGTTCCGCACACATACTCCCAGATATTTTACAGAAGCAACTACTACCAGTGTTTGTTCCGCTATCATACACTCCTGGAAATGGAAAAAAGAACACATTGACACCGGTGTGTCAGACCCACCATACTTGCTCCGGACACTGCGAGAGGGCTGTACAAGCAATGATCACACGCGCGGCACAGCGGACACACCAGGAACCGCGGTGTTGGCCGTCGAATGGCGCTAGCTGCGCAGCATTTGTGCACCGCCGCCGTCAGTGTCAGCCAGTTTGCCGTGGCATACGGAGCTCCATCGCAGTCTTTAACACTGGTAGCATGCCGCGACAGCGTGGACGTGAACCGTATGTGCAGTTGACGGACTTTGAGCGAGGGCGTATAGTGGGCATGCGGGAGGCCGGGTGGACGTACCGCCGAATTGCTCAACACGTGGGGCGTGAGGTCTCCACAGTACATCGATGTTGTCGCCAGTGGTCGGCGGAAGGTGCACGTGCCCGTCGCCTGGGGCCGGACCGCAGCGACGCACGGATGCACGCCAAGACCGTAGGATCCTACGCAGTGCCGTAGGGGACCGCACCGCCACTTCCCAGCAAATTAGGGACACTGTTGCTCCTGGGGTATCGGCGAGGACCATTCGCAACCGTCTCCATGAAGCTGGGCTACGGTCCCGCACACCGTTAGGCCGTCTTCCGCTCACGCCCCAACATCGTGCAGCCCGCCTCCAGTGGTGTCGCGACAGGCGTGAGTGGAGGAACGAATGGAGACGTGTCGTCTTCAGCGATGAGAGTCGCTTCTGCCTTGGTGCCAATGATGGTCGTATGCGTGTTTGGCGCCGTGCAGGTGAGCGCCACAATCAGGACTGCATACGACCGAGGCACACAGGGCCAACACCCGGCATCATGGTGTGGGGAGCGATCTCCTACACTGGCCGTACACCACTGGTGATCGTCAAGGGGACACTGAATAGTGCACGGTACATCCAAACCGTCATCGAACCCATCGTTCTACCATTCCTAGACTGGCAAGGGAACTTGCTGTTCCAACAGGACAATGCACGTTCGCATGTATCCCGTGCCACCCAACGTGCTCTAGAAGGTGTAAGTCAACTAACTACCCTGGCCAGCAAGATCTCCGGATCTGTCCCCCATTGAGCATGTTTGGGACTGGATGAAGCGTCGTCTCACGCGGCCTGCACGTCCAGCACGAACGCCGGTCCAACTGAGGCGCCAGGTGGAAATGGCATGGCAAGCCGTTCCACAGGACTACATCCAGCATCTCTACGATCGTCTCCATGGGAGAATAGCAGCCTGCATTGCTGCGAAAGGTGGATATACACTGTACTAGTGCCGACATTGTGCATGCTCTGTTGCCTGTGTCTATGTGCCTGTGGTTCTGTCAGTGTGATCATGTGATGTATCTGACCCCAGGAATGTGTCAATAAAGTTTCCCCTTCCTGGGACAATGAATTCACGGTGTTCTTATTTCAATTTCCAGGAGTGTATAATCATACAATAAAGGATCCTTCTTTCTATGTATTCGCAATACATTACATTTGTCTATGTTAATGGTCAGTTGCCACTCCCTGCATCAAGTGCCTATCCGCTGCAGATCTTCCTGCATTTCACTGCAATTTTCTAATGCTGCAACTTCTCTGTATACTACAGCATCATCCGCGAAAAGCCGCATGGAACTTCCGACACTATCTACTAGGTCATTTATATACAGGGTGAGTCACCTAAAGTTACGCTGGATATATTTCGTATACCACATCAAATACTGACGAACCGATTCCACAGACCGAACCTGAGGAGAGGGGCTAGTGTGTTTAACACAAACCATACAAAAATGCACGGAAGTATGTTTTTTAACACAAACCTACGTTTTTTTAAATGGAACCCCATTAGTTTTGTTAGCACATCTGAACATATAAACAAATATGTAATCAGGTCCGTTTGTTGCATTGTAAAATGTTAATTACATCCGGAGATATTGTAACCTAAAGTTGACGCTTAAGTACCACTCCTCCGCTGTTCGATCGTGTGTATCGGAGAGCACCGAATTACGTAGGGATCCAAAGGGAACGGTGATGGACCTTAGGTACAGAAGAGACTGGAACAACACATTACGTCCACATGCTAACACCTTTTTATTGGTCTTTTTCACTGACGCACATGTACATTACCATGAGGGATGAGGTACACGTACACACGTGGTTTCCGTTTTCAATTACGGAGTGGAATAGAGTGTGTCCCGACATGTCAGGCCAATAGATGTTCAATGTGGTGGCCATCATTTGCTGCACACAATTGCAATCTCAGGCGTAATGAATGTCGTACACGCCGCAGTACATCTGGTGTAATGTCGCCGCAGGCTGCCACAATACGTTGTTTCATATCCTCTGGGGTTGTAGGCACATCACGGTACACATTCTCCTTTAACGTACCCCACAGCAAGAAGTCCAGAGGTGTAAGATCAGGAGAACGGGCTGGCCAATTTATGCGTCCTCCACGTCCTATGAAACGCCCGTCGAACATCCTGTCGAGGGTCAGCCTAGTGTTAATTGCGGAATGTGCAGGTGCACCATCATGCTGATACCACATACGTCGACGCGTTTCCAGTGGGACATTTTCGGGCAACGTTGGCAGATCATTCTGTAGAAATGTGATGTATGTTGCAGTGCTCTCCGATACACACGATAGAACAGCGCCGTTCCTCTAGAGACTTGCCGTACACGGCTGTTAGAAGGGGGGGCAAGTTTTTTCGCGTACTCTGTGTAGAATCGAATTGGTATCCCGTCAGGTCCAGTGGACTTTCCTCTGTTGAGTGATTTCAGTTGCTTTTCTATTCTTTCGATGTCAGACATTTTTTCGTTTGTGCGAGGATTTAAAGAAGGAACTGCAGTGCGGTCTTCCTCTGTGAAACAGCTTTGAAAAAAGGTGTTTAGTATTTCAGCTTTACGCGTGTCATCCTCCGTTTCAATGCCATCAGCATCCCAGAGTGTCTGGATATGCTGTTTCGAGCCACTTACTGATTTAACGTAAGACCAGAACTTCCTAGGATTTTCTGTCAAGTCGGTACATAGAATTTTACTTTCGAATTCACTGTACGCTTCACGTATAGCCCTCCCTACGCTAACTTTGACATCGTTTAGCTTCTGTTTGTCTGAGAGGTTTTGGCTGCATTTAAACTTGCAGTGAAGCTCTCTTTGCTTTCGCTGTAGTTTCCTAACTTTGTTGTTGAACTACGGTGGGTTTTTCCCGTCCCTCACAGTTTTACTCGGCACGTACCTGTCTAAAACGCATTTTACGATTGCCTTGAACTTTTTCCATAAACACTCAACATTGTCAGTGTCGGAACAAAAATTTTCGTTTTGATCTGTTAGGTAGTCTGAAATCTGCCTTCTATTACTTTTGCTAAACAGATAAACCTTCGACAGAGTCGAAAAGTCCGGGTCTGTTTGTAATCAGTAGGTCCAAGATGTTATCTCCACGAGTCGGTTCTATGTTTAATTGCTCGAGGTAATTTTCGGATAGAGCACTCAGTATAATGTCACTCGATGCTCTGTCCCTACCACCCGTCCTAAACATCCGAGTGCCCCAGTCTATATCTGGTAAATTGAAATCTCCACCTAAGACTATAACATTCTGAGGAAATTTATGTGAAATGTATTCCAGATTTTCTCTCAGTTGTTCTGCCACTAAGCTGCTGAGTCTGAAGGTCGGTAATAGGAGCCAATTATTAACCTAGCTCGGTTGTTGAGTGTAACCTCCACCCATAATAATTCACAGGAACTATCCACTTCTACTTCACTACAGGATAAACTACTACTAACAGCGGCGAACACTCCACCACCGGTTGCATGCAATCTATGCTTTCTAAACACCGTCTGTGCCTTTGTAAAAATTTCGGCAGAATTTATCTCTGGCTTCAGCCAGCTTTCTGTACCTATAACGATTTCAGCTTCGTTAAGTTAATTTTATTTTAGAACTATGGACAGATATTTTGGAGAGTGAAGTTAAATGGGCTTTTGAAAATATGGCTGAAAACAAAACTAGTGGAAATGATGGAATTGCAGCATAATTGTTCAAAGTCATTGGAAAGGATGCAGGGAAGCTGATGCATTCAAGATGTCAGGAAAAATGGGGCACGCAACAGTGGCCAGACTGGAAAAGATCAGTCTTCATCCTGATCCCAAAGAAGGGAATTTATAAAGAATTCTCAGATCACCGAACACTTATCTCACATGCTAGCAAAGTCATGCTGAAAATCTTACAAAATAGACTTCGCTAGTATCTAGAGCGAGAACTACCGGCTGGGTTTCGTACAGGGAAAGGAGCCAGAGATCAAATAGCCAACATTCAGTGGATTATGGAAAAGGCAAGAGAATTCCAGAAAGACATGTATGTATACTTTACTGGTTATGCCAAATTGTGGGAAGTACTAAAAAATAAAGGAATACCAGATCATCTCATTCATCTCATACGGAGTTTATACTCTGACCAAGAAGCCACGGTGGGAACTGTGTATGAACAACAAAATGGATCAAGTTTCAGAAAGTGGTACGTCAAGGCTGCATCGTATCACCTTAGTTATTCAATCTGTGTGCAGAGCACGTAACGAGGATTGCCGGGCTAGACGAAGAAGAAACCGGAATTAAAGTAACTGGGATAGATATAAACAACCTCAGATATGCAAATGATACTATACTGTTGGCAGAAAGTGAAGAAGAGTTAAAGAGTTTCCTGTTGAAGGTGAAAGAAGAAAGTGAAAAACTTGCACTTAAGCTGAATGCTAAGAAAACGAAAATTGTGGCAACTACACGCATAATTTCGTGGCATATAGGAGGAGAATCGTTGGTCTCTGGTGATGATGACTGCAGCCGTGCAATGAGGAGACTATTGCTGCTTGGTAGAAAGGCGATGTCAAACCCTGGAAAGATTTTAAGGAGTAGAGCTATAACTTTAACAACAAAGATCCGTATTGTAAGGGCTATGGTCTCTCCAGTTGTGATATATAGATGTGAGCCTTAGCAATTAGAAAGGCGGAACGGCGAAGAATACACTGCTTTGAATTGTGGTGTTGGAGGAAACTTCTTATAGTTAGATTCTCATGGACTGCAAAGAGAACGAATAGATCAATATCGCATAAAACCAGAGAGCTCCGTGGAAGATCTGATACTACTTTGGACAAATCATGAGAAGACATGTTTCAGTGGAAAAAAAAAATAAGGCTGGGGAAGATCGAAGGCACTAGAAGAAGACTGATAGGATGAGATGGATCGATGGCATCACAGAAGTAATGCGTTCCGAAATAGAAAGCCTACTGGAGAAAGCGCAGGACAGAAGAAATTGGCGTGCTTTGGTTCAAGGGGTTTTGGAGAGACGGAACCGACTAAACGATTAGAGAGAGAGAGAGAGACCGTGTACGGAGATTCTATCACCGTCCATTTAACGTCAAATCCAATTATCTATGCGCTGTCGTAGTGCACCATATAGATAACTTCAGGTACCGACGTAAATATCGAACCATACTTTTTTAATTGTAGAATTGACCTGTATTTCAGACAATCCGTTTAAAAATTCGAAATTATTACTCAAGTACGTAGCTTGTTAAGGCGAGTTAAACTTTCACACACTACGAATGCAGGTCATGCAACTGACATTCGGAGTCTGATACCAGGCCACAGGCCGTTACTGATAGCCCAGCACAAGCTGCAGACAACGCAGAAACTGGGCAGTAGCTGACTTGAGGCGTGTAATGTGGTCCGATGAGTTGTGATTTTAATTAAAGCGTCTAGCGAACCGACGGCCTGCTGGGGCGATTAAACCGTAGTGAGTGGAGTGTGCAGTTCCTGCTCGAAGTGGTTCTTTTTGGGCCACGATTTGGGCCCAGTCACTCAGGTTACTGTGAACAAGAATGAGGATTCCTTTCAGTTCTCTCGGTGACCAAATTTTACCCTTTCTTCTACATCTTCGTGATGTGTATGTCGTAGACAGCCCCAAGATGACAACAGCCTTGTTCACAGGGCCCCACGCATTCGTTTCTGGTTTGACCAACATGCAGGCACACTGTCACACCTCGGCTGGCTCGCTAAGTCACCCGATCTTCGTCCTAGAGAAAGTTTGTGGGTCTACACTATCTGATGAAAGGTATCCGGACATCGACTGGTGTACATTAATATGGGGTGTGCCCACCCTTCACATTAGGGAGACTTGAACTCTGTTGGGGACATTGTTAATGAAGTGTCTCAATGGCGCCCATTCTTCCTCAAGAGCCGAAACCAGAGAAGGTAGTGATGCTTGAGTCTGGGTGAAGTCTACGTTTTAACTCATCCCAAAGGTGTTCTTTTGTGTTCACGCCTCGATTCCGTGCAGGTCAGTCCATACTAAAATCACGTATGTATAGCAGTTTTGTCACTCTTCTCTTTACATTGTACGTGACTACTACTGACCTGAGGCGGGAGGCGGGGGCGGAGCCTCTTCTTCTTAACCTATGGCTTCCCCACGCTGTCCGCCAGTTGACATCCATGTCTTGTACATAGTGTTCCTACTCGTGTATACATCTGCGTGATTACTCTGCTATTCACAATAAAGTGCGTGGCAGAGGGGTTCAATGAACCACCTTCAAGCTGTCTCTCTACCGCTCCTCTCTAGAACGGCACGCGGGAAAAACGAGCACTTAAAATTTTTCTGTGCGAGCCCTGATTTCTCTTATTTTATCGTGATGATTATTTCTCCCTATGTAGGTGGGTGGCAACAAAATATTTTCGCAATCGGAGGAGAAAACTGGTGATCGAAATTTCATGAGAAGATCCCGTCGCAACGAAAAACGCCTTTGTTTTAATGATCGTCACTCCAGTTCACGTATCATGTCTGTGACACTGTCTCCCCTATTTTGCGATAATACAATATGAGCCGCCCTTCTTTGTACTTTTTCGATGTCATCCGTCAGTCCCACCTGATGCGGATCTCAAATACTCCAGAATAGGGCGGACAAGCGAGGTTGCACTTTCCAAGTGTTCTGCCAATGAATCTCTTTGGTTTGCTCTACCCACAATGTTATTTATGTGATCGTTCTAGTTTAGGTTATTTATATTGTAATCCCTAAGTATTTAGTTGAATTTACAGCCCTCAGATTTGTGTGACTTATCGCGTAATCGAAATTTAACTGATTTCTTTTAGTACTCATGTGAATAACTTCACACTTTTCTTTATTCAGGGTCAATTGCCACTTTTCGCACCTTACAGATATCTTATCTAAATCATTTTGCAAGTCGTTTTGATCATCTGAGGACTTTACAAGACGGTTAATCACAGCATCATCTGCAAACAATCTAAGACGGCTACTCGGATTGTCTCCTATATTGTTAATATAGATCAGGAACAATAGAGGGCCTATAACACTTCCCTGGGGAACGCCGGATATTACTTCTGTTTTACTCGATGACTTTCCGTCTATTACTACGAACTATGACCTTTCTGACAGGAAATCACGAATCCAGTCGCACAACTGAGGCGTTACTCCGTAGGCACGCAGTTTGGTAGAAGACGCTTGTGAGGAACGCTATCGAAAGCCTTCTCCGCCTGCCACCTTTGAGTATATCATCAATTAATTACTGCATTTACTTTCAATTTAAGTTGCAATTCTTGTTGAGACATATCTCTAGGTCTCAAATTTACTGTTACTGCATTCTTCATTACTAGATGGGCATTCTGTTAGTAAAAGACTGAATGGCATTTCAGACCATGGTGCACCCGTTATGACACTAAAAGGTTTTTGTACTCAAACAATTGTTATATACAGTTACAAACTATGTAGAAAAGCTAATCCAATGCCATAGAGAGTTTTTTAAACCTCGTTTAGGAACAAGAGTGGCTGGGTGTTTATAGTGGCGATAACATAGATGACAAATATAATGCTTTCCTTAACACGTTTCTCATATTCTTCGATAGTTGCTTTCCAATAGAGCGTTCTAAACAGGGTACTATCAGTGAAAGGCAGCCTGAGTGGCTGTCAAGTGGGATAAGGATATCGTTTAGAACAAAGTAGGAATTACATCAAAATGTTTGAAGTAGTCACAATCGAGCTACAGTAGTCCATTACAGGCAATATTGTAAGGCGCTTAAAAACGTTTTTAGGAAGGGAAAGAGTGTATGGGACGCAAGTAGAATAGCTTATTCACAAGGTAAAATTAAAAGTGTATGGCCAGTCATGAGGATAATGTCTAGTCGGCAGCGCAAGGTCGACGGCATAAAGTCAGTTCGAAGTGAAAATATTTCTGTTCTGATAAGTCATGTATACGTACAATATTTAACAATCACTTTCTGAGCATAGCTGGTGAATTAAATAAAAAATTAATTTCTACAGGGAATCACGTAAATCACTTGGGAAATGTGTTTCCGAAACTGATGTCTGGAAAACTCCTCTGCGATACTGGCAAGGCTGAGACTGAATCAATATTTAAAGCACTGAAGACTACGGACTCTCATGGTCATAATGTAGCACCTAGCAGACTATTAAAGTACTGTGCTGCACGTGTTAGCGCTGTACTTAGCCATATTTGTAAATTTTCCTTTAAGAATAGTCTGTTTCCTGAACGATAAAAGTACTCAGTAGTAAAGCCGCATTATAAAAAGGAGGGGACGGATAATATAGACAATTTTAGACCTATTTCTATGCCATCAGTGTTTGCTAAAGTTATTGAAAAGGCTGTGTATGTAAGGATAATTGATCATTTTATTTCACATAATTTGCTATCAAAAGTACAAATCTGTTTTAGAAGTGGCTTAACAACTGAAAATACTCTGTTCCCTTTTGTCTGTGAGGTGCTGGAGGGATTAAACAAAAGTTTTTGAACGCTAGGCATTTTTTTTTTTTTTTTAGATTTAACTACGGCGTTTGTGTTGATGACAAAATATTGCTCCATACGTTGGACCATTATGGAACATGGGGGAGTAGCTTACAATTGGTTCACATCTTACTTTAACAACAGACAACAAAAGGTCATTATCCACAGTGTTGAGAATGGCAATGATGTGGGATCTGAGTGTGGCACAGTCAGAAGGGGGGAGGGGGGGGGGAGGAGGGGTTGCTCCAGGAATGAGTGCTGGGACCACTCTTGTTCCTTATTTATATAAATGGTATGCCGTCTAGTATTACAAGGGATTCTAAAACATTTCTGTTTGCTGATGAGACTAGTTTGGTAGTACAGGATGTTGTGTGCAACACTGATACTGTTTCAAATAGTGCAGTTCAAGAGATAAGTTCATAGCTTGTAGAAAATAAACTAACGCTAAATCACAGTAAGATTCAGTTTTTTTTTTCATTTTGTAACCCACAATTCAACAAAACCCGACGTTCTTATTTCATAGAGTGGGCATATGATTAGTGAAACTGAACAGTTTAAATTTCTATTTGTTCAGATAGATAGTTGGTAATTTGTCGTGGAAAGCCCACGTAATGCTGCCATTTTGCTATTCGAACGGTATCTGAAGTAAATGATAGTTCGACACGAATAGTAGTCTACTTTGCTTATTTTATTCGCTTATGACGTATTGTATTATATTTTGGGATAACTCTTCCCAGTCCCCAAGGATATTTTTGGCTCAGAAACGGACGGACCGTTCGGGCAATAAGTCATACAAGTTTGTGAACCTCTTGTCGACCTCTGTTCACTAGTTTGGATACTCTTACACTGGCCTCTACATACATGTATTCTTTATTGTAGTTTCGTATTAAAAATATCAGCTTATTCCCAAGAATTAGCAGATTTCACTCAGTTAATACTAAGCGAAATCCAATCTGCGTTTAGATCGCACTTCCTTGACCCTTGTACAGAATGGTGTGCAGTATACTGCTGCATCCATTTTCAATAAGCTACCACAAGAATTCAAAAATCGTAGCAGTAATCCAGGCGCTTTCAAATCGAAACTGAAGAGTTTCCTCGTGGGTCACTCCTTCTATTCTGTCGAAGAGTTCCTTGAAAAATTAAGCTGATTCCTGTTTTGTATTGTTGACTGCGTTTACATAAACTTATGGCTTGTCTCTTTTTGGGTACATACACATTTTATTTTATTTGTTATTACTTTTATGTTGTAATTTCATGTATTGACACGTTCCATGACTTTGGAGGTTGCTCCTCAATTTGGTCCTACGGAACTAGATGCGTAAAATAAAAATAAATAACTATGGCCTGATAATGATCTAAAACGGATTGAAACTGGTCACTGTTTTTAAATAAATGTGTTCATGTCCTAAAGATTGCTTTTTAATTTTTATTGAATATAGTTTGTAGATCGCTGCTTTTCCAGTTATGATTGCAAAAATAATGGCATATGAAATTGTTAAGAAATTTTTTTTTTTGTAGCAAGATGAGCACGACTGCCGTGCCGTAACAGGGAAAGTGTTGAGAGTGGTGCGTGTGTTTCTGTTGCAGGCGTTGCGTGGAGTTCACGGTCTGCGCAACCAGGTCGCTAGGTCGCTGGAAGGGGAGGGACGCTGAGGTGAGGTGAGTATCGGTTTCACGACCAGTGTCCAGTGTCCAGCGTCGCCCCAGTATGTGACGCAGCCACTGTCTGCTCCACCGCGTCCTGCGCGATCTGCCGGATACCTCCCTGCCCGTGCCGAGCCAAGTCAACAAAACACTAGTCGTGCTCCAGAACTGCGTGCACCTACTCACGGAGGCCCAGTGTGGGCTGTAATTATCGTATGGTAGCGAAACTTGGTAGATATGCTAATGCCTTAATGCGGAATCGATTCGCGCTGGAAAAAGATGAGTTCCAATTTTGGCCACCAGGTGCAAATCTGGCACTGCACAACATCTTCTCAACGTCTCCAGTGCTCATATTGAACAAATTGTGTAAGCGGCGGTTAACAATAGAATCGGCTTTATGCCTTTATCATTCGTTTGATCTTTTCTGCCCATGTCCCGTTTCTAATCCATTACATAAGGAAACCTTTCTGTGCGTCTCTCTCGAATTCACAGAGCCGAATTTGAACCTGGCGACCAAGATCTAACTAACAAGATCTGTTTTCTCTAATCGAGAAAAATGAGGTATTTAGTCCGGCCGCCATCTCTGTAGACTTTTAGACCCTCCCGTTCTAACAGATTGTTGCCCAAAGTGTTGTCGACACTACCCATCAAGGTTATTAGTGTTCGTATTTTTAATTTACTTACACTAAGCGACATACCGGCAACACATCTTTAAAGTTTTGCATATTGTGTTATACATGTGGCATTGTTCAGCTACCACCTAGGGACTTCAAAAAGTACACTACTGGCCCTTAAAATGGCTATACCACGAAGATGACGTGCTACAGACGCGAAATTAAACCGACAGGAAGAAGATGCTGTGATATGCAAATGATTAGCTTTTCAGAGCATTCACATAAGGTTGGCGCCGGTGGCGACACCTACAACGTGCTGGCATGAGGAAAGTTTCCAACCGATTTCTCATACACAACAGCAGTTGACCGGCATTGCCTGGTGAAACGTTGTTGTGATGTCTCGTGTAAGGAGGAGAAATGCGTACCATCGCGTTTACTACTTTGATAAGGGTCGGATTGTAGCGTATCGCGATTGCGGTTTATCGTATCGCGACATTGCTGCTCGCGTTGGTCGAGATCCAATGACTGTTAGCAGAATATGGAATCGGTGGGTTGAGGAGGGTTATACGGAACGCCGTGCTGGATCCCAACGGCCTCGTATCAATAGCAGTCGAGATGACAGGCATCTTATCCGCACGGCTGTAACGGATCGTGCAGCCACGTCTCGATCACTGAGTCAACAGATGGGGACGTTTGCAAGACAACAACCATCTGCACGAACAGTTCGACGACGTTTGCAGCAGTATGGACTATCAGCTCGGAGACCATGGCTGCGGTTACCCTTGACGCTGCATCACAGTCAGGAGCACCTGCGATTGTGTACTCAACGACGAACCTGGGTGCACGAATGGCAAAATGTCATTTTTTCGGGTGAATCAAGGTTCTGTTTACAGCATCATGATGGTCGATTCCGTGTTTGGCGACATCGCGGTGAACGCACATTGGAAGCGTGTATTCGTCATCGGCATACTGGCGTATCACACTGCGTGATGGTATAGAGTGCCATTGGTTAGATGTCTCGGTCACCTCTTGTTCGCATTGACGGCACTTTGAACAGTGGACGTTACATTTCAGATGTGTTACGGCCCATGGCTCTACCCTTCATTCGATCCCTGCGAAACCCTATATTTCAGCAGGATAATGCACGACCGCATGTTGCAGGTCCTGTACGGGCCTTTTTGGATACAGAAAATGTTCGATTGCTGCCCTGGCCAGCACATTCTCCAGATCTCTCACCAATTGAAAACGTCTGGTCAATTGTGGCCAAGCAACTGGCTCGTCACAATACGCCAGTCACTACTCTTGATGAGCTGTGGTATCGTGTTGAAGCTGCATGGGCAGCTGTACCTGTACATGACATCCAAGCTGTGTTGACTCAATGCCCAAGCGTATCAAGGCCGTTATTACGGCCAGAGGGGGTTGTTCTGGGTACTGATTTCTCAGGATCTATGCACCCAAATTGCGTGAAAATGTAATCGGATGTCAGTTCTAGTATAATATATTTGTCGAATGAATACCCGTTTATCATCTACATTTCTTCTTGGTGTAGCAATTTTAATGGCCAGTAATGTAAGTTACACATGTCATGCTATTCTAAGATTTTTTCGCAAGAATAGTGGCACATTGTCAGAAGAGAGTATATGTCCTGCAGAGACGGGTAACAGGTGCATCACAGTGTGGGAATGATATGGCGTAGCATCAGGAAACCCGCTCCAAAGTACCCGGGGCAGTGGGATCCGTGTGAGCAAAACGTCTAAATGTCACATAGGTTCACGGTGTAAGTCTGGAGGTATACGGACGAAACGCTTTGTGGAGAGCAGCCGCAGTGAAATAGTGCCCACAGTTTGACAGACGTGGGTGGTGGTGATTATCCGGCAGTGCAGTCGACGTGGACCACAGTTGACAACGTCCAGGCATTGAGGAGGAGCATCTGGGAGAAACGAGAGTTTTCTACGATGAGGGCGTTCACACAGCCGTTCTCGAATTGGATTGGTGACCAAGGAGCGGATTCCTGTCGTCTAGGAATTTGACGATTGGTAGAACTTCCGACCGTTGTTTATAGAGATTTGGTGGCTATGTTGAAAAATTTTGTCACGTACCTGTGTCATTTTGATGTGAAGATCATCATTCAATAAAAGTTACTTGACCTGTTATAGTAACGAGTCGCCGAAATGTAACTGCCTTACAGCCGCTGCACATGATTCACGTCAAGCTGTTAACTAATAGCGCGCTGAAAGCCCCAGCCCATATTTAAAAGGAACCGTGCCACAAGCAGGAAGGTTTTGTTCGGCCCGTTTGGCTTTATCCAGATTTTATCTTTGTAGTTTCTGCTGTCCCCTTCGTTTTAAACATGGACAACCGCTTTTAGCATACTGTTTGTTAAAGCTTGGTGTGAATGATGTGGAGCGGCTCTAAGGCAGTTACATTTCGGCGATCACTTGTTGAAAAGGAATCCTTATCACCTGTGGATGAGTCTTCTACTGACGCGAAACCGATCATAAATTTAATATAAAGTATTCTACAGCGAGTGTGGATTATTTGTTTGAAAACAGTGTATATAAGATGCGCCCCATATTAGCCTGGCAATAAAGGGAAAAAGAAAGGTAGAGCACTTGCCCGCGAAAGGCATAGGTCCTGAGTTCGAGACTCGGTCCGGCACACAGTTTTAATCTGCCGGAAAGTTTCAACAGACGGAACATTTTAGCCGGCCTCGGTGGCCGAACTGTTCTAGGCGCTCAGTCCGGAGCCGCGCGACTGCTACGGTCGCAGGTTCGAATCCTGCCTCGGGCATGGATGTGTGTGATGTCCTTGGGTTAGTTAGGTTTAAGTAGTTCTAAGTTCTAGGGGACTGATGACTTCGGATGTTAAGTCCCATAGTGCTCAGAGCCAATTGAACCATTTGAACGGAACGTTTTACCAATCGTTGAATTCTTCGACGATAGAAATCCTCTCCTTGGTCACGGAGCAATTCGAGAACGGCAAAGTGAACGCCCTCATCGTAGGAAAATCTCTTTGAAACTACGCCGAGAAAGGACATGGTGTGTGTGTGTGTGTGTGTGTGTGTGTGTGTGTGTGTGTGTGCGTGTGTGTGTGTGGAGATGTAAGGAAGCTGGGACTTGGTTATAGAGGCGCAGCAGGACAGGGTTTTCAAGGATGGAGTATATTAATTGAATAAGAAAATAAGCTTCTTTGGTGGCCAATACAATGTCGTTTTCTAGTTTTATAGAAGACGTGGAGAAATAAATATTCACTGTGGCAGCTGCGTCTCAATACAATTTATTGCATTTGCCTTACACTGTCTTCCGAGATCACAGCCAAGCATAGTTAAGTTGATAATTGACTTCCGCCCTATTCCTCTGGGACAGGCAGTGTCAATGCCCTCTATCACTAAATTCAAAGAGATAGTCAACTGCAGGTCAACGACGGTCGTGGAAAGATGTTATCTGATCGCAACGATGGGAGAAAGCGTGTGTTAAAGAAAGACTCGATCCGAGAGTAAAATAGAACCTTTCACTCCATTACTGGATATGCGCTGACATGAAACGTTAGCTCGCCAACATTCACTGTCTGATGAAAAATATCTGGACATTTCTTATTAGACTTTACTACAGGGTGTGTCCACCCTTCGCCTCTATGTCGGCTTGAAATCAGCTGTGGACACTTTGACTTATGTGTCCGAATGTCCGTGGAGGAATGGCAACTCGTTGTTCATTTCCATTTGACATTCTATTTTACCCTAGTTTTAGTTTGGTAATGTCAGTAAGCATTGTCCCACTTAAAAAGTGTATGTTTGCACAAAATACGCGTTTTAAATATTATTAGTAAGCATACGAGTCCCTGGCAACCAATCCATTCTATGTGCAGTTCCATTTCCGCAATATTTGCGGTAGTCAGGCTGTAGAGGGTGCCAGATAAAAAAAAAGTAATACACTATTCAATTACAAATGCGCTTCATTACAGTAAAAGTGATGTCTGGGAACAGTTCGATTCGATGCTGTAGTTCAACCTTAAGACGAAAACCATACAAACCTCGTCTAATGAAAACAAAGTAGTTGTATTCTTGTTTATTCCACCTTCATCATGACTTAAGTTCATGAGAGCTATTTTGTTCCGTACCCTCTCATTGATCAATCCCTAGAGGTTGTACACACACACACACACACACACACACAAACGGAAGAAGGCGGAATAAACAACAACTCTGTTTTGATGAGCTTTGTATATTTTTCGTCTGAAGGCATCCAATCGAACTTTTCCCAGACATCGCTTTTCCTGTAATGAAGCGCATTTGCAGTTGAATACAGTGTATTACTTTATTCCTATCTGGCACCCTCCACAGCCTAACAAAAAACAGCTTCGTTAGAGGACATCTTATGTTATGTTATGTTAACAGGGGACCTAGAAACGACGGAGAGGCTCCGTCCCCGCTGCAGCCGCAGTGGCCCACAACCCCACGACGATTACCGCAATCCACTTCACCCCTCCGCCGCCCCACACCGAACGCAGGGTTACTGTGCGGTTCGGCTCCCGGTGGACCCCCCAGGGAACGTCTCACACCAGACGAGTGTAACCCTTATGTTTGCGTGGTAGAGTAATGGTGGTGTACGTGTACGTGGAGAACTTGTTTGCACAGCAATCGCCGACACAGTGTAGCTGAGGCGGAATAAGAGGAACCAGCCCGCATTTGCCGAGGCAGATGGAAAACCGCCTAAAAACCATCCACAGCCTGGCCGGCTCAGCGGACCTCGACACAAATCCGACGGGCGGATTCGTTCCAGGGACCGGCACTCCTTCCCGCCTGGGAAGCCGGAGGCCATCTTAATCCGACAGTCGATCATTTCACCCTGTCAGTTTCACATTACAGCAGTACATCCGTAGTACATCACGACTTGCCTTACAACTCTGCACGGTTCAGTAAGAGAGAACGAATCAACGAACAGGAAGCAATGGCAGCGCCATCATTCGCATACTCGCAGAACTAAGGTGGGAAGGAAGGAGCCAGTATAGCACTGCCGTAACAGTGCCGCCTCGATTTCCAATGTACACAACATTCAACATTAGACTCGTACTTGCTGATGTTTGCTGGCGTGGTCTGTCCACACGAGCTCGACGCAAGCGCGGAATTTTTACAGCGTAATAATAAACTGCGGTTTTCAGGACGTTTTCACCGTCTTCGGCAGCTCACCTAAAAGCGACTAGCAGGTACCCATTCGATATATCGTGGCGTGTGGTTAACGATGACCAGCTGCAAACTCGAAATTTCTTTGAGCGTGCGTCCCTTTGATTAACTTGCGTGATTTGAGACGGTTACAGTGGAAGCAGCTGACAGGTACGGGAGTCGAGCGGAGACCCTGGCAATAGCGGGCGTCCTTGCCGCGTAATGGGATTTGCGTCCGCTACCCCGACCGGTTGTGTCGGGACGACAGGACGACACTTTCCGCAACGGTGAGTCACGGGACCCGCAGCCCCGTCGGGGAACGTCCAAGGACTCTGGGGGGAGCGCAGGCAATCACCGGCGTCTCCAGCCGCCCACGCCCGCCTGCCTGTGACACCTCGTTCGCCGCGATGGCTTTTCAATCGCGCTGCTAATGCGGCCGGCAAATCCATTCCGGCCGTGACTGATTTAGAATTGCGGGGGCGTCGCGAGTCCGGAGCGTAGCGGCAGCCGGCGCACTACTATCTGCCTCCAGCTCCCCCCTGTAGACAGGGGCCAACTGCGGTCCTTTTGCTCTCTCGTGTCGGGCAGCAGCCAGTCGTAAAGAGTGCAGGCTATGCGCCGCTCGGGTCGGCGACTGTGGCTAACCGCACTTATGAGGCACTGTAGCACGGCTCTTCTTCTACAGTGATGGTCTCCACTCTAAAACGAAGCGTAGGCTTTCATTTACGTTTGTACCACCGCAGACGAAAATAGTCTCATTTAGGCGGAGCGTTCTTAAGGTGCTCTTCTTTACTTTCTATCCGCCCTCCCCTTCCAGTACCGACAGTACCGCTGTTAATGAGATGCGCCGTTCGTGTCTCGGTCGGTCCAAAAATTCAGCCGCACGGAAGTCTGCCATTTCACTCGGGAGATCGTGCATCGGGAGGCACTAAGCTGAAGCGATTGTAGACGATACTTTCGTTGTCGGACACCATCGAAGTGATAATTTAAACGGCTTTTTAGGACATCTGAATTCAATCCACCTGAATATTCGCTTCACGATGGTGATGCAAAAACATAGTTCTCTTCTCTTGGTCTGGAGGAAGGTTGATGATACGTTGGGACGTGCCGTTTATCGGAAGACAACACAAAAATCTGTCAAATGAAACTGTAGGTACCAGAGAACATTTTCACACCTCAGACTGAACGCGACGAATAAAAATTCGTACCGAGGCCGGGATTCGAACCTGGACCTTCTGCTCATTAGGCAGATACGCTAACACAACGCCATGCTGGCACAGTGGCTGTGCACACCTGCACCGACTACTCTAGCATGCTTTCCCTCCTCAGTCCAAATTCCCATTCACACTTCATCCCACTTGAGAACTGAAAAGGTCTCTGGAACCATGTAGTTTCATTTGATTAAAAATATCTGTGCTTGGGTTTCGACTGAGGAGCGAGGCGTGCTCGTAGTCCGTGCAGTTGTGCAAAGCCACTTTGCAGGGCTGGGTTGTGTTTAGCGCATCTCTCTAACGAGCAGCTGACTTGGGTTCGAATCTCGGCCTTGGTAAAAACTGTCATTCACCACTTCAGTCTGCATTTATATGTAGCACAGATTTGTACCTTTAGGCTGATGGTTGTCACCATCCAGCTCAGCATGAAAGGGTACTTCGTATCTTGTTTCATACGGTCCACGTCATCTCAGACTAGAGAGTCTGTCAGATAAGTTAGCCCATTTCGAAATCACTTTTGTCCAATATGATAACAACAAAGACACTTCAGACCAACTTTGCGCTACCGACCAACCGTTACTTGGATAACGGATGAAACTAACGAAGAGGCAACGAAGTCTATACGGCCTTTCTACCGTACGTAAGCCGCATTTTCAACAGGACTGATCGTATTCTGTGTAGACAATAGATGAAATCTGCTTTTCGACCACCATTTAAGATTAGGGTCCTTTTAGTTTCCGCAAAAGGGTGATCTTGGTTTTCGTAAGGCAGGTGTCTACCTTATCCCTTGTAGATGTGGCATGTCATAATTGCTCAAACTATCAGGGCCGTCGAGGACCCATGAAGTGAAAATAACCGTCACACACGCTTACAACAGCCGCTCAAATCTGCCATTGTAAAACATTGCTTTGCAACAGTCATCCTATGGAATTTAGTAACGCGGAGATTCTGGCGTACACTTTCAGCTGTCGGGATCGTATTATTCAAAGTAACAGTTGAGGTAGAATTAGCAAGTGGTCTTATAAGATGCTTAAATTCTGCTTGGAATCCTGCTATCTCTGTTCAAACATCAGAGGGACAGAGTTGGTAATTAATAGTCACTGTCGGTAACTTCAGACATTGGTCACTTTTGGTTGTGTGTTGGCGCTAGTGTTTACAGTGTGTGTGTGTGTGTGTGTGTGTGTGTGTGTGTGTGTGTGTGTGTTATGTCCCGCATACCGAGGTATTATACGGGACGACAATTATTGAACTATATGAAATAAAATCGTCATAACTTCCGAACGGTTTGCGTTAGAACGTTCGAACTGCTCGTTTGGCTGTGGGACATGATGGTAAATAGCATGCGCATGCGCGTTGTTGTTGTCGGCCATTTTCAGGTGAAAATATCACGGTACAACGTGCCTGAGCATATAGCCCTTGTGAAGGCCTGCTATGCGAACAATAACGGCCCAAGTACGGCTCAAAGGAAGCTTGCGACCGAGTTTAAGGTGAAGACAACCAGTCCAGGTTTGCTAAAAATCAAGAATTTTATTCGCAAGTTTGAGAGAAAATGGTTCAAATGGCTCTGAGCACTATGGGACTTAACTTCTATGGTCATCAGTCCCCTAGAACTTTGAACTACTTAAACCTAACTAACCTAAGGACATCACACACATCCATGCCCGAGGCAGGATTCGAACCTGCGACCGTAGCGGTCGCACAAGTTTGAGAAAACGGGTAGTGTTCGTGATGACAGTGTTGGCAATGCCGGTCGTCCAAAAAGGATGAAAACGCCTGAAAACATCGAGAAGACGCGCCCTGTTTTTCAAACCAGCCCCAGGAAATCGATCAGACGAGGTGCACAACAGGTGGGAATTAACTGGG
The DNA here is from genome assembly GCF_023898315.1 of Schistocerca nitens. NCBI lineage: Eukaryota > Metazoa > Arthropoda > Insecta > Orthoptera > Acrididae > Schistocerca > Schistocerca nitens. Next base: position 389,330,273 of record NC_064620.1, read on the forward strand.
AGACACTGCAACAAATTGTTGCCATTAACCCCAGGGCCATGGAACAGAAATGAGGAAAAGGACTTAGATATGAATACGGTTTGATTTAGCGACGAAGCCAACTTTCATTTGGATGGGTTCAGCAACAAGAAAAATTGGCGCTTTTGGGGGACCGAGAATCCGTATTTTGTGATCGAGAAGTCTTTTCAACCTCAACGGGTGATTGTGGTGTGCAGTGTCAAGTCACGGAGTAATGACTGCGATATTTCTTGATGGCGTGGCAGCTACCGAACGATACGTGAAGGTTTTGGAAAATGATTTCATTCTCATTATCCAGAGGGACCCTGATTTCGACAAGATGTGGTTTAAGCAAGACCGATCTCGACCCCATTGAAGCAGGAGAATGCCTCATGTCCTGGAAGAGTACTTTGGGGGCCACGTTCTGGCTCTGTGGTACCTCGAGGCCAGTGGCATGAGCCTCGATTGGCCGCCATATTTTCCGGATCTGAACACATGAGACTCCTTTTTGTGTCACTATATTAAACACAAGGTGTACAGCAAAAACCCCGAAACCATTGCTGACCTGAAAACGGCCATTCAGGAGGTCACCGGCAGCATCGATGTTCCGACATTTCAGCGGCTCGTAGAGAATTTCGCTATTCGTCTGCCCCACATCATCGCCAGTGACAGCAGGCGTATCGAACACGTCATAACATAAATCAGAATATCTGTAGTGACGTTTACGTGTAGAATAAAGTGGTGCACGCCATAGTTTGTAACTAAATTACGTTTTTTTTCATGTAGTTCAATAATTGCCAGCTTGTATCTCTCGTTGCACGGTGTGCATATCTCGAAATATCGGCGGTTGTCGAATACATCATCCGGCTGCATTCTCGTAAGTTATATGAAGCGCTTCTCGATACAGTAGCCTTCTTTTTGTGTATGTGGTATCATATTCGCGACATGATGTGGAACACGTCAGTAGGCTGATAAATACGATGTCCTCGGCGAAAACAGGGCTACGTGATGCTAATTTCATACATAACTGGATCTTTTTGCTTAAATGTTAATCTGAAGCAATAAATGATGAACTTTACCCAACCATATACATACCATTTACTCAGAAGTTCATCTATGATGTGATGAAAATTGTCGATACGGAGATTGTGACGAACCAATTGTACAACAGTGGGTTTTATTTAATCTAAAAACACAACATGATCCTCTAAGGAAGCAACGATTTGTAATTTCGAGTTATTTCACATACTAATAAAAATTTAATGGATACCTACCTGTGTTGTCCCGAAACTATTACGAACTATAAAAGAACGCGTATTTCGCCATTAGGCACAGTCAAAAATATAAAAGCAGCATAAATGCATTACCATATGTATAAGACTTTCTATTATAGATAAAACACGGTACTAAGGTCTATTACTGGTCACTCTTAACGCTGTCACAGAACTCTCTTCACTGAGTAACGTTGTAATACTTGGATACATCAGTGCAGTTCAACGATACAGCTGTCGTCTCAAAGAATTTTGAGCTTCTGCGTATATGTACGATAGCAAAACACCTATATTACAATATCTGAGATTTCACATAATATTAAAATAGAAAATGGTACATCATCCTACGTTCGCAACCAATCGAATCCCCGTGACTAACACAATCCTTGTTCCAAATTTTGTTCACTGTCTACATTATAAATTGCAAACTAAAAACAAGAAAAATTCCAGAATGAATGTTTCACTCTGCAGCGGAGTGTGCTCTGACATGAAACTTACTGACAGATTAAAACTGTGTGCCGGGCTGGGGTTCGAAACTGAGAACTTTCCCTTTCGCGGAAAAGTGTTCTACCAACTGAGCTACCCGAGAACAACACATGATCCGTCTTCACAGCTTTACTTCCGCCAGTAGATCATCTCATACCTTCCAAACTTCATGTTCGAGTTCTGCCCCGATTGGGAAACCAAAGTATCACAGATATTCATAGGCGCTTTCAGAATGTCTTCAGAGACCTGGTAGTGAACAAAAACACGGTTAGTCGCTGGGCGAGGCATCTGACATCATCGCAGTAAGGTTGCGCAAACCTGCCCGCTCTCCCGCGTGTCGCAGGTCGCACACAGCTGTGACTCCTGCAATGTTGGAACGTGTGGACACTCTCCTTCGAGGTGATCGACGGATCACAATCAAACACCTCGCTCCACAGCTGGACGTCTCCGTTAGTAGTGCTTACACACTCGTCCACCAGTTGGAGGTACTCACAGTTGTGTGCCTGCTGGCTCCGCACAGCTTAATGGAAAACCATAAAGAGCATCGAAGGACCGTCTGCGCGGAATTGCTTGCGCGTTACGATGCTGAGCGTGACAATTTTTTTCGAACATCGTCACAGGCGAAGAAACTAGAGTTAATACCTTCGAAACTGAAACAAAACGGCAATCCACGGAGTGGCGCTAAAAAACCTCTCCTCCGAATAAAAAGTTCAAAGCCGCACCCTCAGGCGGCAGAGTCAGGGCGACGTTCTTCTGGGACTCTGAAGGGGTTATTCTGTTTGATGTCTTCCCTCATGGTGCAACGAACGACTCTGAAGTGTATTGTGCTACCCACAGGAAACTGAAGAGCGTGTTTTCGCCACAAAAATGCAAACCAACTTCTCTCTCTCACCATAACAACACACGATCTCATGCAAGTCTGCACACCCAAGGGGAGCTCATAAAATTTCGTTGGACCGTTCTTCTTCATCCATCCTACAGCCCGGACCTTCCGACCTCCATCTGTTTGGCCCAATGAAGAATGCACTCCACGGAAGCAGTACTTGGATGATCGGGAGGTTATTGATACAGCAAGTCGTTGGCTTTGACGTCCATGCGGCCAAACGGGTCCTCCCTGGAAGGTGGCGTAAGACCGTCACGTTGGACAGAGATTATGTTGAAAAATACAGTTTTGTAGCCAAAAGAGTGGGGAATAATATGGTGTACTGAAATCCTGAGTAAAACCAACCTTTCAGAAAAAAATATATGTATACTTATTGCACTCCCCTCGTAGACAAATTTTGTCAAATAACTGTAGGGAGGATATATGGTATGGACTGTCCCCCTGCATATTGGCAGATTTCCCCTGTGTCCGGGACGGTCGGCGGTAGGCGGCGGCCGGAAGCCGTAGTTGGCAGATATAACGGCAGGTCTAGCTGCGGCGTGCTGTGGCGTGCGGGCCGGGGAGAGAGAGAAAGAGAGAGAGAGAGAGAGAGACCACGAGAGGAGTGCTGTGCGAACCTCACCTCTGCTGGCCGCTTTGTTCTGCCGAGCCGGAGCTGCCGGAAATCCGCCGCCGCCCCCGCCACCTCCGACGCGCTCCGCTTCGTACCACTCAGCCTCTTCCTCACCACGCCCCCAGCTATAGTACTGTACCCAATAACAATAACGCTCTATGGCGCAACGGCCGGGTGCGAGTCTTTCTATTGAACGCCACTTCGGCGACTTGGTGTCCCAAAGCCAACGGAACCAGTCGTACCCATTTGATCACCCACCCAAGAATTAATTGAGAACGCCGTTGTTTAACATAAATTATAGAGAGAGAATCGATGTTTCTGAAGTGGCAGTGTCGTTGACTACAATACCCAATGTCGAGAGTGAAATTTTCACTCTGCAGCGGAGTGTGCGCTGATATGAGACTTCCTCGCAGGTTAAAACTGTGTGCCGGACCGAGACTTGCTCCTGGGAAGTCTCAGTACTCAATGTGAAACATCCCCTTAGGGAAATTTTATGAATGACTGTGCTGGTAAACCTCTTACATTATTTGATTTTCAAACAGCTGAGCAGAACTGAACGTACTCGGACATTTCGCTCTTTACTTATTCTGATCAACACTAAACTGACACACAATATTTTTAGCGCAACGCAACCTGACTTTCAATAATACTTACAAGAGAATGGCCCTGACTAACAATAACCTTCATGAATCACTTACCTCACAAAAATCTTCGTTACTCGTACTGCAATACAGCGAGCGCCAATACTGCCAGCTAAATAAAAGATTCTAACTACTGAAGGCACTAACTACTGATAGGCATAGTTAGCAAATGAAAGATTTTGATAGAGAACAAACAATGTATTTACCTTAATAATGTTCAAAACTCATCATCATTATATATATATATATATATATATATATATATATATATATATATATATATATATATATATATGGTAAGTCACCTAACGTTAGCGCTGGATATATTTCGTAAACCACATCAAATACTGACGAATCGATTCCACAGACCGAACGTGAGGAGAGGGGCTAGTGCAACTGGTTAATACAAACCATAAAAAAATGCACGGAAGTATGTTTTTTAACACAAACCTACGTTTTTTAAATGGAGCCCCGTTAGTTTTGTTAGCACATCTGAACATATAAACAAATACGTAATCAGTGCCGTTTGTTGCATTGTAAAATGATAATTACATCCGGAGATATTGTAACCTAAAGTTGACGCTTGAGTACCACTCCTCCGCTGTTCGATCGTGTGTATCGGAGAGCACCGAATTACGTAGGGATCCAAAGGGAACGGTGATGGACCTTAGGTACAGAAGAGACTGGAAAAGCACATTACGTCCACATGCTAACACCTTTTTATTGGTCTTTTTCACTGACGCACATGTACATTACCATGAGGGGTGAGGTACACGTACACACGTGGTTTCCGTTTTCAATTACGGAGTGGAATAGAGTGTGTCCCGACATGTCAGGCCAATAGATGTTCAATGTGGTGGCCATCATTTGCTGCACACAATTGCAATCTCAGGCGTAATGAATGTCGTACACGCTGCAGTACATCTGGTGTAATGTCGCCGCAGGCTGCCACAATACGTTGTTTCATATCCTCTGGGGTTGTAGGCACATCACGGTACACATTCTCCTTTAACGTACCCCACAGAAAGAAGTCCAGAGGTGTAAGATCAGGAGAACGGGCTGGCCAATTAATGCGTCCTCCGCGTCCTATGAAACGCCCGTCGAACGTGTACCTCACCCCTCATGGTAATGTACATGTGCGTCAGTGAAAAAGACCAATAAAAAGGTGTTAGCCTGTGGACGTAATGTGCTTTTCCAGTCTCTTCTGTACCTAAGATCCATCACCGTTCCCTTTGGATCCCTACGTAATTCGGTACTCTCCGATACACACGATCGAACAGCGGAGGAGTGGTACTTAAGCGTCAGCTTTAGGTTACAATATCTCCGGATGTAATTAACATTTTACAATGCAACAAACGGCACTGATTACGTATTTGTTTATATGTTCAGATGTGCTAACAAAACTAACGGGGCTCCATTTAAAAAAACGTAGGTTTGTGTTAAAAAACATACTTCCGTGCATTTTTTTATGGTTTGTGTTAACCAATTGCACTAGCCCCTCTCCTCACGTTCGGTCTGTGGAATCGATTCGTCAGTATTTGATGTGGTTTACGAAATATATCCAGCGGTAATGTTAGGTGACTCACCCTGTATATATGTGTAAGCTTAGGGACTGATGACCTTAGCAGTTAAGTCCCACAAGATTTCACACAGATTTGACATGTTTCTTTTTTCTTTAATACGTTCAATATATATATATATATCCACATGTCCAGATCGTCGCTCTCAAAATTCTGCCATCTCTCGCCTCACATCCACCACTGCTGGCGGCTGACCTCCAACTGCACAACGCTACGAGCTGTTCACATCCCAACACCACAATAGCAAATATTCCAACAATGCAAACCAGCCACAGACTTCACACAGCACAGTCAGTGATTTTCGTATAGAGCGCTACGTGGCGTTACCGACATAAAAACCTAAACAGCCTACTTACAAATGTTTCGCCACCATTTCTCAATTTCACAGAAGTTTCGCGCCAATTGGTAATCAGAGCGCTATTGAATTATCTGAAACTGTGACGTTCGGTATTCGGTATTCTCTGTGTTCTTGTGGTGTTCTATCCAAAGACTGGGTTGTCGCAACTCACCTCGCAAGTCTATCCTGGGAAAGCCTCTTCATCTATGCATGCTACATCTACATGCACCTCCCTACTGTAAGCGGGCAAGTCTATCCTGGGAAAGCCTCTTCATCTATGCATGCTACATCTACATGCACCTCCCTACTGTAAGCGGGAGTTGGTTTGACTCAGTTTTACCCTCCGCACTGCCCTCCACAAAGGAATCTGGGGAACCCTTCATGGCTCACGATGTGTTCCAGCAACCGAACACTTCTTTTACTCAAGTTGTGCGACATGCTTGTGCCGTGCAGGATTAGCCGAGCGGTCAGGGGCGCTGCAGTCATGGACTGTGTGGCTGGTCCCGGCGGAGGTTCGAGTCCTCCCTCGGGTGTGTGTGTGTGTGTGTGTGTGTGTGAGTGTGTTTGTCCTCAAGATACTTTAGGCTAAGTAGTGTGTAAGCTTAGGGACTGATGACCTTAGCAGTGAAGTCCCATAAGATTTCACACACATTTGACATGTTTATTTTTTCTTTAATACGTTCAATAAGTAATGCAACACTTTTTTTCTCAGTCACTTTGGTTTGAGAAAAGCGGAATTTGTTGTGCGACGCCGTGGAACATTTCCGCTTCAGTCCCTGTAGTTTCAAGAAGTTCTGATAGATGACAGCGCTATACGTAGCCTTCAAAATGGTGCCTGTAGCGGAGGTTCGTTCCAAGCAGAGAGTTTCAGAAAACCAGAGCATCGCAGGAATTCACATTTGCTTGCAGACTGTCTACGCAAAGCTGGCTGTGAACAAACGCACGGTGAGTCGTTGGGTGAGGCGTCTGACATCATCGCAAAACAGTCGCGTAAATCTATGCAATCTCCCGCGTGGCGGCCGGCCCCACACAGCTGTGACCCTCATGTAATGTTGGAACATGCGGACACTGTCATTCGAGGAGATCGACGGATCACTGTCAAACACCTCCCTGCACAGCTGGACGTCTCTGTTGGTAGTGCTGACAGTCTGCGTACCCGAGATGAGCTCACAAAATTTCATTGGACTGTCCTTCCTCATCCATCTTACTGCTTAGGTCTCCCACCTTCCGACTTAAATCTATATGGCCCAATGAAGGATGCAGTCCACGGGAACCATTACGTGGGGGATGGAGAAGTTAATGATGCAGCAAGGCGTTGGCTCCGTCGTTGACCAGTCGAGTGGTACCATGTGGGCATAAGGGCCTTCCCAATAAGGGTGGCGTCAGGCCGTCGCTTAGAACGGAGATATTGTTGAAAAATAGGGTTTTGTAACCAAAAGAATTGGGAATAATATGGTGTATTAAAATTCAAACTGGTTTTAACAGAAAAAGTGTTGCATTACTTACTGAACGCCCCTCGTAGATTCAGTTTTACTGTTGTGGTGTATGGTTTGGTACTTGGGCAGTGTACGTCTCTATTGAAACTTCCTGGCAGATTAAAACTGTGTGCTGGACCGAGACCCGAACTCGCGACCTTTGCCTTTCCCGGGCAAGTGCTCTACCAACTAAGCTACCCAAGCACCACTCACGCCCCGTCCTCACAGCTTTACTTCTGCCAGTACCTCGTCTCCTACCCTCCAGACTTTACAGAAGCTCTCCTGCGAACCTTGTAGAGCACTTGCCCGCGAAAGGCAAAGGTCCCGAGTCCGAGTCTGCCAGGAAGTTTCATATCAGCGCACACTCCGCTGCAGAGTGAAAATCTCATTCTGGATACGTCTCTATTAACAAATATTACTCGATATAGTCATAGGTTCGAACTGTACTCATCTGCATAGTTTATATGTGACCCTACAGTGGAATTCCGAAGTATTGGCATGAAATGATAATTACTAAGTAACACAATTTGAAACATGTTAGATAAGGATAATAAAGGAAGAAGAATTGAAGTCAAGTGAATAACTGACATAGGCGTCAACAAATATTTAAACTGTATGTCCTGATTAATTCAGTCAGATAAAACACTGAAACTGATAAATTGTGGACCTAAAGAGTATCATTTAAATGTGCAATGAAATTAATATTGGTTCTCCAGTGCAGTAATATTTGCGTAAATACGTCAACTGCATGGTATCAGAATCCCCATAGGCTAAGTAAATGTCACTGGTCCGTTAACCATAGTCTCTGAGACTAAGTCTCATAGAGTCACACACTAGGAGGCAATAATTAACATCCATACATAGGAGAACACGCAGATCTCTGTCTAACTGAAAGCATTCAGCTAGCATATTCTCTCTTCTGTAATCTCACAATAATACGTCACCACCATGGCCACCGTATACTGTAAGTCACGCGTTCCGTCTAATGCCGTGAAATGGATTTTTATTTTTACTTGTTTGAAGATTTTGTCAAGCTACGCTACACTCTGTAAACATTACCACCCAAGTGCAATGTGATGGTACAATTCAAATTTAGTTACTTCCTCTATCACAGCAACAGCAAACTCCAGAAAATGTTTCTGCCTTAAAATCTGCAACTGAAGCTTTTTTAGAAATTTAGCAGGCTGCAATCTGGATAATGAAAAACAGTCTTTCCCATAGTACATTGTATTGCAGTCTAGAACAAATTATAATGCACGTAAAAATAAAATCTAATAACTTTTTAATGCACGTATGCCGTTTTACCCTTCCTGTCACAAAACGTCGCAAAAAATCAAGAATACTGAATTTTTTAACTGTGGTACGAGTGCTTAATTAAATCTCACGGATATGTTTCAAGCTTTTATGACTCACTCACAGATGGCACTGATTTTCTAAATAGTTCTCATTTTTCACCGCAGGATGTCGCACTCATATTGTCTGTCACTGTGTGTCCTTCTCAAGAGTGTACATTAAACGGTGTTAAGAAAAAGGAAAAAACAAATTAATGGCTAACTTTCCATCCCTCTTTTCCCACACTGCATTAAAAAAATATATTTAAATTGAGATGTCCTTCGGATGCAGAGAAAATTATCTGCATTTCTTATTCGCACAAAAAAGCAGATTGCGAACAAAACTCGCTATCCCTTAGTAAAGAAACTTTATACTTCAAGATGTTACCTTACAGCAAACTACGACGAACTGGAGTTGCTGAAGACATCTATCATGCATTTATACTAATGAGCCAAAATATTATTACCACCTTCTTAATAGCTTGATTGTCGTTTTTTGGAACGAAATACAACACTGAGTCTGCATGTCGGGGATCTGACAGTTTGTTGGTAGGTTTGTGAAAGTACGTGGCATTAGATGTCTACGCACAGGTCACGTAACTCGCGTAAATAAAGGGCCACTGATCTGCGTGCACGGTGAAAATTGGAAATTTGTGGTAAGGACTATGGGACCAAACTGCTGAGGTCATCGGTCCCTAGGCTTACGCACTACTTAATCTAAGTTAAACTGACTTACGCTAAGGACAACACACACACACACCCATGCCCGAGGGAGGACTCGAACCTCCCACGGGGGAAGCCGCGCGAACCGTGTCAAGGCGCCTAAGACCGCACGGCTACCCCGCGCGGCCCGTGCACGGTGACAGCATCCGATAGCGACCCATATGAATCCCATATGATGTAGATCAGGCGAATTCGGTCACCGAGACATAAACCTGAGTTCATTATAATGCTCATCAAGCCATTGTAGCACGGTTCTTGCTCCGAGACGCGGACAATTATGCTGCTGAAAGATAACATCGCCATCGGGGAAGTCATCAAGCATGAAGGGATGCAGGTGGTTCACAACTGTCAGCATGTACTCGATTACTACCACAGGTCCCACGCGAGCGCTCTGCACGTTTAGACCTCCGTTCACCTCGTCGACGGCGTTTGTAGAGACGACTGTCGACCCAGTGTAGCAAAAGTGTGATTTACCCGAAGAACAGACACGTTTCCGTTGATCGACGGTCGAATCCCGAATTCCCGTGCCCACTGCAATCGTAACTGACGATGTCGTTAGGTCAACATGTGAACACGTAGGGGTGGTCTGTTGCAGAGCTCCATGTTCAACAATGGTGTGCTACGAAACACTTGTGCGTGCACCAGCATTATTCTCTCTGGTCAGAGATGCCACAGTTCGCCATCTATCCTATGTTACAGAGCAGTCAAGCCTCCGAACCCCACGTTCTATGAAGAGTCGTTGATGTTCGATCATTTAGCGCCTAGTGGTATTTTCACTGACCCACTTCTTTCCGTAGATGCTGACGACAGCAGCGCGTGAACATTCGACCTGCTTCGCCTTTTCGAGAAACTCGTTCATAGACACCGCGTAAAAATAATCTGCCCTTTGTCAAAGTCGCTTATCTCAGTGGATTTCCCCATTTGCAGCCCACATTTTTGCTAGGCTGATCCGCTATCCGTGTCTGCTCCGCTTACAAATTTTTGTTACCGCGTCACAAGGGGGCATCCAACGTCGCGGTGGGCAGTGCTCATAATATTTTGGTTCATCGGCGTATATATTCGGGTCTGCATGAGCTGTTACTCAATCTCTCAGGTCACAAGCAACCATCACGGATTATAGTGTTGCCAATGGATTCCAAGATGGAATGCTGAAGATCCACAGTTTAGAGCTGGCTTTTTTTACTATTGAAGTGCGATTAACACAGAGATGAGTAGTAATTTACCAAAACGTCTGCATGTGGGCAGATGCTAATCCTCGAGTGATCATGGAAGAATGCGTAAGGTTTATGAATCTCCCTTTCCGACTGTGAAGATGTGTTACATTGGTAAAAGAAATTATTTGAGAATGAAGATTTGTATATTTATACTCCATTGACAGGATAATAGGCTCGCAATTACTAATTCGCGACTGCGTGAATATTGATTATTATAGGTAGGCCAATTTTATTTTCGCTTTGACATCTGACTTGATAGTGAAGTAATAGCTGCATGCTCGAAAAGATTTTCTACCGATAGTAGCGATCAGCATGAGATGTAGAAAATGGTTGATAATTGTTCGTCAGCAAACTGTTATCCCGGCAAGTGATACAAGTATTTACAGTAGGCGGAAGCTATGGTTCATCAGGTATGAAAATGGTGATTATTACTCTTAAGATAAACACATGTACACTATTTCCAATTAATGTACTTAAGAATTACAAATGCATACATAAGCTGTGACCAATGCAAGAGAGAGTAGGTTAGCTGAAGAAGAAGAAAGAAAAGATAATGCATAAAACAAGTGATGAACAACTTACAAAATTTGAGAGACAATATTTTGTTAATTTTTATCGCAGTTACTGCTATATATCGAATTTGCCTTTTCTGGTCATGGGTAGAAAAGGTCATTCAGTGAATCATTTGATGAATCGTCCAGGTTCTCTGTAGTATCACTGCGTACACAGGAACAGTATGTGACAGACTCATAGGGGTCATCCAGTTTACCGGACCCATTAAAAGCTTCTGTTCATCGTCAGTTTTTGCATGATAAATTGACATAGGTAGTGGAGTCGTTACCCTTGCAACAAGACTTGTGGCACCGCCCCCTTTTTCACCCGAAGAACTTTGTGTGTAACAAAAAGGTAAATCTTATGGGATAACAAAAATCTGTTTTCTGCTTACCTATGTGGACTTTCTTCATGCAAAAACTGTGTATATGAGGTTTAAATGTCATTCTGCATATTTTTGTAACAGTTACTACACCGTTCCATATGTTTCCATTGTGAAAGGGGCACTATTTTAATTTTCCTGGACAAATTGTTTCGGATGTGTGTAGTGGCACTGCTGAAAAACTCTGGTTTTCTATGCTACTTGCACAAATAGAAAGTATATTTTGAGAAAATAAAACAAAATAATTCAAAACATATCATTTTATTGCAAAATAAGTATATACAAGCAACAGCAGAATAAATTGAAAAATTTAACGCCATTCTGTTGCAATTACACTAAATATGTACGTCCAGCAATACATTTTTATGGCTCATTCACTGGGTTTTACCAGAGCGACCGACAAATCCACTATGTACTTGAAAAACTGTTGATATAAATCCCGCTTTTTAGCTAGGATATACTGACGCATATCAAGTAATTCTTTCTGCAAGACCCTTTTGACTGGCAAATATTTGTTACAGAAGATAGGGAAAGTTGGAATGTTAGCTGGCGACAGATTAATTTTCCCACTAGCTCTCAGCTTCTTTGCAGTTGTCGACAAACCGACGGCTGCAGGCAGTTATCACTTTGTCTTCCCCTAGTGAAGCAGAGTCATCAAAAGAAATTAATTGTCAGACATGTAGTTGTTTCGAATGAACCTCTTTGCAACCGTTGGTCTAGTGTGCTAAGATCCCTGTAATCCTGTGGTTCCATTTTCCGACCAAGGAATTCGTTTGCCTTAGTGATGACTGGAATCCAATCGTCTCGATAATATACATGAAAAACTCCCATATAAAGGCAAAACCCCTGTGACATTGTAGGAAACTACGCCCAGTACCGCGGAATTTCTAATTTTCAATGGTAAAATGTTTATTAAACTGATGTTCCAGATGTAAGTGTTACACTACTATTTTAGAATTATATACTATATTTGATACTATATCAAAAGTATTTAGCACTACAAATTTATGGATAAGCCTATTATGAGGAACTGTATTTTCATTATGAGTAGCACTTACAACATTGTTCACTCGCTCTGCAAGCTTCGACCCTTCGTCAGAAGACTCCAGTCAAGCGAATCCTGGCAGGGTCGACCACATTATGCAAGAGGCCGGTCGTGAGTCTAGCCTTGACTAATCGGTTCAATGCCGGGTCCCCTCTGGACATTCCGAAAATCAGAAGGTCACCATGTTCTCAGATATGGAATATAAAAATTTTGCACAGTAAATAACACACGAAAACCCTGATAAATGAACCATGGTGCCACTCTTGCACAAACTGTAAAATGAAAGGGGCAGGAACCGTCTAACAATGGAACAGACACATCAAGTCCAGACTGCTCGGTTTTTTTGCTCACATGAAAACACAAATCATAAAAGAAATCTAACAGATGTTTACATATGAAAAAGACAGGAAAACTATTAAGAAACATAGGGAAGAATTATTTGATTACACCTGAAGCACTTGAGAGTGGACCGCAGGTAACTGGTAAGACAAAATGTAAATCATTATCTCTAAGGATCTCTCTCAAAATTTACTTTCCCCGAAAACCCAGAAACGCATTGATCATGTTATGTGGCGCCTTCAGAGTCTGGGCCCATCAGAATCTGCTGCCAGTGCTGGAGTCGGAGTGTCTCCATCAACGTCAGATGCCAAAATCAGAGCATCTGCACCCGTCCTGGTGCGATACCTCCTCTCCCTTAGCGTTCCGCAATAAAGGCCTACCTTAACTTTCCTCAGCCAATCAAAACGCGTAATTAGTGATTAGCTAATGTAGATGCGGGATGATCAGCTCTTCGAAACCCGCTTCTAATAAAATTTTGAAAGTATCCACCTGGCGTTCCCACACAAGGAGAGAGAGAGAGAGAGAGAGAGAGAGAACTTGTTGATTAACTGTCGGCATGATGCCAGTTTGTCCCAGCGTTCTTTTATTTAGAAACTTCAAAACCCAACCATCTAGTCACTTCAGCGAAACACAGGTTGCATCCCACGGTTTTACAACTGCCTTTACGGCGCCTGCATGGCTTGATAATAGCTTCGACAAAACAAAGGTTGCGTTTCTCACTCCAAACTATTTAAAAGTGTAACAGAACAAGTTATTCTACAAAGAAAAGAGTAAACTTGCCACTTTGTCACAATCTACTTATGATTAAACAATTCTGAAATTCTCAAATTTGTAAACGACAAGTTTCCCAGCACAAAAGAGAAAGGGATGCCTTGAAAGTGGAACGCGAGAGCATGGCGCCAGCTGCACCACCCATGGCATAGGAAGTGCCTGTCTTCTGAAGCTCCTCACCCCCACAGCATTTGAAAACGGAACGAGCTGTCTAGTTAGGACGCCGCTGTGGTATGTGGGCTTCTGCACTCTGCAGTCACGCTTACCCTTAAGATAATGTACAAAGCGAATACTAATTCACTTTTTAACGATTAAATTCCTCATTCATTGCCTCTACAGGGAAGTGCATCTAAATTACAAGCGGATGGTGGGATATGTAGAGTTCTATGTACTTTCCTATTGTAGCTACTTCTGCTATTCTTGAGTCCCGTACTCATTCTTTTTATCAGAGTGGTGGAAATTGGTATCATATGAAACAAGACAGCCAGGCAGTTGGCGGATACATTTCATCCTCTCCACGTGACAGTTTTCCAGGAACAGTACCATTTCTCCTCTATATATAAGGACATTCACTATCCCTCAGTACTTTGCGATTATTGTTCTTCAACTTACAAATGTTAACTTTACGTTTTCTTCTTTATTCAAACACCTTTGCGCTCCTCTCGTTACAACAACATCCAGTACGTCACAAATTATGCCTTCATTTACAACTTTGTTCGCCGCAACAAAGAACTTTGTGGTTCGACAATAGTACGAAAAATAACGGAGAGTTGGAAACAGTATGTCAGATACAACACTATTTCAACTCTAATATACTTCAGATAAAAATGTTCGATACAGCGTTGTTTAGGTGAACGGCTCTTAACAAACTTTTAATGAACGAATTATTGGCTGACAAAGTCCACATGGCCAATCTATTCATCCGATCTTAATCACTAAGATTTCTGGTTATAGTGATATTTAAAGATGTTACTCTGTTCAAGAATCTATAACATTCAGACGCCGCAGGAGCTTGTGTCCCGTTCATGTGTCCAAAACAGAAGGCAGCCAAGTGTGTTCGCAAGAATTGATGGTTCTGGGGAGGACTGAAGAATATGTAATTGTTGGCCACTTGCAACTCCTGCTGTAGTATGAACAGACAGGAGAGGATTTCCTATATCTCAACAATTATTTGGTTCTGCGCATTTGTTATACGACTTTACTTCCAGTTTTCGCAGGTAGCTTCTGCGGTAAGAATATGGTATACATTGTTTTAAAGATCAAAACTGCACTAATTGCTCGATGTAATTCTCTCTTGGATCAATGCTTTCTCAAAAATTTTGCAATAAGTGAACATCACCCATGAAACGAGATGCTGAAAGGTCTGCCAAAGAAACCATCTAAGGCTGACATAACCTCTACATTAGACTCAACGTCTATTTCTGCCACAGTTGTGGGCAACAAGTGTATGTCAGTGGGTTACAAGTCCTTAGAAGAGGATGAATGTTCCATGAATTCATACTTCAGTCCTTTCAAGCTTCCCAAAGTACCTTTGTCACTTGTAATGTACCAGTAAAAGAAACTTACATTCCTTTGCAATTCAGTCCCTATCTTAAGTGTTTTTCCAAATGGCGCAAACGACAGACGTTACTGAGATTAAGTTATTTAGTATATTTTTCAGTGGGCCAGACCCTTTGGCTTGTAGATATTTGTGTGTGTGTGTGTGTGTGTGTGTGTGTGTGTGTGTGTGTGTGTGTGTGCGTGTGTGTGTGAGGGGGGCATGCTCTTCATTTTATAGCTTAAACCAGCCTTTTCTCGTCCCTTCGCCCTCATACGAATTCAACACATACTGAACACACCACTTCCTCCCCCTCTCCGTGTCCACCTCTTGATGCTTCGGTCATCCACCTCATCCTCCCACTTCTATCTGTCTCTCTCCTCCTCCCCAATCTATCTGTCGCTTTACAAACTTTGGTCGACAAAGTCCAGTAACGTGGCCTCTCTATTCACCCGATCTTAATCCCTAGGATTTCTGGCTAAAGTGATATTTAAAGATATTAAATGGTTTTTTGGCCATATTACAAGTAATATTGCTTTCTACAAGCTGTCATTCAGCACTCTCTGTATTTTTCATAGTAACGTTTGAGAGGCACCCACATGCCTTGCTCATACTGTGGCATCAAGAAGTCAGGCCTGCAAGATGAGTGGTCTGCCAAGTGAGTAGATTCATTCTTATTTATCGAGTAACATGAGCTCTAGTACTCACAATTAAGTTACAAATTATTCTCTTGTTTGAATATTACGGAACGGAAACGGATAACGCACATCTGACTATTAGTAATTTACACAACTCTGACTGTTCACTACGCACTGGCAATACCACATTTTCTTTCTTACCCAACGGCTTTGGTCAACACGTGGCCATCGCACTGAATATGAATGGCGCACACATTATAAATTCTGGATATCATGACAACATACTATTCGAAGGAAAAGGCCACCAATATTTTTCTTTTCACTATCTTTTTTATTCCGATAAATTCTATAACCTAAACACATCATAACATTTTCTACAACAATTGCACATGAGAAACTCCGCCCAGTGGGCATGGCTTTACATTGGTGATTCTCTGTCTTATGGTCACGTAATTATCTAATACTACAGTGCACTTTCTGGATAGGATGGTGGATCTTTTGCTATATGTCACACTTCGACTCTCACAACCATCATCAAGAAACTTTCCTCCAGACCGAGCGGTACAAAAAGGAACATACATAACCCACTGCCTCTGAACCTATCTTGCTACTCTCCCATGCAAACCACACATACTTAAATTACATGAAATACACCACACTGGCAACATGGAATACAACACAAGGAATAGTCACAACGTTATAATCACATCACTTTCAGCTTTCCCACTTCAATTAGTATTTATCCCAGTTTCACACGACACTGCCCCACTTCGTAACTTTTCTTTCCTACTATGAACTCTGGAGTATATATGCACGTCTTCCTGTGCAATGCAAGCCAAGTGGCGTTGCTGGACAGACAGCTGACTCACCTTGCTTCACTCTCAGAGTGTTATAGTTTGAATCAAGTGTCACACGGAAACACAACACGCAAAATAATATTAAGAACATATTCGTCACACACGCGAGTCCTCAACTGATACCATGGACGAGTACTTCTCTTTATCCTTTGTCTCACACACAGATTGAGACTCACACAGTACTCACCACGTGGAAGTACTCGTATCTAATTTCAAGTCCTGCACACGCCATTTCTTAAATATTTCAACTTATAGTACACACGCCAGTAATTCAGCTTAACTTTGGCACTCGGAAGTATTTCAACTTATTGCTACACGTGGTTTCATTGTGACCGTTGGTCACTTCCGAAGATTACTATGATCCCGTTAATGTTACCTACCTGATATTTAATTCTCCCCACAAAAGTTCCTGAAATAGAGAAATTATTATTCCAAACTACTCTTAAATATTCCACATGCATACCATTCTATCCACTCTTTTGTCTTTACGGAGCACACCTAAGACAGGTCTTACCAACACAAGATCCAGCGCCAGAATGCTGAAAACATGGCCGTTCTTCAGGTCATCTCGCACCTCCGCCGAAGTGGGAGAGCATCTTGCTACCGTATTGGTCAGCCACATTTCAGGTGCTCAAAGCTCCGGTAAATTTCATCTCTTTGGTTCCACCAAAGGTGACCAAAGGACCGTCTCAAAGATGATCATATATTGCACATTCACTATCTGCGGTTAGCAGACGACCATACATTCATTCATTTCACAGATCTCACCAAATTGGGTGTAGGGATTTATTTTGTGGGAGTGCACATGTGATCAATTAAATAAATAAATTGTCATTCTTTCCTACAGTGGTATCCGGCTTCGGTGTATTAAGTGAAATTGAGTTACTTTTTAAAAAAATATGTTGTTCTGACAAGAATAACGAAGAAGTTGTACTTATTTTAAATGTCGGGCGGTGCTGTACCCTTTCACGTTTTATGTTTTATATTGTGCTTCTAAGCTCTGATGCAGACAAAAAGTTACGTTTTCTGCCGCTGTCAAACAAATGTTGATTTTCATTATGTACCGAACATTATTCATTATAATTTTATCTGCCTACACTTGAATGTGAAGTAGCCTAATTGTGCCTATGACTAGTAGATGGCATGCTCGTTGCAGTGCCATGTTCACCTGACCGCATTTGTTAACGCGGGCACCTCAGTCCGTTGCGTCCTGTGGCCGTACAGGTATGAGCAGCCCATAGTGGCTCGCCTTCTTTTATTCTATTTTAAATATTTTGTGACTAAAGCCGTTTTGGCGTGTTAATTACTTTATATGTGACATGTAAGTACTGCTTTTGTCTTTTACTGTTAATCAGTACTTACACTCTTTGTATAAGAATGTCTTATCCTATAACTCTGTGACTATGTTATAGGCCACTCCAATCGTTTTCAATTCTGATGAAGGCACTCCTAATAGTGTCGAAACTAGGTTAATTGAATCTAAAAATAGTGACAGAGGGCTTATTTCTTGCAATTGTAACCTAGAAACGGTCTCTGAACGTGCAGCCATGTGTAAAATTTTGAGATATTAATCTGTCCAACAATCTACAACATGCAGACATTACAGGAGGTTGTGTCAGAGACATGTGTCCAAACCAAAGGGGAGCAAAGTGTGTTCACACGAAATGGTAGTTCTGAGGAGGAGGGCTCTATCTTTCTCTTCATCTCTTTCTGTCCCAATCTTTGTCTGTTTCGTCCACCCCCTCTCTCTGACCATTTCTTACTCTCCCCACCCCCACACCCTCCTCTCCCACTCTCATTCCATCTTATTCTCCATCTTCCATTCTCCATTCTTCCTCTTTATTTTCCACCAGCCCACTACCCTTCTACACCTTACACTTTCCCCATGCATCTGCCTTTCTTATCTCTCCCTCTCTCTCTCCATTTCCTCCTCTGCCTGATTCCTCCTCTGCACATCTCAACCTGTCCACAGGCATGCTTGTCGGCGTGTGCAGCCTCTGCAGTACAGTTCAATAACGCAGGCTCATTCTACTCCCACAACACGCCTGGCATCCAGGGCAGACTTCACGTCAAGGGCCAGAAAACCATTTAGACTGAAAGAAAAAAAATGGCAGCACCAAAAAATAATGTGGAGTAATGAAATCTCGGGAATGCATTTGTTTAGCTAACATATTTAAGTGATGATCATTCCAAGAACGTTGCTAGATCATTGACTGACATAAGCGTAAGATAAGCCACATCAAATATTGAATGCTGTTACATTAATAATGGGTACGAGTATAATTAACAATATTTTGAAGCAAGCATTCATTGTGTTATACGGGTGCTGGATGTCAGTTTGGGGAACAGAGTTCCCTGCCTGTTACACTTGATCAGACAATACTGTTAATGCTATTTGTGGATGACACTGGTGTTTTCCGATTTGAGCAGGCCAAGGCAACATGTCGACACTCTACAGAGCATATTGGGCTACAACAGTGGTATGTAAGAGAGCATTATCCTGTTGGAAAACACCTCTTGGAATGCTACAGGTCGAATCACCAGATTGATGTACTAATTTGCAGTTACGGTACTTGGGATAACCACGAGTGTGCTCCTCTTGTCATACGAAACCACAACCCAGACCATAACTTCAGGTGTAGGTCCACTGTGTCTGGAATGCAGACAGGTTGGTTGCAGACCCTCAACTGGCCTTCTTCTAAACAACACACACCCATCACTGGCACAGGGGTGGAACCAGCCTTCATCAGAAAACACAACAGACCTCCAAGCTACCCTCCAATGAGCTGTCACTTGAAGCCACTGAAGACGCAAACAGTTGTGGTTTGGGGTCAGTGGAATGCAGGCTACAGGGCATCTGTCCTTGAAGTAAACAATTTGTAACAGTTCGTTATGTCACTATGGTGCCAAATGCTGTTGAAATTGCTGCTGCAGATGCAGAACGATGCTCCATAGCAATACAACAAACAAGATGGTCTTCCCTCTTGGTAGTGCTACATTGTCGTCAGGATCCTGGTCTTCTTGCGACCATGCATTTCCATGACCACCGCTGCCAGCAATCATGTACAGTGGTTACGTTCCTGCCCATTCTTTCTGCAGTATCACAGATAGAACATACATTGTCTCATAAACCTATTACACAACATTGTACAAATTCAGTGAGGTGATAACAATGGCATCTTTGTCGACTTAAATGCGTTCTTGACTAACATCAACTCACCACGTCCAGTCTCAAAGGTAACTAACACTCACAACTCTTACAGCATGTATTTAAAGCAAACCTGAAATGCATCATCATGGTGGTTGTACCAGTGCCACTGTAACGCAGCTGGTGCGAAATTGCACTTGATGTACAGGATGCCATGCAAAGCAGGTCGATAACGTAGGCCAATACTACTCCAATACAACACACATTTCATGCTGGGTAGCCTACATGTTGGGGGCCTGGAAAACCACTTTTTCCCAGACATGCAGGCTATCCTGCAAAGCAGGTTGATTTAGCAGGCCAATACTGTTTCTACATGAAATGGCTGTTATATAGGGCAGCCTATATGTCAGGGGCTGGGGAAAACAGGCTTTAGCACATATTTTCGATACTATTTGAGCTAGGAGGTTATAAATCCCATAGTGCTGATACTCTTGAGGCCTGCTGTTTCTGTGCCACATTTGGTTCAAACCGATCAATGGCTTTTGGAGGAGATTCTGGACATTCGCACATACACTCTGGCCTCTCTCTCTCTCTCTCTCTCCATTTAAGTGCTCATTAAGTGAAATAGTTACTGTTTGAATGTTTGTATGTGTGACATTTTGTGCAGGTAAGGAGATGGGTTTTCAGTTATACAGCCTGCCCCATTTATACTGACTATCACAAATAAGAAAAAATTAAATGTTGTTTACCTAGAAGTGGAACATTGACCAAGATGACTGACTTCTTTGGAATTTTGTTTGATACAAAGATATAAAGAGCTTTTTATTCGGTATTCTGCATCCTCTCCTGAATAGCTGTACAAAAGCATATCACGGTGTACCACTCTAATAAACAAGACATTAGTAAATATATAACACGAAATTAAATTTAACTCTGTACTGTACTAGCACAGTTACACGGTGTAGTGTAACTCGTTCCCTTGCTGGAGTTGATAGTAAATAAATGAAAACACAAAAAAATGCGCACTGGTCATACAGTTAAACGGTCTTTCGTTGAAGGCTTGTGTGAGTGAATGTACATCGATGAAGAGAAGGTAGAAATGCTACTCATCCGTGGAGAGTGTGAGCTAACAGAACAGTAATTAGAATAATGTTTTCTTATTTACTACAGGTGTATACTTAGTACAGTACTACAGTGCTTTTAAATGATATGTTGTGACAGTAAAGGCAGTGCCTACTTAAATACTATATCATCATGATATTTCCTACAGTGTAGTTGAATGTAGGCGTAATACTTACTCAGGTTGAGGAACCCCACAGGGAGCGATATCCTGACAAAAGCTCACCTTCCCGACGGATGTTTTCTCGTCTTGTTGTGACGCTTCAGAAAACTGGAAGTTTCAACTCAAAGCAATGCAATATTCGTAGGACTCACAGAGTCGAAGCTGCAGAAGTTAGTGCTCTCGCTTCAGTTCTAATGAATCCACATGTGAGCACACGACACACTGAACAGGAGATTGGAATTTCTAAAACCAGTGAACGTCGCATTCTAACACATCAACAGATCCATCCTTATCACGCACACTTGCATTGAGAACTGCACGGAAATGATTTCCAAAATCGTGTACGGTTCCGTCAGTGAACACTGCAGCATGTTTTCTCCGACCAATACTTCTTCCCCAATGGTTCTTTTTTTTTTTCATTGATGAACGTTCCTTCTCAAACAAATGGCAGGAAAACACAAATAACGTGCATTATTGCTCCAAAGCAAACTGACAGTGTCTTATAGAGATGCAACATCGGCAATGGGGTATTAATATCTGCAAGGGGGCTTGGTTCTAGAATTATTGGCCATTGCAGTGAGATGACAGAAGTCATGGGACAGCGATATGGAGATATACAGGTAGCGGTAGTACGTCTTACACAAGGTATAAAAGGGCAGTGCATTGCGAGAGCTGTCGTACTCAGGTGATTCAAGGGAAAAGGTTTCCGACATGATTATGACCGCACGACGGGAATTTACAGACTTATAATCGGAATGGTAGTTGGATCTAGACGCATGGGACATTCCATTTACGAATTAGTTAGGGAATTCATATTCCGAGATCCACAGTCTGAAGAGTGTGCAGAGAATACCAAATCTCAGGCGTTACCTGTCACTACGGACAGCGCACAGCCCGGAGCAGCGACCGAGAGTAGCGGCGTTTGCGTAGAGTTGTCAGTGCTAACAGACGAGCAGCACTACGTGAAATAACCGCCGAAATCAATGTGGGACGTATCACTAACGTATCCGTTAGAATAGTGCGGTGAAATGTGGCGTTAATGGACTATGGCAGCAGTCTACCGACGCAAGTGCCTTTGCTAACCCACGACATCGCCCTCAGAACTTCTCCTCGGCTCGGCTGGAAAACCGTGGCGTGGTCAGATGAGTCCCGATTTCAGTTGGTAAGAGCTGACGGTAGGTTTGATTGTGGCGCAGACCCCACGAAGCGATGGATCCAAGTTGTCAAGGCACTGTGCGAGGAGTGTTCATAAGCATGTGGCCTGTGTTTACATGGCATGGACTGCGTTCTCTGTGCCGACTGAACCGATCATTGACAGAAAATGGTTACGTTCAACTACCTAGAGACCATTTTCAGCCATTCATGAACTTCATGTTCCCAAACAACGATTGAATTTTTATGGATGACAATGCGCCATCTCACCAGGCCAAAATTGTTTGTGATTAGCTTGAACATTCTGGACAATTCGAGCGAATGATTTGACCGCCCATCGTACATTTACGGAGCATAATCGAGAGGATAGTCCGTGAACAAAATCCTGCACTGGCTACACTTTCGCAGTTATGGACTGCTGTAGGCCAGCATGAGTAAATATTTGTGCAGGGTACTGCCAACGACTTTTTGAGGCAATGCCATGTTGAGCTGCCGCATTACGCCGGGAAAAAGAAGGTCCGAAACGATATTAGGAGGTATCCCATGAATTTTTTCACCTCACAAGGGAACCTCCCCATCGCACCCCCCTCAGATTTAGTTATAAGTTGGCACAGTGGATAGGCCTTGAAAAACTGAACACAGATCAATCGAGAAAACACGAAGAAGTTGTGTGGAACTATGTAAAAAATAAGCGAAATATACAAATTGAGTAGTCCATGTGCAAGATAGGCAACATCATGGACAACCTGAGCTCAGGAGCGCCGTGGTCCCGTGGTTAGCGTGAGCAGCTGCCGAGTGAGAGGTCCTTGGTTCAAGTCTACCCTCAAGTAAAAAGTTTTCATTCTTTATTTTAGCAAAGTTATGATCTGTCCGCTCGTTCATTGACGTCTCTGTTCACTGTAATAAGTTTAGTGTCTGCGTTTTGCGACCGCACCGCAAAACCGTGCGATTAGTAGACGAAAGGACGTGCCTCTCCAATGGGAACCGAAAACATTTGATCGCAAGGTCATAAGTCAACCGATTCCTCCACAGGAAAACACGTCTGATATATTCCATACGACACTGGTGACAGCATGTGCGTCACATGACAGGAATATGTTGTCGACCCACCTAACTTGCACTTGGCGAATGGGTAAAAAGATTCTTCTACCTTGCCCGATTTAGGTTTTCTTGTGGATGTGATAATCACTCCAAAAAAAGTGATGAAAACATAAGAGTTTGTCACATAAACTGCAACAAATGAATGCAACAGTTTCACAGTCGCACAATTTTCCCTGTGCTCTGTCAAAACGTATGTTTTGTTTCGATGTTTGTTTAGGTGTAGCGACCCCATACTACGGCGCAGTTACCTCGCATCGGACGGACGGACGGACAGATAATAATTGTCTGAAAATAAAAAAATTAAACTTTTCACTCGAGGGAAGACTTGAACCAAGGACCTCTCGTTCCGCAGCTGCTCACGCTAACCACGGGACCACGGCGCTCCAGACGTAACAAATGGTTCAAATGGCTCTGAGCACAATGGGACTCAACTGCTGAGGTCATTAGTCCCCTAGAACTTAGAACTACTTAAACCTAACTAACCTAAGGACATCACAAACATCCATGCCCGAGGCAGGATTCGAACCTGCGACCGTAGCGGTCTTGCGGTTCCAGACTGCAGCGCCTTTAACCGCACGGCCACTTCGGCCGGCTCCCAGACGTAACATTAGCCTTGATGTTACCTATCTTGCTTATGGACTACTCAGTTTGTATATTTTGCTTATTTTTTTCATAGTTACACACAACTTCTTCCTGTTTTCTCGATTGATCTGTGTTCAGTTTTTCAAGGCCTATCGACTATGCCAACTTATAACTAAATCTGAGGGGGGTGTGATGGGGAGGTTCCCTTGTCAGTGTATTTCGTCAGCGGTAACCTAAATAGCAGGGGCTATGCCAAGTTCCTCACGCGAAATCTTCCTCGTCTCCTGGATGAAGCGCTGCTAGAAACTATAATGCTTACGTGGTACCAGCACGATGGATGTTCAGCACTTAATGCCTTGCTTCACTGTGTACTGAACCGAGTGTATTCTTCCAGATGGACTGGTCGTGAAGGAACAAATGATTGGCCTGAGAATGTGCAGGAACGTATCGTGCTTGCTTGTAATTCACTTCGACACTGAAAGCAGCGATTGATTCTTTCATCGATCGGGTGGACCATGTTGTTACAATCCATGGTCATCACTTTGAGCACTCCTCTTGTGCCCACAGTGGATTATCGTATTACAAAATGATATTAAAGGTGCACCTTCTGTTTCTTATTAAGTTGAATGTTGTCTTATTGAGTAGAATGTTGTGTTTACGTGAATACGTTTTGAGAAGATCAGGGAGAGAGGAATGGATTGCTGAATAAAACATATACGTTGCTATTTAAAAAACACGTACATGTGTTCGTATCTTCATAACGAACAAAGGTACAAAAAAAATGCTCATTCATGTTCTCCTGGTAGCTAAATAATTTTCGCTTGATGCATTTTTATTTTTCATCGGGAAAAAGCTTATTTACGTAATAGTGCGGATTGCGTCGTAGACATTCTTGTGCTTAATATTGATTCAAATGTTGTGAAATCTTATGGGACTTAACTGCTAAGGTCATCAGTCCCTAAGCTTACACTACTTAACCTAAATTATCCTAAGGACAAACACACACACCCATGCCCGAGGGAGGACTCGAACCTCCGCCGGGACCAGCCGCACTGTCCATGACTGCAGCGCCCAAGACCGCTCGGCTAATCCCGCGCGGCGCGTAATATTGGCCTCATACTATACAGAAATATTGCCACATAGAGACCTGAGGAACTGTAAGGCTCAATAACAATTGAAATACACTAAAATTTTTAAAGAAAGAGAGATAAAAGTGGGGCAAGAGGAAGAAAAGTGGGAGAGAACTCTTATATCGGGTACTTTATCCTAAAAACGACAGCATGTCGTACAAAAACAACAGAAACTGGTTGTTTACAATGGCTGGTTTTTCCCGATCGGTTTAAGACAGTTTCCGTGTGATAACCTTGTGTTTCATGTTTTTTCTTTCGTGACTTCACTTTCCTTCAGGTCAAAACTGCGGTCAACAACACTTTCCGCCCTGTAATACTGACCGACATCACAGGCAGGACTGAGTCCCGCGCCTGTGTTTAAATGTGTGGGAAAGTCGGTAACAGTGCCGTTTAGCACAGCCGCATTGTGGTGTTTTCTGAGGAAAATGCTTTTGCCGGTTGTGGAGTGACCTCTTTCCCACAGCATAGATTCTTTGTCTTCGTCTACTTTGTCGATAGAGCGGCTGTACATTACGTTCTTGCAAAAGGGTTGACGGTGCTGCCTGGGATAGCCTTGGTGTTTCATGGTAATGGGCAGCGGCGTGGAAGGAAAGCCATTACTTCTAGATTTCTGGTTTAATTCTCTCATTCCATTCTATACCATTTCGTTATTAAAACTGTAGGCACACTATGTTCCTTATGATAAAATAAGATAATGTTTTACGGCCCCGTCGGCGACGGATCATTTCAGACGAAGCCCAAGTTTGTATTTATCAAGGATTCAGAGTGATGCTGGCCGAGCCGGCCGAGGTGGCCGAGCGGTTTTAGGCGCTACAGTCGGGTACCGCGCGACCGCCACGGTCGCAGGTTCGAATCCTGCCTCGGGCATGGATGTGTGTGATGTCCTTAGGTTAGTTAGGTTTAAGTAGTTCTAAGTTCTAGGGGACTGATGACCTTAGAAGTTAAGTCCCATAGTGCTCAGAGCTTTGAACCATTTTTGATGCTTGCCGCCTCTTTCTCGAGGAAAACATGACGGCCTTCCACTTAAAAACGTTTTCCAACTCATAGCGCGGATGGTGCAGCAACGTGTAATATACGATGAAGAAACAAATAATCTTGGTTGCTGGGTTTTTAGTTTTTATATATTTACTACGAGGCGTTTCGCCTGATCTAGACATCTTCACATTAGATGGTCTTAGGAACATGGGATACCGTGCATTAAAAACTCCCAGCAAGTAATTGCCCTTGTCAAATATTCGGAAACACCGCGTAATGTTTCCGAATATTTGACGAGAGCAGTTATGCAGTTATTTGCTGGGAGTTTTGTATGCTCGGTATCCCTTGTGCCTACATTATCTACTGTCAGCCAATGTGAAGATGCCTTGATCAGACGAAAACGTCTCACTGATAAATAAGTAACAATTACAACACTGCGACCACGACTGTTCGTTTCTGCGCTGGACTGCAGCCTTCGACTTAATCGATTTGGGGGGAAACTTCAGATAAACAAAAATTCGATGGCCGCTCGGCAGTATGAAGGCTTAGCCAACTCAGAGCAAGTGGGCCACTTCACTCAGCGGGTTGCTTAGAGGAGTACAACTAATAAAATAAATGATAGGGTAAGTCAGCAATAAAGATGTCTCAGTTTTAATGCTACAAAAGCGCGACACACTGCTTGCCATTAAAACAGCGACACCACGAAAGCGGCATGCTACAAGCTTCAGATTGGCGCGGAATGCATTACATGGTTGGACATGCAAGAGATTAGCATTTCAGGCAACCGCACAAAGTAGGAAGGAGAAATGCCAGATATATTCTGTATAAAGAAGGTACGCGCCAGGTTTCTCGTTGCATTTGAATGTTGGTTGTTTGTGAGAAGATGTTCTTATGTATGGTGTAAGAAGTATAACCCTGGATTCGGTGTGGGGCTACAATGGGGTGGGTGGACTGCTGTGGCCTGTTGTGGGGTTGTGACCAATGAGGGCTACGGCAGGACGATGCCTCTCCGTCGTTTCTAGGTCCGCGGTTTAATACATACATACATACATGGTGTAAGAAGAAAATACGTCCACCACCATGTGTTGGAGTCGATAGCGGCAGGAACGTGGCCTATTGAGATGGTCGTTTATCGTACCCTGATATTTCTGGTCGCGCTGGTTGGGATCCCGTTACTTTCATACGATTATGGAATCATTGAGCTAAGGGGCCATAGTTAACGCCATGCAGTATGTCAGTGACCCCTGCGACTAGCGCCTGAGAGGACAGAAATTCTGTTTTCTAGGCCGTGCAGCCACACTGTGTTAGTTCATGGGCTTCTTTGTACCAGTGCAAGTATGCAATACGACGTCTAGATCATCAGTTTGTCAGGCGACAGCACTACACACAGCAGTGGCACCGCTTGGTGTCCTGGATTTTGCGTACAGCACCACGATGGACGTATGCGTTGTGGGAGCTCTGAGGAGAACAATACATGCCAGACTGTGTTCGTCATTGTCACCTTGACTGTCATTGGGTACACAGTACCATTAATTAGAACCACATAGCTGGTAACTGGAAAACAGTCATCACGTTTCTGACACGTTAGGGGCGTTCGCTGTGCTCTATCTTCGAGGCTTCTTCACGTTATCTCTCTTCAAGGCAATGCAAAATCGCATGTAGCCCGTGCTGTCCTGACCTACAGGGACTGGACAAAAAAAAAGGAAACATCGCGAGAAATGCACGTTTTAACATAAAACCATGTGCTAGCGAAAGCTGCAGGCTGTGCAGTTGCTGAGAGTTATCCCAGACCGTATTACGCACGGTACTGTGTTGTGTTTTTGGTGTTTTCATATTCTGCCTAACCCCTGTACCTTGATACAGAGGGTGTTCGACTGTTGCCCTGGCCATTTCCTCCTCAAGCTGTCTCACCCACTGGAGACATCTGGTCATGGATTGACGAGAGAATGGCAGTACACGATTCGCCGGCCACTACGATGGTTGAACTCTGGCGCAGAGTCGAAGCAACACGGAATGGCATACCCGTATTTTCAGTTCGACTCGATGCCCAGCCGATTAGAGCCATTACTACTGTCACATGTGTCAGCTCTCAGTATAGACTGAAGAGCGCCGCAGTGGCACCGGCCAATCCTCAGAGTGCTGAGGTACTGCAATGATAAACAAAAGGAAAAAAGAGGATATGACCACTAGAATTTCTACCATACCAAGCAAGACGACACATTCTGAGACACACTAGTGAGCCAAAACATTACGACCCGTGCCCAGCGTGATTCTGAATGCCCCCTGGTGGAGATGCGGGGACATGATGCGGTAAGGAAAGTGCAAAGTGACGGATGTGTTTTCTCAGATTTTCTGCAGCTATTTTGTTTAACTTATTCTCACAGAGGTTTGAACATACATAGAAAAACTCAAAAAGCTCTTTAATAAGTCCTTCTTACCCCCCCCCCCCCAACCCCGCCCATCCCTATTGATTCTGGAGAATTCTAGTCGTCAATCAAGTTCTTCCCACATTCGGAGCAGCACGCCCCTATCGATCTATTAAAAAGTACTGTTGATGCGCTCTCGCAGTTCTGGTAGGTTTGTTAATAGAGGAGGCGTAAATACTGAATCTTATACATAAAACCACAGAAAAAAATCGTTTGGTGAGAGCGTTAATGACATGAATTGCTAATCATCAACCCCACCACAAGCGACCTATCGGTTTCTCAACTTCCTGTTCAAGAACTCACAAATTTCATGATGGAAGTGGGGTGGAGACCCTCCTGTTGGTGGACGAAGGCCACACTATCGATCTCCAGTTGTGGCATTTCAGTTTTCCACCATGTCCAGACACATGTCCTGTAACGAACAACAGTTTCTTCGCTCACTGCGGGCCGACCCGTTGATTTTCCTTTCCAGCGACATCTAGAAGCTTTCAACCGCCCATACCAAGGCCAAATGGAGTTGGCAGTTGGTGGATCTTTGCTGAACATAGTTCTGAAGTGTCGTTGCGCTCTTACGGCAGACCGATGGGAATCCACTTCAAGCACAATAGACGCTTGCTCGTCGCCTGTCGCAATTTTGCGCAACTGCTCACTGCTGCACTCTACTGACAGAAATCTGAACTGCGGCTGCAACAATACAACACTTTTTGAGTTTTTCCAAATGAGTGATCAATTTTGTGAAAATATGTCAATTAATGCAGCTACAGTAAATTTTTGAAATCGCTTCAGTCATTTATAATAAACTTGTATACAAGCGGAGCAAGGACGAATGGGGAATCATTACATCAAAGAAACGGGTCACAAATGAGGAATCCTACTGACATGAGTTACTTTGAAAAAGGGTATATTGGTTTGGTCTGGCGCCTTGGGAAGAGCATCTCGGGGGCGGCGAAACTGGCCGGCTGTTCATGTACTGTTGCCCTGAGAGTCGTGGAGTGTGGTTGAAGGACGGTGAAGCCACGAGTCGACGACCAGGTGTTGGACGTCCCTGCCTCGCCAAAGAACGTGCAGGTCCGAGGCTTGTCCGCTCTGTAAAGCAGGATAGGAGGCTACCTGTGCTAGATCTGACGACACAGTGCAATGCTTGTCCAGACTCAAGTGTTTCGGAGCACGGAACTATGAAAAGTCGCCACCTAGTCCAATGAATCACGTTTCATGTTACACCGAATCCACGGTCGTTTCCGGACACTCTCTGATCCAGGAGAACGACTGCTAAAAAAACATTCGCCACACCACGGCTGCGTAACGGTAAGGGCAGAATTACTCGTGTGCTATGAGAGACATTGACCTGGTCTTCCGTGGAATTTGTGGTAGTAATCTACGGTACATTGGCAGCTAAGAACTACACGAACATTATTGTGGACCACTTGCATCCCCTCGTTCAAAAAATGGCTCTGAGCACTATGGGACTCAACTTCTGAGGTCATTAGTCCCCTAGAACTTAGAACTAGTTAAACCTAACTAACCTAAGGATATCACAAACATCCATGCCCGAGGCAGGATTCGAACCTGCGACCGTAGCGGTCTTGCGGTTGCAGACTGCAGCGCCTTTAACCGCACGGCCACTTCGGCCTGCGCATCCCCTCGTGCTTGATGTCTTGAACAACGGCGATTGAATCTTCCATAAAGATAACTTACCATGCCACAAGCCCATAGTCGTCCTACACTGGTTTGAGAACCACGACGTTGATGAGTCGGCCACCAAATTCGCCTGTTCTGAACTCTGTGTAACACATGTGGGACGCTATCGGACGGCAGCTCCGCGCAGAGAAACCACAGGCGCTTAATTTACGGGAATTGCGTCACCTACTGCCGTTTACTTCCAGAAACTTCCCGAGGACCTGTCGGACCCATGCCACGCAGAATCGCTGCTGCGCTGCGTTCCAGAGGTCGACCAACAACGCTGTTAACCAGCTGGTCGTAAGGCTAGGCGCAAATTGAGACGCGTATAGCGCGACGCAGCGCAGCGCGCGTTTTTGTAACATCACAGGTTCAAATGGGACCGCGCAAATTGCGACGCGACGCGACGCGACTGGGACGCGACACGCGCCTGCGCCGGGTCGCGCGGCGTTGTGGTTGAGGCACAGTTTCTCGCGCCGCGCGTCGCGCTTGCCTCGCTAGCAACGTGGGAAATTTGAGGCGGGGAGCGCAAAAGTAGCCCGGCCATATGCTCACATCGGAACGGCGCATATTATCAGTGGTAGTATTTCCAATACGATAAATTTTGCCTTACTGTGTACTGAATTTTATTGCCTTTGGGTAGTGTTTCGTTTTTTGACATTTAAACGCTCAGCTTCCTTCGTTAGCACGTTATACTTTTCTGTTATTTACATCTGCATAGTTTTGTTTTGTTTTTCTTCTGTCAAGAAAAATGTATACTTCAGTAACTGATGAGCCATTGGCCGCTGGAATTGCACCATATGCCTCCGCGATGTTTTCAGATCGCAAGAAGGGACAGAGGGTAGTGAATAAGGAAGCAAGGAATATTATAAAATCATGTGATTAAGAATCAAGGCAGGAAAGTAAAGCAAGATTATATTTTCGCTGCCTAGTAAGCTAGCGTATCTGTACGATCTGTTACAAAAATTTAGAAAGGGATAATCTCCACAGTTGTGATCCCTTTGTGCTTGTGGTAAAAAGCGTCCAAGATCTGAAGTATAGAAGTTTCACTGTGATTACTCTGATATGGATGTAATAATGTAATACGACACACTGTACTACATGCATGTGAACAACGTATTTCCACTGCAAGCTAGAAACAGTCGAAAAGCAGTCACAAATAACAATGTTTTAATTGGTTCGCCGTGATGAGAAAAATCATTTCAATTGTTGCATGGACATTATCAGCATTAATAAACTAATTATACAACAACAGGCTATACAAAAGAAGAAAATGGTCGGTGTTATTACGAAAGTAGGAATATCCTAAAAGAGTGTTATGATTAGACATATTTAATTTGTTGAAATGTGCTGCTGACAAAGGCAGATGTACTTTCATGACAATGTTTTTCGAACTCCATCTCACAAGGCACACATGGCTAGCTTGTGCATTCCTGTCGTGCGCATTATCCTTCGCTGCTGACAATACACTAACCATTGTGTTGTGCGACAGATCAATTGTTTATTTTTTTCAGTAACAACTATTTTATTCGCGATCACGCATTGTCAGTTTGGCAAGCCCTAGGTGAGTAAACAGTATCTGGCATGTGCCTATCATTCAGCCTGAAGGAACGCTCGTCATTATTTTAATACTGCTCAGATCAAGAGACGGAATAAAATCCTTTGGTAAGTTTCCATTCCAGTCGCTCAGTGTTAAAAATACGATGGGTTACGGGGATTCCAACAAAATTCCAACAGAATTGCCAATCTGTTTTGTGTGAGTTGTTAACCTTTTCTCATTCGAAGAAGCATCACCATTTATGAGTAAAGGCCACATTTCTCTTGGTGACTGGTTTAATTGTACTTCCTTTGTCACAATGTAATTTGCCAAACTCATCTCACAGCAGCTATTGAGACAGAATTCCGAAACGGAGGGCCTCATTAAACAAGTAATTGGCAATCACAGAGCTCAATAGCTTACGAAAAACCTCATAGTATCGGTTTGCAGTAACATAAAAGAAGGAATTTCATGTTTATTTTCATACTAGGAAGCTCTTGTTTCGCTAACTGTCGATAACTCTTAAAAAATTACAGTTACTGGAGTGAAATAAATTTAAAAAAATCGCCATAGATAAGAAAGTTACGTGTGTTTAATAATTGGCAAAACACTCTCCTCCTTGTGTGCTATCATTCGCCAAACTTTCGTTTCGATGTCTCGAGCGGTTTAGGAGATACGAGAGATGTTGCGAGTATTTCATTCTCGCGGGCGTGAGATCGGAAGTGAGCGCGCTACATGGGATCCATTTTCTCGAGGTCGGAGGTAGATAGAGACCTCCTCCCAAGTCTAAACAAAAATTCAGCACGTTAGCTAAATTTCATACGCAGCAACATATGGTGTAATACGCAAAATCATAGCGACCCCTAATTTCCGTTGCAAACTTTTTGAGTTTTGCGTAGTGTCTTACTAAAATGTGTACATCACAATAAGAATGGTCATTAGCGAGGTGATGGGCACTTCGTCACGAAGCTGACATACAACGCTACAAGTAAGGCAAAAATCATATATTTTCAGAGAATAGTCTCTGTAAAATCGTTTGAGAAAGATAAGAGGTTGCGCGCGCTTCGGTTCTGTCAGCGCAGAGCGTCGCCAGTCGGCGCGTGACGCGTTGCAATATGCGCTGGACCCGCGCGACCCGTGCGGTACGTGCGTGTCGCGCTGTAGTGTCGTGTCAAGTCACACGTGCTATACGCTTCTCAATTTGCGCCTAGCCTAATGTTTGGCTCAGCAGCGAAAATGTGTAGGCCTCCATGGCAGTGTCATTTTGAATAAAATTACTTTGGATATTAGTTCCGTCATTTTGTAACACTACAAACAAGAATAAAAAACGGTCATGTCCAAACTCTTTTCAGCGGTCCTCTTCAGGCGGACTCAGCTGTTGAGTTCAGCTGGTGGTCTTTAGTATTTACTGTCCTATTTTGTTTGTTTCATCACAACTGACGTCATAACGAAACACAAACGTCCTGCCCATACTGGTCTCTGGTATTACTGCGAATTCCATATAAATATTGTGAATTTTAACAAAATCTGTTAGCGACGTCTGTTCGCACGTGATAACCGAGGAGAGGACAATCCAGAGGAAAGATCATACTCAGATCCGAGCAACTTCGTCGGCCTGAAGAGGACCTCTCCGAAGATGGTCGTAATGTCCTTTTTTATAAAGGCTGTTTGTTTTAACTTGAGACAAATAAATATCTCTAAAACGACGCATCGTAGGCAAAAAATGTTCTACGTGAAAGGTTAATATTAGCAAAGGTGCCATCTGTGTTTGCTGTAGCTGACCACCAGCTAACCACCCCTCCTCCTCCGTAGGCGGGGACAGCTATGCATTTTCAAATGGGAACCCCGAATTTATACTGCAGACTCAGATTCTACGCAAAATGTTTCCGATTCGTGTTGGATGGCGCTGTAATCGACAAGTATCAAATGTGCTTTCTTTTTTTGCAGTTAAGAACCGCGTATTTGATTCTACGACGATGCGTCGATTTTATGACATTTAGTTGCCTCAAGTTAAAACAAACACCCTGTGTATAGTTGTTCTAGTGATGCAAAATTACGCGGCTTACTAGTCAAAAGAATTTCATTGAAAACATGCATTCTGGTTTTCGTCTATGAAGTATAACGAGTGGAGCAATCATCTTTTCCTTTTGAAACTTCATATTAACTTCCGTCACAGACTCTTCTAGCATGGCTCGCTGCACTCTAAAATATTAGATTCTCCCGCTCTTTCCCCCCGCCCCCCTTTCCTTCTGTCGGTGCAATCTGCCCGTCAAACAGTTTTGTTTTAGATCTGTAACAATGGAACGAAACATTTCCTGACAGTTTAAATCTGTGTGCAATATCGAGACTTACATTAGGTCGCTTTGCATTTGTATGGAAACTATCTGCCATTTTAAAAGACGGTTTGAGTGCAGGTCCGCCCCATTGCTTCAGTCATCCATAAGCGTACTTTTCAGCGAATACTCCGCTACAGGGTAAGAATGCCGTGATGAAACGACAGAAGCATCCAGCTTCGCGTGAAACAGCCAGCACTTGTTATGTTTTTCCGCACGGGAACGTCGCGTGATATTTGACTATTAGCGCCTGTGTGCGGTGGCTGTGAACGCCGCCGCTTCTGTTTTCCCTTTCATTACGCTCGCTAGGTTCGCACAGACGCTGTAATTACTTCCACACACGGACTGTCCGCACCCGCACGGGCCTTGTTGCTAAACACGCATCGCGCCGCTCCTGTATCGAACTCCTTCCGAAAATCAAGAAACCCGCTTCAGTCTGGAACCGCGCGACCGCTACGGTCGCAGGTTCGAATCCTGCCTCGGGCATGGATGTGTGTGATGTCCTTAGGTTAGTTAGGTTTAAGTAGTTCTAAGTTCTAGGGGACTGATGACCTCAGAAGTTAAGTCCCATAGTGCCCAGATCCATTTGAACCATTTTTTTAGTACCTTGATACGGAAGATATCAGGCGAATGGAGTGGCCTGCCTGTTCTCCAGACCTAAAATCCATCGAGAACGTCTGGAATGCTTTCGGTCGACGTATCGCTGCGCGTCTTCAAACCTGTACGACACTTCAGGAGCTCCGACAGGCACTGGTGCAAGAGTGGGAGGCTATACCCCAGCAGCTGCTCGACCACCTGATCCAGAGTATGCCAACCCATTATGCGGCCTGTGTACGTGTGCATGGTGATCATATCCCATATTGGTGTCGGGGTACATGCGCAAGAAACAGTGGCGTTTTGTAGCACATGTGTTTCGGGACTGCTTTCTCAACGTATCACCAATACCGTGGACTTCCAGATCTGTGTCGTGTATGTTCCCTATGTGCCTATGCTATTAGCGCCAGTTTTGTGTAGTGCCACGTTGTGTGGCACCACATTCTGCAATTATCCTTAATTTATGAGCATGAGTCTAGTAAAAATGAGAATCACATACTTAGATATTTTTATAATTATTTGTAAGGTTTGATATTAAAATGAATTTTCCGTTTTTGAATTAAAAAGATGAAAAGACGTGACAGAAGTGTTGAGATCATGAAAAGAAGCACTTTGATTCCATTGACAATTGAAAGAGCTGCACTGGGAAAGGATAGTTAAGAGTGAGAAGAATAGCAGCTCATAGAGTGTGAGTATAAGCAAAGGGGTCGCATGGACTGTTACTGTGAAGATGAATGTCGTTGTTGGGTTAGGTTAGGTTAGTAGTGTTTAACGTCCCGTCGACAACGAGGTCATTAGAGACGGAGCGCAAGCTCTGTTTAGGGAAGGATGGGGGAAGGAAATCGGCCGTACCCTTTCAAAGGAACCATCCCGGCATTTGCCTGAAACGATTTAGGGGAATCACGGGAAACCTAAATCAGGATGGCCGGAGACGGGATTGAACCGTCGTCCTCCCGAATGCGAGTCCAGTGTGCTAACCACTGCGCCACCTCGCTCGGTGTCGTTGTTGGGCCAGACTGTAGTGACAAGAAGAAGTATGGAAAGAGTGACAGGGAAGGGCATAATCGTGATGTTTATTGGGATAACGAAGGAAGAGTAGAAGTAATAATGAATAAATAGTGAGACGTATTTCATCGTGTGGGAGAAGATTGGTTAAAATTATTTTTAGAGAGCATAAAGAGTGCGTTTTGGTGTAGGGTTGGTGAGATATTAGTAGGACGTGGCAGTCTACTAAAGAAGCAACAACGGAATAGCTGAAGTCAAGTTTGCGGCAAGTGCAGATATTCGGAAGCGTTCATTTTGTGTGAGGAAGATTGGAAATTTGATGAGGTGGCAGAAGATCCACGAGAAGGAATCCATAGCGACGCGGAAGGGAAGGCAGTGTGTGTGACGTTCAAGGGGCGGTTAATGAGGCCCCACTGACATCGGAGAGAATAGGTCCGATCGAGATTTTGCGCCTGAAACAAGATAGCTGATGAGGTTTATCCCGCCAGATCACGTAATCGTGGAAATGCTGAAGATGCAGGAATGTGCAGGGAAACAGTTCACTGACGGGGCCGCATGGTTAATAGTGTGAGCGGCACTGGAAAAAGCGTTGACGGAACCAGTAACTCCGCCTCAGCTGCTGTCGCACCAGAGTGCATTAGCGATGTCGGCTTGGGAGATAGGTTACTCAGGTTAACTCAAAGTTCATGATTTAAGTCCTTATGGAACAGGGCAATAAAGTCCTGATTGTGGTTCGGGCCACTGGCTGCGTGAACTGCGCGAGGCATCCAGGCGTTCCTGCGTGCTGTATATAATCTAGCTGTCGAGAGCTCACGGGTGAGCGTTATGGAGCTTGGAAAGTTTCCAGGTAGCATCCATGTTTCCAATGTTGACTGCGTAGGCATGTTTCCATCACTCAGACTGTCGTTTAGCACGACACACAGGGTGTGTCGAGAGGGCCGTAAAACTTCTTTCGTTCGGTGATGGTTTCGACAAATGTTAGTACGCGGAGGGGATCATATTTTTGTTGCATGATTAATCATTTTAACTCTTGTATCAGCCGGTATAATAATGAAAATATGTTTTTCTCGGTGTAAGGATGTACTTTTTTATCTGCTCACCTTGTGCCTGATTCGTATGAAGTGAAACCAAGAAGAACTACATTTTATCGTAGTAATGTAGGCGTGTCTTCTTGCTGCATATAGCGACGGAGCTTGGGATGAGAGCGACGCTTGGTGGTGTTTACACGGCAATAGGCGATTCCGACTCCCTTACACTTCAGCTTTAGCACATTTCTCGGGTATTTTTGCGAGCAGCTTGAAAGTCAGCATCAACAAGCGTTACAATGCTGTAGACGTTTTATCAAGAGCTTCAGAATGTCATTAAAGAGTATCTTTCCATTAAGAAAGATTTGCTTTCATATCGGTTGTTAGATGGGCTAAGGGCATTAAACAGGCAACAAAAATACTTCCCCGTCTGCATACTAACATTGCCGAAAACCTCGTTCCAGTATTCTGAACTATTCGTGAAAGAAAATGAGGGTTTAACCTTATGTGATTCATTCTGCATAAGAGTCAATCTGGGAACAACGAACATTCGCAGTTTTGCAGCTGTACAGAATGGAAAGCGATTCGGAACTCATAATTGGTTCAGCCTTTGTAGTGCTGTCGTGTGGCAGCATGGTGAGAAATAGGAAGAAACATAAGAGAGGAAGACAGTGGCTGGTGCCTATTAGAGCGGAGAAACATATGTATTAACTTGTAAATTTCTATTCACAACCTACTTTTTTTACACAATTTTATTGTTTAATTTCAGTTTATGTGTATTTGAGAACTCTGATGAAATTTGCTTTCGTTATTGTGAGTATAGCTACTGTTGGCAGACTTGCTAGCAGAGCCACGTGGAAAATTCAATATTTTATCAGACTGTCTAATGAAGAATTTAACTATAGCACATTAATAATAAGTAACAGCACAAGAATGATTTAAATGCTATTCTTTTTTACTTCAGATCATGGATTAACTTTTTCAACTTTTTGTGAAATCTTTTGGAGTACGTAATCTGTCGGAGGCACTATAAAGCTCAGCCTATATTTTAGTGGGACAGAACAGGGAGATACCTCCGCCATCTAAAGTACAGTGGCTCTGCCGAGATCATCCTCATTCTTTACGTTATCAGTGCACCTAATTTTCGACGTTATTCTGTAGCATTAGATACCAGACGCTTCGATTCTCTTCTTGTTTTCCTACAGTCCATGATTCAATGCCGTCCGCTGTGGCCGAGCGGTTCTAGGCACTACAGTCCGGAACCGCGCCGCTGCTACGGTCGCAGGTTCGAATCCTGCCTCGGGCATGGATGTGTGTGATGTTCTTAGGTTCGTTAGGTTTAAGTAGTTCTAAGTCTAGGGGACTGATGACCTCAGATGCTAAGTTCAAATGGCTCTGAGCACTATGGGACTTAATTTCTGAGGTCATCAGTCCCCTAGAACTTAGAACTACTTAAACCTAACTAACCTAATGACACCACACACATCCATGCCCGAGGCAGGATTCGGACCTGCGACCGTAGCGATCGCGCGGTTCCAGACTGTAGCGCCTAGAACCGCTCGGCCACTTCGGCCGGCGATGTTAAGTCCCTTAGCGCTTAGAACCATTTGAACCATGATTCAATACCATACAATTCTGTGCCCCAAATGTAAATTCTTAGAAATTTCTTCCTCAAATTAGGGCCAGTTTCTGATACGAGAAGATTTTTCTTAGTCAGTAAAGTCCTCTTTGACTGTGCCGGTCTACTTTTTATATTCTCTTTGCTTCGCCAGACATGACGTATTTTGCTTCCAATGTAACAGAATTCCTTACCTTAGCATACTTTGTGAACGGCAATTTTGATGCTAAGTTTCACGCTATTCACATTTCTGCTACTTCTCATTACTTTCGTCTTTATTCCGTATGTTCGCAAACCATGATCTGCACTAATTAGATGGACTGTTCATTCCATTCAACAGATCCTGCAATTCTTGATTTTCACTGAGGATAGCAAGGTCATCAGCGAATCTGATCATTGATATCCTTGCACCATGAATTTCAGTCCCGCTCGAACCTTTCTTTTATTTCCTTCATTGTTTCTTGGGTGTATGCATTGAACAGTAGGAGCGAAAGGCTGAATCATTGCCTTCCACCCTTTTTAATCGGAGCACTTCGTTCTTGGTCTCCCAGCCTTATTGTTCCCTCTTGGTTCTTGTACATACTATATATTATGGTCGCTCCCTTCAGCTTACTGCTATTTTTCTCATAATTTCGAACAGCTTGCAGTATTTTACACTGCTAAACTCTTTTTCCACGTCGAAAAATCTTATAAACAGGTCTTCATTCATCTTCAGTCTTCTTCCATTATCAAGCGCGACATGAGGACTGTCTATGGTGCCTTTACGTTTATTGGTCTGTGTAGACCACATTAGGTAGTTACTCTCAGAATTACCTTCCAATGTTTCTACGTGATATTTTTTAGGGGTTTGCAAAATCTCCTCGCTGTTCTAAACAGATATGAAAGTTTCTAAGTTTAACCACGAACGTGTAGAAAGTGGTGTAGGTGACGTACAGTATAAATGGTCATGCCTTCCCACCCAAGACTGCGCTAGTTACGCTGATACTTTTGTGGATTATCTTAATGAATCGACGCGTAGGATTGCCTCCTACCTATTTTCTGTGAATCTCTTCATATAGCGCACTGGATTCTTCAGAAGATGCAAGCAGGCTGCCTGTCATTATAAGTGGACATGCTGATAGCTAATTTATTTAAAATAAGTCCTGGAATGCCAATATTATATGTTTATTAGCAAACAATCGTAAAACAGTAACGCTTTAATATTTTGAAATAAGTCCTTTCAAAAAGTTAAGAAAATTCGAAAGCATGGCAAGACCGAATACTACATAAGAACAGGCTCCAAGTACATCCTATCGCCGGAGTGGCCGAGCGGTTCTAGGCGCTATAGTCTGTGCGCGCGCGACCGCTACGGTCGCAGGTTCGAATCCTGCCTCGGGCATGAATGTGTGTGATGTCCTTAGGTTAATTAGTTTTAAGTAGTTCTAGGTTCTAACGGATGATCACAGATGTTAAGTCTCATAGTGCTCAAAGCCATCTGGACCATTTTTGAGATTTTCGGACGACCGCAATCTCTTGCTTACATCGTAAAACGTCATAGCTCTTTGCACATCTTCGTTGGTTTCACAATTATTCAAATTTCCATTGAATTTACTCATTTTCTGCATGCTGGTATTACGGTACGAGTATTAAAGCCCTGATGACCCGTAGGCTCATCCTAGTGTTTGCTATAAGTGGACTTTAATAACTAGTATTAGTAAGAAAATCCTGCCAGAACACTTGTGGTTTCCCAACGTATTGACTGTTAAGCAGATTAGCTCTCAAGGCTCACCCGCTTCGCCTCAACCACGATTCACTACGGGCCATCCCCCACTCCTAACGGCTGAGTTGGTGGGAACCAGCTACAACTCACTACCATCGTGTTTTGCTGCACTGCTTAGAGCAGCGAATTACTTCTGCTGTCTGCCGAATACGACTAAACGTGAAGTTTAGAAAATAAAACACACTCCAAAACGAAGGTTCCTTTTCCAAATGCTACTAGGGTATTACCGTGCTGGCACAGAAACGCCGCCTTCGAGCGTCGCCGGTGTGAGCACGCGAGCAGTGTGTGGGCGTGATGGCCGGCGGTGTCTCGGGTTGCGGCGCGAAACCCGAACCGCGAGCAAACAGACCGCGCATGAGCGCACGCCGCTGCTCCCCGCCCCCCAGACGCCGCCTCCTGGAACCCACCCTCCGCACCAACGACAGCCGGCCCTGTACAAGGCGCTACGCGTCCTAATGCGCTACC
The DNA here is from genome assembly GCF_023898315.1 of Schistocerca nitens. Classification (NCBI taxonomy): domain Eukaryota; kingdom Metazoa; phylum Arthropoda; class Insecta; order Orthoptera; family Acrididae; genus Schistocerca; species Schistocerca nitens. The sequence continues at coordinate 389,370,754 of NC_064620.1, forward strand.
GCTAACTCCGACAAGTTAAGGGAAGAATCGCTAACCAGCAACAGCTACGGGTAAAATTAATATATCTCACTAGTACGCGATACCTGGATTAGAATAACAAAGTGACTGATCCATTAGATGTCGAGAGTGCAACCGCATGAAGTCTGTTTCTCCAACTGATATTTGGGCCGTATACCTTTCGGCCATCTTCCGAGTGAGCCGACAGACTGAAGTTGCAACACCCGCGTCCCTCCTGTTAAACTCGAGGACCGTGCCACTGCACGTGCGGCCAAGACACCCAAGGAGTAGAAATCTGTCGTTAGACGATCGAGCCGCGCGGCATTAGCAGAGCGGTCTCACGCGCTGCAGTCATGGATTGTGCGGCTGATCCCGGCGGAGGTTCGAGTCTTCCCTCGGGCATGGGTGTGTGTGTTTGTCCTTAGGATAATTTAGGTTAAGTAGTGCGTAAGCTTAGGGACTGATGACCTTAGCAGTTAAGTCCCATAAGATTTCATACACATCTGAACATTTGAACAAACCGCAGTTTGTGGAGCGTTAATTTCCTGCTGGAAGTGGTTCTGTGACGTTTTGGTAGTTTTTTTTTTTTTTTTTTTTTTTTTTTTTTTTTTTTTTTTTTTTTTTTGTGCCACGATTTGGGCCCAGTCACTCAGGTTACTGTGAACAAGAATGAGGATTCCTTTCAGTTCTCTCGTTGACCAAATGTTACCTTTACTTCTACATCTTCGTGATGTGTGTGCCGTCGACAGCCCCAAGATGACAACAGCCGTGTTGACAGGGCCGCAAGCATTCGTTTCTGGTTTTACCAACATGCAGTCACATTGTCACACCTCGACTGGCCCGCTAAGTCACCCGATCTTTATCCTAGAGAAAGTTTGTGGTCTACGCTATCTGATGAAAGGTATCCAGACACCGACTGGTGGACATTAATATGGGGTGTGACCACCCTTCACCATTACGGAGACGATTTAGACGATCGATCCGCTCTGGCGTAACGATGCTCTCGCTGCATCAATAAGAGCTGCAGTACAGCGACGTCTTTGCGAGTTGATAAAAGAAAGATCTGGATTCCATGCAGTCCAAGTTGATACAGATTTATCTCTGTTAATTAAATTCTTCGCCAGACAAATTCCCATTGGTTCCTTCGTGACCGAGTACGAGTCGACGCTACAATTTCCGCACCGTTATGCAGCGCATGGTGACGAGTGTCGATGCAGTGCTCCGCCACGTCCGATTAATTAGGCTGTAAGACCCGACTGTTCTTCGGTGTTCCGTGCGTCTCTCATGGATTGTACGCGTCTTCTGTCGGTGCATGAAAGGTCACATTTGCAGAGTATATTGTGAACACCAGCCTTGCGGAGCATTATATCATCCTTGGCGGAACCGAAGAGCGCCGCTGTCTTCGATCGAAAAAATCACTTTAACTTTCCTTTTGCTGAGGATCTGGCCTATTTTGTACAGTAGAAAAGCCATGCATTTAGATGTGTTCGTGTAATCTTCGTCGCCGCGCGGGATTAGCCGAGCGGTCTCAGGCGCTACAGTCATGGACTGTGCCGCTGGTCCTGGCGGAGGTTCGAGTCCTCCCTCGGGCATGGGTGTGTGCGTTTGTCCTTAGGATAATTTAGATTAAGTAGTTTGTAAGCTTAGGGACTGGTGACCTTAGCAGTTAAGTCCCATAAGATTTCACACACATTTGAACATTTGTAATCTTCGTTGTTGTTTATCTGTGGCAGCTTGCGCGGCGCGATCCTCGGGTTTAAAAGGATGCACAGAAAGCAGAAGCTTCCGCCTGTCGGTTCAAGGAGCGATGTAGTCTGTTCGCCGTTACTCGTACGTCCAATATTGCCACGGGTTCAACACCTATGTAATCCAGCGCTGGATTCCTTCGTGCGTTTTCCGTTAAGCCTGCAGTCGAGTTGCACTTGAAGGGTGGTAATAGCCGTATCACTTTTCTGTGAGACCTGAGTTTCTCCTAGCGTATACATCTTTCAAATAACTTGCGGGAATTCAAAAAAAATGGTTTAAATGGCTCTGAGAACTATGGGACTTAACATCTATGGTCATCAGCCCCCTAGAACTAAGAACTACTTAAACCTAACTAACCTAAGGACAGCACACAACACCCAGTCATCACGAGGCAGAGAAAATCCCTAACCCCGCCGGGAATCGAACCCGGGAACCCGGGCGCGTGGAGCGAGAACGCTACCGCACGACCACGAGCTCCGGACCGGGAATTCAGCCAGGTAGCACTTTCAGCGACCGCCGCACTGTTACTCTGTAAGGTCGCATTACTGCCAAACATTATGGAACTATTTTGGCTGATCAGATCCTTCCCATGGTACAGTGTTGGTTCCTCAGTGGTGATGCCGTGTTCCAAGACGACAGGACTCCTGTCCACAAAGCTCGAAACGCGCAGGACTGGTTTCGTGAGCACGAGGATGAATTGTCGATCTCTGTGGTCTACTTTGGAGAAACGTGTGTGTGATCGCTATATACCTCCATCAACGTTACATGAAAACAATAAAGGACCTATATTTATCAGTTCCGATACGAGTGGGACCTGTTTTGAACGCCAACGGGTTTCCTACACCGCGTTAGGCGTGGTAACGAGATGTGTTTTTCGTGTTTCCATATTTTTGTCCTCCACCTGAACGAGTGTGCAGTAAATTGTAAAATGTTGAGTGCCAAGCAGTATTGTATTTATTGTGTCTAACTTGAGGCCAATTAGATGGGGGTTTCATCGCAAAGTTTACATTTGTAATGATACATTTCACACTGAAGTCAGTGGCGGCACTTAACGACACATTCGCAAACGTTTCGTTTGCAGACCCATGTTTACTGAAACATTTTTGATCTGTCATCGAGTACCTTCACTTCTGTCAGTTTTCACTAATTATAATACAAGCTGCCGTGGTGGTCTAGCGGGTAGACCGCTAAACTGCCGCCCATTATCTCCCGGGCAGGAGCGGAGATTTTTCCTCGTTCCAGTCCCTCTAGGACGGCTCCATATCACCTGTTCAAGGGGTTGAACGCAACAGACTTTACTTCACCTTTTTAGCTGGATAAATTAATGAAAAGACAATAAATACTAAAAATTTACGTTGGTGTTCATTATAATTAACAACAGAATTTATTAAGATTTTTCCCGTTGCGGAAAGTTCGAGCATGCAAAACTACAGAGACTGAAGTTACAGAAAGTAACAACGAAAAGCGTGTTGTGCACATGTGCAGAACTAATCGAGCGCGAACCCGCTGGCCTGCGCAGCACGCGTGAATGTGTGCCACAGGAAGCTAGGCCCACTGACTGACTTTGCCGAACTCTACCAGCATATTAAGAGGCACAATGGGCATCGTATTAGTAGACTGGAGTCTTTTATATAGAACGCGATAGTTAATTTCAGTTCCGTAGTTTCAGTTTCTTTATAAAGCCCGCGTTCCCCCCTCCACCCTCTTACACACCTCCACCCCTTTCCCCCCCTTCCCCAGCACACACACACCCACGCACACACACACACACACACACACACACACACACGAGCGCGCGCGCAAGTCACGTCCAATGACAACGGAAAACGTTAGAAAGAACGTTAGAAGGAAAATGTTTTTGTGAGATTTTATATGCCCATTCAATAGAACGGTCCCATATTATTCAAGTGCGATATTGGGTTCAAAGTTATGTGTTAAAAGAGCTAGAAATACACGAAGAAATAACAGGTACTTGAGCATCTGCTACAGGGTATACAGGGGTTGGACAAAATATGGAAACAAAACCACAGCATATTACTGTGCCTAAAACGGTATACGAAAACCTGTGGCAATGGATAAATACAGTTCCTGCATGCTTTTCAACCAGATCTTATACCACTCTTCTCGCAAAACCAGTAGCAAGTTCAGGTAACAATGACGGACGTGGGTAGCAAACAGGCAACCTTCCCTCCAAAGTACGTCACAAAGGCTCGATTATATTGATACCTGGTGACTGTGGTGGCCACAGCCGATGCGTCAATTCATCCTCGAACTCACAAAACCAGTTCTGGAGGATCCGAGCTGTGTGAACAGGGGCCCTGTCCGTCTTGTAATACAGCATCACTATTGGGGAACAGAACATTGTGCCGTCGAACGGACCTGACCAGCCAAACTGATCACATAAGCCTTGGCGGTAATGCGACCTCGCAGGGCAAGCAGGGTCCTACGGCTACCCAAACCATCACCGAACTTCCGCCGTCTTTCACTCTTCGGAGGCAACCCCGATCAGAAACTGGAAACAGTGTGAAACAAGAATCATCCTATCAAATGACATTCTTCCACTGCTCCTTAATACAAGTTTTGTGGCTCCGGCACCACTTTTCCCCGTTACGGTCATTAACATCACTGATGAGTGGTTTTCGAATTTCAGCTCGCTCTGCAATTCCCCTCCCTGTTGTTCGGTCAGAGTGTGACACTCAGTTTTGCAGTGAATTTTGCAGCTGTCGTCCTCTTATTTTTCGTCACAATCCTCTTCAATGACCATCCGCCACGATTACTCAACATACACTACTGGCCATTAAAATTGCTGCCCCAAGAAGAAATATACACTCCTGGAAATGGAAAAAAGAACACATTGACACCGGTGTGTCAGACCCACCATACTTGCTCCGGACACAGCGAGAGGGCTGTACAAGCAATGATCACACGCACGGCACAGCGGTCACACCAGGAACCGCGGTGTTGGCCGTCGAATGGCGCTAGCTGCGCAGCATTTGTGCACCGCCGCCGTCAGTGTCAGCCAGTTTGCCGTGGCATACGGAGCTCCATCGCAGTCTTTAACACTGGTAGCATGCCGCGACAGCGTGGACGTGAACCGTATGTGCAGTTGACGGACTTTGAGCGAGGGCGTATAGTGGGCATGCGGGAGGCCGGGTGGACGTACCGCCGAATTGCTCAACACGTGGGGCGTGAGGTCTCCACAGTACATCGATGTTGTCGCCAGTGGTCGGCGGAAGGTGCACGTGCCCGTCGACCTGGGACCGGACCGCAGCGACGCACGGATGCACGCCAAGACCGTAGGATCCTACGCAGTGCCGTAGGGGACCGCACCGCCACTTCCCAGCAAATTAGGGACACTGTTGCTCCTGGGGTATCGGCGAGGACCATTCGCAACCGTCTCCATGAAGCTGGGCTACGGTCCCGCACACCGTTAGGCCGTCTTCCGCTCACGCCCCAACATCGTGCAGCCCGCCTCCAGTGGTGTCGCGACAGGCGTGAATGGAGGGACGAATGGAGACGTGTCGTCTTCAGCGATGAGAGTCGCTTCTGCCTTGGTGCCAATGATGGTCGTATGCGTGTTTGGCGCCGTGCAGGTGAGCGCCACAATCAGGACTGCATACGACCGAGGCACACAGGGCCAACACCCGGCATCATGGTGTGGGGAGCGATCTCCTACACTGGCCGTACACCACTGGTGATCGTCGAGGGGACACTGAATAGTGCACGGTACATCCAAACCGTCATCGAACCCATCGTTCTACCATTCCTAGACCGGCAAGGGAACTTGCTGTTCCAACAGGACAACGCACGTCCGCATGTATCCCGTGCCACCCAACGTGCTCTAGAAGGTGTAAGTCAACTACCCTGGCCAGCAAGATCTCCGGATCTGTCCCCCATTGAGCATGTTTGGGACTGGATGAAGCGTCGTCTCACGCGGTCTGCACGTCCAGCACGAACGCTGGTCCAACTGAGGCGCCAGGTGGAAATGGCATGGCAAGCCGTTCCACAGGACTACATCCAGCATCTCTACGATCGTCTCCATGGGAGAATAGCAGCCTGCATTGCTGCGAAAGGTGTATATATACTGTACTAGTGCCGACATTGTGCATGCTCTGTTGCCTGTGTCTATGTGCCTGTGGTTCTGTCAGTGTGATCATGTGATGTATCTGACCCCAGGAATCTGTCAATTAAGTTTCCCCTTCCTGGGACAATGAATTCACGGCGTTCTTATTTCAATTTCCAGGAGTGTAGATGATAAACGGGTATTCATTGGACAAATATATTATACTAGAACTTACATGTGATTACATTTTCACGCAATTTCTGTGTATAGATCCTGAGAAATCAGTACCCAGAACAACCACCTCTGCCATAATAACGGCCTTGATACGCCTGGGCATTGAGTCAAACAGAGCTTGGATGGCGTGTACAGGTACAGCTGCCCATGCAGCTTCAACACGATAACACAGTTCATCAAGAGTAGTGACTGGCGTATTGTGACGAGCCAGTTACTCGACCACCATTGACCAGACGTTTTCAATTTGTGAGAGATCTGGAGAATGTACTGGCCAGGGCAGCAGTCTAACATCTTCTGTGTCCAGAAAGGCCCGTACAGGACGTGCAACGTGCGTTCGTGCATTATCCTGCTGAAATGTAGGGTTTCGCAGGGATCGAATGAAGGGTAGGGCCACGGGTCGTAACACATATGAAATGTAACGTCCACTGTTCAAAGTGCCGTCAATGCGAACAACAGGTGACCGAGACCTGTAACCAATGGCACCCCATACCATCACGCAAGGTGATACGCCAGTATGGCGATGACGAATACACGCTTCCAATGTACGTTCACCGCGATGTCGCCAAACACGGATGCGACCGTCGTGATGCTGTAAACAGAACCTGGATTCATCCGAAAAAATAACGTTTTGCCATTCGTGCACCCATGTTTGTCTTTGAGCACACTATCGCAGGCGCTCCTGTCTGTGATGCAGCGTGAAGCATAACCGCACCCATAGTGTCCGAGCTGATAGTCCGTGCTGCTGCAAACGTCGTCGAACTGTTCGTGCAGATGGTTGTTGTCTTGCAAACGTCCCCATGTGTTGACTGAGGGATGGACACGTGGCTGCACGATCCGTTACAGCCATGAGGATAAGATGCCTGTCATCGCGACTGCTAGTGATACGAGGCCGTTGGGATCCAGCACGGCGTTCCGTATTACGCTCCTGAACCCACCGATTCTATATTCTGCTAACAGTCATTGGATCTCGACCAATGCGAGCAGCAATGTCGCGATACGATAAACCGCAATCGCAGTAGGCTACAATCCGACCTTTATCAAAGTCGGAAACATGATGGTACGCATTTCTTCTCCTTACACGAGGCATCACAAAACGTTTCACCAGGCAACCCCGTCAACTGCTGTTTGTGTATGAGAAATCGGTTGGAAACTTTCCTCATGTCAGCACGTTGTAGGTGTCGCCACCGGTGCCAACCTTGTATGAATGCTCTGAAAAGCTAATTATTTGCATATCACAGCATCTTCTTCCTGTAGGTTAAATTTCGCGTCTGTAGCACGTCATCTTCGTGGTGTAGAAATTTTAATGGCCAGTAGTGTATGCTCAAGCATGTATTTCTCTCGGGTTTCCATGTTGTTGTTCATCCCCTGTACGTGTTACGAGGGTCAGTCAAAAAGTAATGCCTCCTATTTTTTTTTTCTACGTTTAATTGTCAGGAAATTTAAATGCAATTACATAGGTTGAAAACCACAACATTGAGGATCATTTTGTCATTTTTCAATGTAATCTCCGCCCATCTCTACAGTTTTGGTCCATCTTTGAACAAGGGCATGTATCCCAGCACGGTAAAAATCACAGCTCTGCTTCCTAAGCCATTGACGCACGGATGTTTTGACGGCCTCCTCATCTTCAAAATGAATCCCACGATGAGCTTCTTTTAGTGGCCCGAACAGATGGAAGTCTGATGGTGCCAGGTCAGGGCTGTATGGGGGATGAGGCAAAACTTCCCATCCAATTTTGACAATCTCGTCAGAGGTGTGACGACTGGTGTGTGGTCTTGCATTGTCATGCAAAAGAAGAACATCTGCCATTGATTTTGTTGGGCGAACTCGCTGAAGACGTGCTTTAAGTTTTTTGAGGGTTGTGACGTATTGAACAGAATTTATTGTGCATCCCTGCTCCAAAAAATCAACCAGAATCACACCCTCTGTATCCCAGAAAACTGTTGCCATAACTTTCCCTGCCGATCGCACAGTTTTGAATTTTTTCTTCCTCGGCGAGCTTGTGTGACGCCACTCCATTGACTGCCTCTTTGATTCGGGTTCAAAAAAATGCACCCATGTTTCGTCCCCGGTCACAATTTTTTTCAGAAACTCATCTCCCTCCAAACGGAAGCGCTGCAAGTGTTGGGAGGCTATTGTTTTCCTTGCCTCTTTATTCTGATCGGTTAACATTCTTGGAACCCACCGTGCACAAACTTTTGAGTACCCCAATTGTTTAATAATCGTGATCACACTGCCTTTACTAAGAGAAATAATGCGACACACTTCATCTGCAGTCACCCGACGGTCACCACGAATGATGTCATCAACTTGCTGAATGTTGTGTGGAGTCACTGCACTCACCGGCCTGCCGCTCCGCTTTTCGTCAGTCAACGGTGTTTGCCCTTCAGCTTCCTTACAACGACGAACCCATCGTCTAACAGTGCTGACATCCACTGTCACAACACCATACACCTTCTTCAGTCTTTCATGAATGCGTATGGGCGTTTCACCTTCTGCATTCAAGAATTCAATCACACAACGCTGTCTCAAACGAACATCGATGTCGGCCATCTTACAAACTTCTGCTGTGCTGCCACCTGTTGACACAGAAAGTTACTACTGCAGTGGATTGCAGAAGAAGGTTTGAGGAATGGCGCCAAATTCAAATTTTTCACTTAACTTAATTTCTTTAAGTAGAAAAAAAATGGGAGGCATTACTTTTTGACCGACCCTCGTACATTCGCGGAAGCGATATCATACGAGATGAAATAAAAACACTTCTGTGAGAGGGACACGTTTATATCCTTCGTGATGACGGTTTCTCGTCCGTGAGACGGTCGGCGTGCTGGGTAGTTCTTAAGCTCGGAGAAACAGCTTGTTCTCGCTGATTTCAAGAGCTACTCGCTTTCCTCTAATATCACTGTTGCTGTATTGCACCGCAGAAGAAACTTGCTCCTAATGCTCGCAAACTTGTTTCGCGGTACCTTAATTGCCAACGCACTTTTTTTATTATTGTTATTTCGTCTGAGACTATCACTGATACGGCTTCCTAGGCGGAGCCATTAGCAATCTTGCTCTGCCGGGCAACGCTGGGCTGCCGTGCTTCTGATATCCCCATTACAGATGATCAGACTTAATACCTTCGCGGCGCTGAAGCCAACGTATCGAGACTAGGTCACATCTGTTAGCCACGCTGAGCTGTAACCTTGCTATCATTCAGGTATCCGGCGGCCGCAAAAACGAAGTGAAATTCCGAACGTTACCACGAACAGTTACCACGTTTATTAACAGACATGGGTAAGAAGTTAAGCTAAGGACGTAAAAGCATTGGGCTGTTGCAGTGACCTTGATGAAAGTGAAACATTTATCTGAAAGTAAAAAGCATTTACTGCAGATGCGTTCTGAAACCTGATGAGGTTGCGAAAGCCTTAGCCAATGCAAGATCATAACCACAAATCTTGACGTGGCCGCGCGGCCTTAGCTGCCGCCATGGAGCAACTTCGACAATCTCAAGAGATACCCCAAATTTAAATTTCTTAAATCAATATTTTCTTAAAACAAGAGCCTGCCGCCGTGATGAATTTCTTAAATGAAATTCTTTTCCTTGTATGGCTGTTGTCACTAGCAGAAAAAATAAGCACAATTACATCTAGGGGAGACCGCGATAGTTAGCATAAGAGGCTAGTTGGGAAACAGCTTCTATTTCCTGCAAGTGAAGCTACACTGCCGCCTTCGTGCTAGTGGGGAGTGTATGTAAAGGTGGACCATCCACTGTAACTTCAGTGTGCTTGTAAGTGCCACGAAGGAAGGGCCCCTGTTTCATCGGTTTTCTGACTAGTGAGTAACATTTTTGTTAGTATTTTTTTTCTGGTGGACTTGTAGATTGAATTGAGGCGTTGCTAGTAGCTGTTTTCGAATTTGTGCAGGTGGGTCCATGCAGGTACCATAATCTTGTGTTTTTCATGTTTGGAATTTTAGTGGTATCCATTTTGTTTTCGGTATCCCCGTGTGGCTAGTTGACATAGTTAGGTATGGGGTGAGTTGGCATAGCTATTACAACTCGCCCCATACTTATGCCATCCAACCCTCCCGCCCAGAATTACAATTCATTAAAAAACAATTTGAGTAAAAAATGAATAAATACACATTCCCAGAAAAAAAATTCACCCTTCCCCCAAAGCCGGGCAACGATAGCAAACCTACTGTGTGACCAATAAAGGGTAGAATCGCAGCTGCACGGCCAAAATGAAGAACGAGCCATGTACAGTCAAGTAGGACGATATAACAAGAATGCAAATCAGCCTCGATCACTAGATGCGGTACGAACGAGAAGGAAATGAGTTCCTGATCAGAATCATCACAGGGGTGAGAGCTGGGTGCACCACTTTACACCAGAATCTGCGGTCGCCTCAGTGACGTGCAAGCATTCCAGTTCACCAGTGAGACACCGATTTTACCGATTTCATACCGATCGCACTCTGCAATAAATGTCGAAAAATAGTGCAAGGTGTATAGTTCATGATGCCTTGGTGTATTTGTTTTTGACAACAAAGTTTCCGTGTGAAATACGATGACGAAACTTACTTCCGGAACGTCCCTCGTATTATGAGTAAAAGTCGAACAGAAGCGGGATGTAGAAGTAGTTCAGAGAGGCACTGTTTAATATCTTAACTCGTCAAGAGACCCAGTTCTGGCGTGTGACAGGGGCACTCAGGGAATGTAAGTGAAAATCTCTGAAAAAAGGGTGATATTTATCTCGGGAAGCTAGTTGGTAAAATTTGTAGAACCATTATTTAAGGTAGGTGGTGCAATCGTTGACTCCATGGTGCATTTCGCATACGATTTACCAGAAAAGCGCAATCTAAATTAGGCCACTTGGGAAAGCAAACAGATATCTTTCTTTCTCGCTCTACAGTATTTGATCAAAAGTATCCGGACGCCTGTTAATGGAAATTAATAAGAGGTATGTCCATCCTTCGACTTTGTGATAGCTTGAACTGTGCTGGATGCACTTTCAATAAGGTGTCTGAATGTCTGTGGAGGCATGGAAGCTCATTCTTCTTCTAAGGTGTCTGAATGTCTGTGGAGGCATGGAAGATCATTCTTCCTCAAGAGCCGAAACCAGAAAAGATAATGTTGTTGGACACCGAGGCCTGTAGCGCAGTCGACGTTCTAACTCATCCCAAAGCTGTTCCATTCAGTTCACGTCGGGATACTGGACAAGCCAGTCCATTTCAGGAATATTATTGTTCAAGAATCATTGTGTCACAGATACTGCTTCATAACAGGGTGCATTTTTATGCTTATACAATCATCGTCTCCGAACTGTTCCTCTACTGTACGCAGTAGACAATGCTATAAAATGTGTTCATATTCTTCCGCAATAAGCGGTTTCTCAACCGCAATAATGGTACCAGAACCTAACCACGAAAAACACCCAGCTACAGCAACTCGATCTCCTCTGTACTTCACTATTGGCAGTACACGTGATGGCACGTTACGTTCTCCGCTTCTTCACCAAACCCACATCCTTCCATCGTATTGCCACAAGGTATAGCGTCATTCATGACTCCGAATCAATCATTTTCCTGTCGCGTCGTTCTTGACACCACCTTGAGCGTCGCTTAGCACTGACTACAGAAATATATGGCTTATAAGGAGCTGCTCGACCATTCTACCCCATTCTTTTTATTTCTCTACGATCATTGTGCTGGCTGGAGTACTGATAGCACTTTTGAATTCACGAGCGATTCCTGCCGCTGATTTTATGCGGTTTTTACAAACAACCTTCCCAATACAAAATTTAACAAGGCTTTCGTGGCCACTTGTTGACAAACTGCCTATTTAGCCTATTTACTTCTGTCTCGGGTTCTGCGGCCGACGTTCGTCTGATGATTTTACTGACATTTCGCCAGCACGAGTGGCTGGCATTGTCAAAGCTTCACCCTCCATTGCCGGTGGTGAACTGGAGCCGAGCTCGCGGCCGCAGACTATATGTACCTGGCGCGCCAAAGTCCTAGGGCTTCTCCGCGGTCATTTCCGGTGCGGTTCTCCTCTTCCTACCTGCGACGGTCGTTCGCTGCAGTACGGGAAGACAGGAGCCGTTTATTCTTCTTTCTTGTTGAAGCTAATCCCGCGTTTGTGTATTTCTACAGCCTCTCTGAACAAGCGGGTGTAATAGTGCTTCTCTACAGCCAGAACTTCCGTGTCGGTGAATTTTATTACATGGTCGGTCTCACTCAGCGCGTGCTCTGCAACGGCCGATTTCTCCACCTGCCCCAACCTGCAATGTCGCTTATGTTTTTTTGATCCTGGTGTTGATTGATCGTCCACGACATAAACTTTTCCGCATTTGCATGGCATGCGGTATATTCCCGTCATTGCAAGTGGGTCCCATTTATCCTTTGCCGATCTAAGACATTCTTTGATCTTCCTCGTCGGTTTGAAAATTATCTTTACGCCGTGTTTGTGCAATATACGGCCGATTCTGTTCGTCATTCTGGGAATGTATGGCAGAAAGGCCGTACCCGACAAACACGGGATTAGCTTCAACAAGAAAGAAAATCTCCTTAAGGAAAACGGATCCTGGCTTCCCATACTGCAGCGAACGACCGTCGCAGGTAGCAAGAGGAGAACTGCGGAGAAGCCCTCGGACGTTGGCGCGCCAGGTACATATAGTCTGCGGCCGCGAACTCGGCTCGAGTTCACCACCGACAATGGAGGGTGAAGCTTTGACAATGCCAGCCACTCGTGCTGGCGAAACCTCAATAAAATCATCAGACGAACGTCTGCCGAAGAACCCAAGACAGAAGGAAATAGGCACTTTGTCAACCTTCCCAATGTTCAATGGTCACTGTCCTCAGTACGTCAGATCCACCTGGCCTTCGTTTTGTTGTGGTTGTACCTTCGCGTTTTCACTATACAATCACATCACCCACGGTCGACTTGTGCAGCTTTATAAGGTTTGAAGTGTTCTTTACGGATTAGTTATTCAAGTGACATGCAGTGACTGTAGTGCTCGTTCGAACTCACTAAGCTCTCCTGACCGCCTCATTGTGCTGTTACTGCTTCTCTGCTGAGAACGCAAACACTCCCTCCCACTCTTTATACTGGCGAGTCCGCATCTCGTGACATCTACTGGTCACATCCGCATTACGTAGGGGTATCCGGATACTTTCGATCGATAGTGCACACGCGAATGAGATGGGAAATGAAATGGCTAGTATCGATACGAAGTACACTCCACAGTATACTGCAGAGTGACCAGTGTAGTGGCGATGCAGATTCGCCGCAAGTGGAGACCTTCTAGAGGACAGTATAACACTTCGTACAGTTAGCATTTCCCAGGACAAGATGTCCAGTGTCACTACGTGGAGGGGTGGTATTAAGGCCCGTGGTTGCGATGTTGCTTACATCGCCGATGTCCTTTCTCCCTGATTACCCGCCTTGTACTGAATTTCCGCGAACGGGAAACTGGTCCTTCTGTGCATAATTGTGAATGCACGACCCACAATCGACGGCGGCAGTGGAAAGCCATGGGAACGGACTGAATCAGCGTAACAATAACGATTGGACGCGGATCGCAGAAGCCGTGAAGCAAGGACACAAGAACTCAGATCCGTGACAACAAACTGTTACGCAAAGGACAGGACGCCCAAGAAATCACAGCGAAGACCGTGACAGGTAGTGACTTTAGCTACTATTGCCCTTGTAACCGATAACTGTCGTTAGGGGAAGGAAAGGAAGTTGAACGTGCTGATATGGGCTGTAGTCTCACAATTTTTGTTTATTTTCTGTTGTTTGAGCAATTCAGGAACATACTACTTCCACCACCCACGGTGACCGTAACTGTTTCTGCAACATGTTGTTAAATGTTTGTGGCCTACCGTTATGTGTTACGTACACTAAAATAGTACCCACTCGTGATGTTTCACTTAATTCTTCGTCTCAATAGTGAGCTTGAGGCAAAAGCCTCTATCAGCATCAACCACGTTAAGTGTCTCCATTTTCGTAGAAAATTCGTGAAGTCAATAACTTTTACACTGCACACTTTGCTGGAGGTTTTGTCAAAATACTTCCAGTATCAAACTTTTGTGTAAGTAGTTCCGTACAAGTTTCCCACGATTTGTGCTTCGCTTTACCACAGCTACATTTACATCAATGCTCCGCAAGACATCTGACGGTTTGTGGCGAAGGTTACTTCTGGTACCACTAACTGATCCCCCCTTCCCTGTTCCATTCTCAAATGGAGCGAATTTTCTCGTTGTGGTTATTTCGCGAGACGTATGTGGGAGGCTCTGTAAGATGTTAGCTGACGATGCTGTGATGTACAGTAGTGTGTCGTTGGACGATCGTAAGGAATTGCAGAAAGACTTTCACAAAATTTGCTCTTGCTGTTATGAGCGGCAGCTCTCTTTTGATGTGGATAAATGTAAGTTAATGCCTGCAACAAGGAGAAAGAACGCTGTAGTATCTGATATCAAGATTAGCTCGTTTGAAAGTATTTAGGTGCAATACTGACAAACCTATGTGATATGGTACGATTACATGAAACCAGTGTTAGGGAAGGTTAACGGAACAACTGTGGGAAATTGCAGCGCATTTGTAAAAGAAATCGCATTCAAGATGGTAATGCAACCAGTCCTAGAATATTGCCCAACTGTTTGGAATGTTTATCAAATAGGGCAAACATCGAACTAATTCAGAGACTTTTTTCATCTTTCTGCAGCAAAGAGAGAACATGCGACTACTGCAGCAGTGACCATCTCACAATTTAAAAATAAGTGGTTTACCTGTGTTGCTGTCCATGATAAATTGAGGCTCATAATCAGCTGCAGTCATATAATATAGTCACGGAAACATCGGAGGAAGCGGGTTATAAGTGGATCACTCGTCGAGTATTGTTTCATTGGCATAAGGCCATGGTTCAGTACATTATCTTGTGCCTAAAGCTTCGTCTTCCAATACTCTGGATGTTCTCGGAGTCTATAAAGACTCAGATAGCATTTTCACACTTATACAAGCTGATCAACCATAACTCTTTACGTATCTATGCAACTGTCGTTCGTGACAGTACTAGGGTTTTATCAGGATCCAATCACTGTTATGCCAGGATGTACAGAGAAACCATAAAAATTGAAAACCAGAAAAAGCATTTGACGCAAAAGAAGAAGGACTGAGACAAGTTGTAGAACTTTGCTCTAAATACAGCAAACAGCGCCGACTCTTCTCCATTGCAAGCTGTATAACACACTTGGGTGCGACTCCTCGACCGTAGGCAGCGGTCTGATGACGCCAGGAGCCGACTATTGCTTGATACGTATACTGACGGAAAAGAATATCGCAACACCAAAAAATAATTAATGTAGAGTAACGGAATATCGGGAATACATTTGTGTAGGTACTGTATTTAAGTGATTAAGATTGCAAGATCGAGGTTAATGTAAGCGCGATGTCAGCCTATGCAAATGTGTAAAGACGGTACATAAATATCCAGTGTAACCGCCAGAATCCTCATTGCAAGCATGAAGACGTGCATGCATTGTGTTGTACAAGTGCCGGTTGTCAATTTTTTTGATGGAGTTCGATGCCCTTTGCACTTGGTCGGTCAGTACATTGACGGTTAATACTGGTTGTGGATGACGCTGGAGTTGTCTTCGATGATGTACCATATGTCCTCGACTAGAGGCAGATGTGGTGATGGAGCAGGCCAAGGCAACATGTTGACTCTCTGTCCACCATGTTAGGTTACAAGTACCAGTTGGAAAACACCTCCTGGAATGCTCCTGAGTGGCAGCACAGCAGGTCGAATCACCAGATTGCCTTACCGATTTGCCGTCAGGGTGCGTGAGATAACTAAGAGAATGCTCCTCTTGCCAGAAGAACTCACACCCCACACCATAACTCCATATGTAGATCCAATGTGTCTATCATGTAGACAGGCTGGTTGCAGGCCATCGAGTGTCCTCCTCCTAACCAACACGCGGCCATCACTGGCACCGTGGCAGAAACAGCTTTCATGAGAAAACGCAACAGACCTCCAAACTGCTCTGCAGTGAGCTCACGCTTGACACCACTAAAATCGCAAATGGCGGTGATTTGAGGTTAGTGGAATGCACGTTACAGGGCGTCTGGCTCGGAACTGTCCTTGAAGTACGAATTGTAACAGTTCCTTATGTCACTCTTGTGCAAACTACCGTTCAGACTGCTGCTGCAGACACATTGCGATGCCACAGAGCCGTACACCGAACACGATGGTCTACTCTCACTATAGTGCCACGTGGCCATCTGAGACTCGGCCTTCTTACGAAAGTACATTCTCGTGACCTCCGCTGCCAGCAATCATGTACAGTGGTCACATTCCTGGCAAGTCTTTCTGCGGTATAGCAGAATGAACGTCCAGCTTTTCGCAGCCCTATAACACGACCTCTTTCAAACTCAGTGAGATGTTGATGACGGCTTCTCTGTCGCATTCTTAACAACTCACTACGCCCTATCTCAAAGGTAACTAACGGTCACGATCGTTACAGAGTGTATTTAAAAGAAACCTGATTTGCATCCTTACAGTGGCAGTTATAAGAGTCGAGGGACATGAAAGGGAAGCAGTGGTTGGGAAGGGAGTGAGACAGGGTTGTAGCAAGCCGTGAAGGAAACAACAGTTCGGAGTAGGTATTAAAATCCATGGAGAAGAAATAAAAACGTTGAGGTTCGCCGATGACATTGTAATTCTGTCAGAGACAGCAAAGGACTTGGAAAAGCAGTTGAACGGAATGGACAGTGTCTTGAAAGGAGGATATAAGATGAACATCACAAAAACAAAATGACGATAATGGAATGTAGTCGAATTAAGTCGGGTCATGCTGAGGGAATTAGATTAGGAAATAAGACGCTTAAAGTAGCAAATGAGGTTTGCTATTTGGGGAGCAAAATAACTGATGATGGTCGAAGTAGAGAGGATATAAAATGTAGACTGGCAATGGCAAGGAAAGCGTTTCTTAAGAAGAGAAATTTGTTAACATCGAGTGTAGATTTAAATGTCAGGAAGTCGTTTCTGAAAGTATTTGTATGGAGTGTAGCCATGTATGGAAGTGAAACATGGACAATAACTAGTTCGGACAAGAAGAGAAAAGAAGCTTCCGAAATGTGGTGTTAGAGATGAATGCTGAAGATTAGATGGGTAAATCATATAACTAATGAGGAGGTATTGAATAGGATTGGGGAGAAGAGAAGTTTGTGGCACAACTTGACTAGAAGAAGGGATCGGTTGGTAGGACATGTTCTGAGGCATGAAGGGATCACCAATTTAGTATTGGAGGGCAGCGTGGAGGGTAAAAATCGTAGAGGGAGACCAAGAGATGAATACACCAAGCAGATTCAGAAGGATGTAGGTTGCAGTAGGTACTGGGAGATGAAGAAGCTTGCACAGGATAGAGTAGCATGGAGAGCTGCATCAAACCAGTCTCAGGACTGAAGACCACAACAACAACAACAGTGGCGCTACTAGTGCCACTCTTATGCGACTGGCGCGGAATTTGAATAGATATCTACATCTACATCCATACTCCGCAAGCCACCTGACGGTGTGTGGCGGCGGGTACTTTGAGTACCTCTCCGGTTCTCCCTTCTATTCCAGTCCCGTATTGTTCGTGAAAAGAAAGATTGTCGGTATGCCTCTGTGTGGGCTCTAATCTCTCTGATTTTATCCTCATGGTCTCTTCGCGAGATATACGTAGGAGGGAGCAATATACTGCTTGACACCTCGGTGAAGGTATGTTCTCGAAACTTCAACAAAAGCCCGTACCGAGCTACTGAGCGTCTCTCTTGCAGAGTCTTCCTCTGGAGTTTGTCTATCATCTCCGTAACGCTTTCGCGGTTACTAAATGATCCTGTAACGAAGCATGATGCTCTCCGTTGGATCTTCTCTATCTCTTCTTTCAACCCTATCTGGTACGGATCCCACAATATTCAAGCAGTGGGCGAACAAGCGTACTGTAACCTACTTCCTTTGTTTTCGGATTGCATTTCCTTAGGATTCTTCCAATGCATCTCAGTCTGGCATTTGCTTTACCGACGATCAACTTTATATGATCATTCCATTTTAAATCACTCCTAGTGCGTACTCCCAGATAATTTATGGAATTAACTGCTTCCAGTTGCTTACCTGCTATATTGTAGCTAAATGATAAGGCACATTACACTTGTCTACATTGAGATTCAATTGCCATTCCCTGCACCATGCGTCAATTCGTTGCAGATCCTCCTACATTTCAGTACAATTTGCCATTGTTACAACCTCTCGATACACCACAGCATCATCTTCAAAAAGCCTCAGTGAACTTCCGATGTCATCCACAAGGTCATTTATGTATATTGTGAATAGCAACGGTCCTATGACACTCCCCTGCGACACACCTGAAATCACTTCGGAAGACTTCTCTCCATTGAGAATGACATGCTGCGTTCTGCTATCTAGGAACTCTTCAATCCAATCACACAATTGGTCTGATAGTCCATATCATCTTTAAGATGTAGAAAGACGTCAACCAGCTTTGGTGTATGTCGCACATCTCCTTCTCGGTGTGGCGATTTCGTTTCTCGTCAGTATACAGGGTGTTACAAAAAGGTACGGCCAAACTTTCAGGAAATATTCCTCACGCACAAATAAAGAAAAGATGTTATGTGGACATGTGTCCGGAAACGCTTAATTTCCATGTTAGAGCTCATTTTAGTTTCGTCAGTATGTACTGTACTTCCTCGATTCACCGCCAGTTGGCCCAATTGAAGGAAGGTAATGTTGACTTCGGTGCTTGTGTTGACATGCGACTCATTGCTCTACAGTGCTACCATCAAGCACATCAGTACGAAGCATCAACAGGTTAGTGTTCATCACGAACGTGGTTTTGCAGTCAGTGCAATGTTTACAAATGCGGAGTTGGCAGATGCCCATTTGATGTATGGATTAGCACGGGGCAATAGCCGTGGCGCGGTACGTTTGTATCGAGACAGATTTCCAGAACGAAGGTGTCCCGACAGGAAGACGTTCGAAGCAATTGATCGGCGTCTTAGGAAGCACGGAACATTCCAGCCTATGACTCGCGACTGGGGAAGACCTAGAACGACGAGGACACCTGCAATGGACGAGGAAATTCTTCGTGCAGTTGAAGTTGCTGCTGTACAAGGTAACGTTGACCACGTCACTGTATGGAGAGTGCTACGGGAGAACCAGTTGTTTCCGTGCCTTGTACAGCGTGTGCAGGCACTATCAGCAGCTGATTGACCTCCACAGGTACACTTTTGCGAATGGTTCATCCAACAATGTGTCAATCCTCATTTCAGTGCAAATGTTCTCTTTGAGGATGAGGCTTCATTCCAACGTGATCAAATTGTAAATTTTCACAATCAACACGTGAGGGCTGACGAGAATCCGCACGCAATTGTGCAATCACGTCATCAACAAAGATTTTCTGTGAACGTTTGGGCAAGCGTTGTTGGTGATGTCTTGATTGGGCCCCATGTTCTTCCACCTACGCTCAATGGAGCACGTTATCATGATTTCATACGGGATACTCTACCTGTGCTGCTACAACATGTGCCTTTACAAGTACGACACAACATGTGGTTCATGCACGGTGGAGCTCCTCCACATTTCAGTCGAAGTGTTTGTACGCTTCTCAACAACAGATTCGGTGACCGATGGATTGGTAGATTCGGACCACTTCCATGGCCTCCACGCTCTCCTGGCCTCCACCCTCTTGACTTTCATTTATGGGGGCATTTGAAAGTTCTTGTCTACGCAACCGCGGTACCAAATGTAGAGACTCTTCGTGCTCGTATTGTGGACGGCTGTGATAAAATACGCCATTCTCCAGGGCTGCATCAGCGCATCAGGGATTCCATGCGACGGAGGGTGGATGCATGTATCGTCGCTAACGGAGGACATTTTGAACATTTCCTGTAACAAAGTGTTTGAAGTAACGCTGGTACGTTCTGTTGCTGTGTGTTTCCATTCCATGATTAATGCGATTTGAAGAGAAGTAATAAAATGAGCTCTAACATGGAAAGTAAGCGTTTCCGGACACATGTGCACATAACATATTTTCTTTCTTTGTGTGTGAGGAATGTTTCCTGAAAGTTTGGCCGTACCTTTTTGTAACACCCTGTATAAACATCCGAGACCCGCTGAGCTCTTTTTGAGTTTGAAACTGCTGTATATGTCTTTATAGCCTGGCCATCATTGGAAGGTCAAAAGTTAAATACGCGCTAGCACACAACCTAATGCCTGTAAAACAAAAAGCAGCAAGGACGCATGTAGCGGCCATGAAAGCCTCGACTATATGGCGTGCATATTATTTTGTACGGAACCTCAGAGTGGAAAGTGGCGCTGTTGGGACGACGTGAAGCGACGTGAGACAGGCCGAGGTGGTCCACCGGTGACAGCGTCGTGGCGCGTGCGAGCGACTGCCCCGTGAGCCAGCAGCGGCGGTGTGGGGCTCCCGTAAAAGGCCGCGCAGAGGCTATGTAGACCGGAGGTGCGGCGCTGGCTAGACCGAGAACAGGGTGCGTTGCGGGTTGTCTGTCGCTAGGCGGTCTGCTCGCTGACGTTTGCTCCTGTCGCCAAGAGATTTTATTCATACTTACGGACAATGTCTTGTGAAGAGGTTATGAGATGAATGTCAAAAAAATCAAAACGATGGTAAATGCAGTGTAGTCGAATTAAATTAGGCGAGACACAAGGCGTTATACGGGGTGTTCAAAAAGTCTCTCCGCAGTGCCGTATAATTGTTAGCCGCGCGTGCCGTATGATTGTTCGCTTGCCTGGGTTACTTCCCTTCAAGTGGACTCTCCCAACATTCCACTGTTTCGTTTATCTCAGCCAGCGTCAGTAGTATCGTAGTATCGTTGGTGTGTGTCGTTACGTGTTGACGTGAATGTTTAAGTTTAGTTCCTTTGTTCGTTTGTTTTGTTTTTGTCACTGTTAAAATGCTAACCATTGAAGAACGTGTGTTTTTAGTCGAACAAGTGTTCAAAGCTGGCGGAAAATGCACAGTTTCAGTTCATCAAACATTTAATTCAGTTTTCCCAGAAACAACACTCCCAAATCGCGATACTGTGAGTGATTTCAGTAACAAATTTCGAAGTACGGGTTCAGTGACAGATGCACCGAGAAGTGGTCGTCCCAGCGTTTTGTCTGAGGAAAAACAACTCGATATTTCCGATAAAATGTTCATGGGTCCGAACAAGCCAGTAAGAAAACTCTCCCAGGAAATCGATGTTAGTGCAGGAACGGCCCACACTGCTGTAACGAAAAAATTAGAACTTTTCCCATGCAAAGTGACATTCGTGCAAGAACTGAAAAATACTGATCATGGCAAGAGACTGCATTATTGTCAATGGTTAAAAACTTTCGTTCAACAAAATGGGATATTCTTAATGAAACGTTTTTCACTGATGAGGCGTAGTTTCATTTATCCGGGTACATGAACTCGCAAAATTCTCGTATGTGGAGTACTGAAAATCCATTGTGTATTCCTGAGGAACCGCTTCATTCTGTGAAAATAGGTGTCTGGATTGCAATTTCTAGACGTCGGATTGTGGGTCTCATATTTTTCAACGAAACAATAAACGCACAACGATACTGCAGTGATATTCTGTACCCATTCATAGGAGAACTTGTGTTAAGTGAAATACTGAACTGCTATTTTCAACAAGATGGTGCAACCGCCCATACAGCTCGCGTTTCAATGTCACTGCTTGCTGATGTTTTTGGTGATCGCATAATTTCACAGGGACTTTGGCCTCCACGATCGCCTGACCTAACACCACCTGACTTTTACTTCTGGGGTGCAGCAAAAGCAACTATCTCTAAAAACCGACCAAAATCCGTCGATAAATTGAAAACTGCAATATCCACTTTCACTGCTTCTGTCACAGAAGAAATGTTACAGCTTGTGTTTGGAAACATGATTAGACGAATTGAATTGTGTATTCAACCAAAGGGGAGATACTTTCAACATTTAATGTGAAAATTTAACTTGTATTTCAGTGAGTTTCATTTCGGTATAGTCACTGCGGCATACGGCACAAGCGGCTAACCATCATACGGCACTGCGGAGAGACTTTTTGAACACCCCGTATTAGGGAATGAGACACTAAAAGTTGTACCAGTACATCAGGTTTGTTTCTTGGGCAGGAAAGTAACTGATAGTTGCCGAAGTGGAGATGACGTCAACTGCAGACTGGCAATAGCAAGAAAAGTATTTGTGAGGAAAAAAAAATTGTTAACGCTAGATATGAATGTAAGTATTAGAAAGACTTTTCTGAAGGTATTTGTCTGGAGTGTAGCTTTGTACATCAACAATGTTCGCACAAGAAGAGAATAGAAGGTTCTGAAATGCTGAAGATTGTGTGAATAGATGTAATAACTAATGGGGAGGTACTGAATATAACTGAGTAGAAAAGAAATTTATTGATCAGCTTGACTATAAGAGGGAATAGGTTGATAGGACACATTCTGAGACATCAAGGAAACTTCTATAGAAGGATTCTGAAGACTGGATGGGTACATCGGATAAATAATGAGAAGGTACTGAACTGAATTGGCAGGAAAGAAGTGTGTGGCATGTTGTTGTTGTGGTCTTCAGTCCTGAGACTGGTTTGATGCAGCTCTCCATGCTACTCTATCCTGTGCAAGCTTCTTCATCTCCCAGTACCTACTGCAACCTACATCCTTCTGAATCTGCTTAGTGTATTCATCTCTTGGTCTCCCTCTACGATTTTTACCCTCCACGCTGCCCTCCAATACTATATTTGTGATCCCTTGATGCCTCAAAACATGTCCTACCAACCGATCCCTTCTTCTAGTCAAGTTGTGCCACAATCTTCTCTTCTCCCCAATCCTATTCAACACCTCCTCATTAGTTACGTGATCTACCCACCTTATCTTCAGCATTCTTCTGTAGCACCACATTTCGAAAGCTTCTATTCTCTTCTTGTCCAAACTGGTTATCGTCCATGTTTCACTTCCATACATGGCTACACTCCATACAAATACTTTCAGAAACGTTTTCCTGACACTTAAATCTATACTCGATGTTAACAAATTTCTCTTCTTCAGAAACGATTTCCTTGCCATTGCCAGTCTACATTTTATATCCTCTCTACTTCGACCATCATCAGTTATTTTGCTCCCTAAATAGCAAAACTCCTTTACTACTTTAAGTGTCTCATTTCCTAATCTAATCCCCTCAGCATCACCCGATTTAATTTGACTACATTCCATTATCCTCGTTTTGCTTTTGTTGATGTTCATCTTATATCCTCCTTTCAAGACACTGTCCATTCCGTTCAACTGCTCTTCCAAGTCCTTTGCTGTCTCTGATAGAATTACAATGTCATCGGCGAACCTCAAAGTTTTTACTTCTTCTCCATGAATTTTAATACCTACTCCGAATTTTTCTTTTGTTTTTTACTGCTTGCTCAATATACAGATTGAATAACATCGGGGAGAGGCTACAACCCTGTCTCACTCCTTTCCCAACCACTGCTTCCCTTTCATACCCCTCGACTCTTATAACTGCCATCTGGTTTCTGTAGAAATTGTAAATAGCCTTTCGCTCCCTGTATTTTACCCCTGCCACCTTCAGAATTTGAAAGAGAGTATTCCAGTTAACGTTGTCAAAAGCTTTCTCTAAGTCTACAAATGCCAGAAACGTAGGTTTGCCTTTTCTTAATCTTTCTTCTAAGATAAGTCGTAAGGTTAGTATTGTCTCACGTGTTCCAATATTTCTACGGAATCCAAACTGATCTTCCCCGAGGTCCGTTTCTACCAGTTTCTCCATTCGCCTGTAAAGAATTCGCGTTAGTATTTTGCAGCTGTGACTTATTAAACTGATAGTTCGGTAATTTTCACATCTGTCAACACCTGCTTTCTTTGGGATTGGAATTATTATATTCTTCTTGAAGTCTGTGGGTATTTCGCCTGTCTCATACATCTTGCTCACCAGATGGTAGAGTTTTGTCATGACTGGCTCTCCCAAGGCCATCAGTAGTTCTAGTGGAATGTTGTCTAATTGGGTTAAAATAAGAAATTGGTTGATAGTACACATTCTGAGACATTAAGGAATCGTGTATTTTACAACGGAAGGAAATGGGGGGGGGGCGGCGGAGAGGGGGGGGGGAAGGGTAATATTTGTAGAGGGAGACTAAGGCTTGATTGCAATAAATAGGTTAGAAGGAGAGTGACTTGCAGCAGTTATGCACAGAGGAAAATAGGTCCTATGAACATGTAACCGGAAATGCACCGTTGCCATGGAAGATTGGAAGATGGCGTTGACGAATGACAGTTCCTCTGACCACGTGACGTGTGTTGCAGTCGGTGTGATTGACGCAGCATATCGTAAGCAGCAAGCGGAGATGGTGTTTGTGTACGGCCAAGCAGATGGCAACGGACGAGAGACAGTACGGCTATATCAGAACAAGTACCCTCACAGACACCACCCACGACATACAACATTTGAACGTCTTTTTGGGCGTTTGTGCGATCATGGGTCCTTTCACACAAACGAACGTGCAGGGAGGCGGCGAACTGTGCGTGCACCAGATCTGGAAGACCGGGTGCTACGGAAGGTTGAGATGAACCCTTGCACAAGGTCTAGGCAAATGGCCCGCGAACATGGTGTAAGTCCAAATACGACTATGTGTATCCTGGTCGATGGAACCTATCTTTGAAGATAGAAGGGAAACGGAGGCGTGGAGTAAGAGGCAAATCGCTATCGCAGAATTTCCGAAAGTGGCTCTACATCGGGAGCATAGTTATCTTCGTTTAAACAGCTGAAATGAAAAAAAAAAACATTGTAAGGATGCTACAGCATTTCTACTAGAAAAGGATTTTAGCGATGTTGATCTGTAATTGTGACCATCACGTTTCTACGCTTTCTGTGAACAGGAGTGAACGATTCTCGTTTCCATTCACACAGGACTATCCCCTGCGCAAGAGAGTGTCGGTAAATATGATATACAGGGTGTTACAAAAAGGTACGGCCAAACTTTCAGGAAACATTCCTCACACACAAAGAAAGAAAATATGTTATGTAGACATGTGTCCGGAAACGCTTACTTTCCATGTTAGAGCTCATTTTATTACTTCTCTTCAAATCACATTAATCATGGAATGGAAACACACAGCAACAGAACGTACCAGCGTTACTTCAAACACTTTGTTACAGGAAATGTTCAAAATGTCCTCCGTTAGCGACGATACATGCATCCACCCTCCGTCGCATGGAATCCCTGATGCGCTGATGCAGCCCTGGAGAATGGCGTATTTTATCACAGCCGTCCACAATACGAGCACGAAGAGTTTCTACATTTGGTACCGGGGTTGCGTAGACAAGAACTTTCAAATGCCCCCATAAATGAAAGTCAAGAGGGTGGAGGCCAGGAGAGCGTGGAGGCCATGGAATTGGTCCGAATCTACCAATCCATCGGTCACCGAATCTGTTGTTGAGAAGCGTACGAACACTTCGACTGAAATGTGGAGGAGCTCCACCGTGCATGAACCACATGTTGTGTCGTACTTGTAAAGGCACATGTTGTAGCAGCACAGGTAGAGTATCCCGTATGAAATCATGATAACGTGCTGCACTGAGCGTAGGTGGAAGAACATGGGGCCCAATCAAGACATCACCAACAACGCTTGCCCAAACGTTCACAGAAAATCTTTGTTGATGACGTGATTGCACAATTGCGTGCGGATTCTCGTCAGCCCTCACGTGTTGATTGTGAAAATTTACAATTTGATCACGTTGGAATGAAGCCTCATCGTCAAAGAGAACATTTGCACTGAAATGAGGATTGACACATTGTTGAATGAACCATTCGCAAAAGTATACCCGTGGAGGTCAATCAGCTGCTGATAGTGCCTGCGCACGCTGTACATGGCACGGAAACAACTGGTTCTCCCGTAGCACTCTCCATACAGTGACGTGGTCAACGTTACCTTGTACAGCAGCAACTTCAACTGCACGAAGAATTGCCTCGTCCATTGCAGGTGTCCTCGTCGTTCTAGGTCTTCCCCAGTCGCGAGTCATAGGCTGGAATGTTCCGAGCTCCCTAAGACGCCGATCAATTGCTTCGAACGTCTTCCTGTCGGGACACCTTCGTTCTGGAAATTTGTCTCGATACAAACGTACCGCGCCACGGCTATTACCCCGTGCTAATCCATACATCAAATGGGCATCTGCCAACTCCGCATTTGTAAACATTGCACTGACTGCAAAACCACGTTCGTGATGAACACTAACCTGTTGATGCTTCGTACTGATGTGCTTGATGCTAGCACTGTAGAGCAATGAGTCGCATGTCAACACAAGCACCGAAGTCAACATCACCTTCCTTCAATTGGCCCGACTGGCGGTGAATCGAGGAAGTACAGTACATGCTGACGAAACTAAAATGCGCTCTAACATGGAAATTAAGCGTTTTCGGACACATGTCCACATAACATCTTTTCTTTATTTGTGTGTGAGGAATGTTTCCTGAAAGTTTGGCCGTACCTTTTTGTAACACCCTGTATAAGAGAGTAAACCCTGCAGAGTTCTCTGCTGCCGCCTCAGTCCAGTTTTACTTGGTTTCCTGGCCATATCCCCAACACCTGTGAATATTACAGAACCACGAGTTTACGTCACTATTGCAAAATACTGACACGAATTACGTTCAGAAATATGGAACGACTGATATGTAGAAACCGACGTGAGGGGAGGTCAGTTCGGGTTCCGAAGAAGACTAGATTACTCTCTTCTATTTTCTGAGGTTATTAACAAACCCGGCAATACTTCGTAATTTAACAATAAAATAAAATGCGTGACAATCGGATATCTCCCGCCCCCTCTCTCTGTTCATCTCCACCTCCTCCCCCATCTCTGTCCATCATCTTCTCCCCCTCTCCCTCTCCATCTCCTCCTCCATCTCTCCCTCTCTTCCTCCTCCTCCTCTCCCCGCCCCCCCTCTTTTTGCGCATCTTCTTCCTCCGCTCTATGCTTGTTTCCTCTCCTCACCTGTCTTCCTATCGAACCTTGGTTATTGTTAGTGTAAACTAAACCTTGATTGCTAATTGAAGTTGCTTAAAATTAAAGTTAAAATCGCTTGGTATTATTGGGATATGGGGTATTAGAGAGACCTCTGCAGTTGCCGGATGAGTGGGGATAGTAGCTCAATGTAGTATTTCACACAGTTTTTTTTTTCTGCAAACGGTTAGGATTACGAAGTTTCGGCTGATTCCATGGCAGTACTATAATCACAAGCCGATAATCCGTATACAAAGCTTTCCCGTTTTCTCTTAAAACCTATTGCGGGGGAGACAACAAAACAGCAGATTGTTGTATGTACGATTTTTTGAAAAATGTATCAAAAGTGACTGCACATATTTTGTGGTGTAATGTACGGATGAAAATAAGAGTAAAATGTTAAAGTTTTGTCTGAACTTGTTTTATTTCCGAGTTACGATTCATAATGTTGTTTGTGGTAGGCATTATATCATGGACCAATACAAGTTATTGGCGTGTCGTGCTCGCCTGCAATGTCTGCTAATGTTATTTTGTCGACGGTACCCCTGCACATTTCAGTCGGGAGGCAAGAGAGTATTCTAGTGTTGATTATTCCGTTAAGTCGACACGTTGTGCAGCAGCAGTTGCTTAGCCCACCAGATTTCCGGATCTGAATCCTGGACTTCTGCCTTTGGGGCCGCCTCAAGAAGCTTGTGTATGTTCTGCAACTGATGATGTAGCACAACTACAGCAGCGAACTGAAAATAACTGTGCAACTGTGCAGATTCAGATGGACGAAGTCTACAGCATACCGAGAGCGCTAAGAAGTCGAGCGCGTCGCAGTCTTCATCTACATGGACACCAGTTTTTTTATGTCCTGGGGTAAACGTGCGAAGCTGAGTTGAATTTCTGGTCTCTTCGTGTCGTTGCTTTCAAAGGAGAGTTAATATGGTGTTGTTTGTGTTGCACTTCTGATCCCTGTACTGTTGCATAACTCTGAAATCATGCAAGTTCAGATCAAACTTTATTTAACATTTTACTCTTATTTTGATACATGCGTGACACCCAATAAGGGCATACAGTTACTTTTGAACCCTATTATGTAGTTAAAACTGGCTGCGAGAATATTACGGAACTGCACTTTTTCACATTACACATTTTATTTGTCGCAGTCGATTGTAGAAGAATCCTTGTAGATTATTGATTAAAGAAATATTAACAGAGCGGAAAATATATTCTCTGGAATTCATACAAACTCTTAGGAATTTGAGCTTTAAATTCGGTGTAGGGAAGAATTTATTTCAGTACACATTCAGATATATACCCAGGGCTAAAACATAGTTTCAGATAAATATCAAGTGGACATATTCGGAGATTTGAATATTAGGCCATTGTTGTTGGACACTTCACCTGAATCACTGCCGAATAATTATTTGAGAGGTCAGGAATGTGAGTGTGGGAACAGACAGATGCTTGATCAGTCACAGTCCCCAAACAGCAGAAACGCCACAACCACCAGCATCACCATTATTATCTGTGATTATATTTTAAGCGTAGGATCTAAAAAGTATTAAAAATCATAGATACCCCCACGTTCGGTCTGTGGAATCGATTCGTCAGTATTTGATGTGGTTTACGAAATATATCCAGCGGTAATGTTAGGAGACTCACCCTATATACGAGGGTGTGCTGCAAAGTAATGCCTTCCAATTTTTAATGTGAAAACTCAAGTTTTTAAAATAGAACAAACTTTATTAACATTATACATATCTATTCTTGATGTCTGTTTATTTATTTCTCAACATAGCCGCCCTGGTGACGACGTCATTGCTCATAACGAGAGACCATTTTGTTGATACCACCACTGTAGAATGTTTGAATTCGTTGACGGACTTTGTTGAGCTTCATTACTATCAAAGCGAAGTCCTCAAAGGTGTTTCTTAAGCTTTGGAAACAGACGCCGTATGCCATCGTCCATTCTGAGTTCTGCTACACACGTCGAGATTAGAATTCCTTCATTACAAGCACAAACAACCCAACGTCGCATATTATTGCTGTCGATACACTCTTCGTTGTACACAGCCTTCATTCTTCTACAGATTTCAATTGGACACACGTTTTCTGCGGTTAGAAACTCGAAAAATGGCTCTGAGCAGTATGGGACTTAACTGCTGAGGTCATCAGTCCCATAAAAATTATTTTGTTGTTGTTGTCTTCAGTCCTGAGACTGGTTTGATGCAGCTCTCCATGCTACTCTATCCTGTGCAAGCTTCTTCATCTCTCAGTACTTACTGCAACCTACGTCCTTCTGAATCTGCTCCGTGTATTCATCTCTTGGTCTCCCTCTACAATTTTTACCCTCCACGCTGCCCTCCAATGGTAAATTTGTGATCCCTTGATGCCTCAGAACATGTCCTACCAACCGGTCCCTTCTTCTCGTCAAGTTGTGCCACAAACTCCTCTTCTCCCCAATTCTGTTCAATACCTCTTCCTTAGTTATGTGATCTATCCATCTAATCTTCAGCATTCTTCTGTAGCACCACATTTCAAAAGCTTCTATTCTCTTCTTGTCCAAACTATTTATCGTCAATGTTTCACTTCCATACATGGCTACACTCCATACAAATACTTTCAGAAACGACTTCCTGACATTTAAATCTATACTCGATGTTAACAAATTTCTCTTCTTCAGAAACGCTTTCCTTGCCATTGCCAGTCTACATTTTATATCCTCTCTACTTCGACCATCATCAGTTATTTTGCTCCCCAAATAGCAAAACTCCTTTACCACTTTAAGTGTCTCATTTCCTAATCTAATTCCCTCAGAATCACACGACTTAATTCGACTACATTCCATTATCCTTGTTTTGCTTTTGTTGATGTTCATCTTACACCCTCCTTTCAAGACACTGTCCATTCCATTCAACTGCTCTTCCAAGTCCTTTGCTGTCTCTGACAGAATTACAATGTCATCGGCGAACCTCAACGTTTTTATTTCTTCTCCGAATTTTTCTTTTGTTTCCTTTATTGCTTGCTCAATATACAGATTGAATAACATCGGGGATGAGCTACAACCCTGTCTCACTCCCTTCCCAACGACTGCTTCCCTTTCATGCCCCTCGACTCTTATAACTGCCATCTGGTATCTGTACAAATTGTAAATAGCCTTTCGCTCCCTGTATTTTACCCCTGCCATCTTTAGAATTTGAAAGAGAGTATTCCAGTCAACA